>NC_139511.1:72956101-73533851 GCF_008360975.1 Lichenostomus cassidix | reverse complement strand
TGGAACGAAAGGAGCTTTAAGGTCCTTTCCAGTCTAAACAATTCTTGAATTCTATGACTCAAACATATTTTATTTCTCCTCAGGGATTAACAGTGCCCTTCATGCATTTCAGGACAGGTTTCTGGCCCAGGCTGACACTTGAGCAATACATCCAGAGCAGGGCAGGCTGTGGGCATCACCCCCCCTTTCCAAATGTCCCCTCAGCCCAGGTCCTGTGCCCATACTTATCAGCTTCATTATGCTTATTTCTGTATTTTCCATATGGGCACATACATATGGTCTGCTTAAACAAGTTTGCAGGGTTAATTGGAAAGCAGTTCTTTATCGGATATTTAATATTTAGCACTTCTGGGGCAATTTTCACCAGCAGAGATCACAAAACCAGGCAAGTGCTGTGGCAAGTGCCCAGCTGTGCCGATGGGCAAGCAGAGGTGCCAAAGCCCAGGTCCCTATTCACAGGGAAAGGCAGGTGCCCAAGGACACCTGGAAAACCTACAGCAGGGCCAAAAATTATATTAACTCCTGGACCCTGTTCCTGTTTTCCACCTCTTCACAGCATACACCACACTGTACTTTTTGTCACTTCCTTCATGACAATAAAGTAATCACAGTTGTCAGTGCCGAGGCAAGAGAAGCCACAAAGGGGAAAATAAAAAAAAGGAGATTTTAATTTCATTCGTAACAGACTGGCAAGTTCTGAAAAATTAAAAAGCATAACGTATGGATTAATGGACGTGTCCAACATGTCTTTTACCAGCAAATATTGGAAGGAGAAGGAACTCTTTTTTTTTTTTTTCCCACTCAATTTACCATATGCATCACAGGGAAAAGGGATTGAGGTTCTCTGAGGAAGCGAGGAAATCAGCCTCAGTGTGTGTGAGGTCAGTCTGGAGGCTGTCGGACAAGATGTTGAACTAAAAATATTATCCAAATTCCATTTTTCAGGGTGCAGAAGGGATCATTTTAAAAGCAATGGGATTTTTTTTTGCACGTGCAGAACCAAATGCTGATGCTTTTCTGCTTTGGCCCCTGCTATCACCCCAAGACTGCAGGGCTGTGCCCTGCGCTCCCCTCCTGTCTTTAATTATTTGGAGGTGAAATGAGAAGTCAATTGCCCTCCTCAGACTCCAGTTTTGTAAGGAGCCTTCCTAAGTTATTCTTTCTGATGCCAGCAAATAATGTTCTTCCCCTCCCCAGTGTTTTTCCAACTATTTATCTGGATTTTGAACAGATTTTGTACCTGGGTGGGTATAGTCTGTTTAACATTTAATAAACCTGCCCCCAAATTTAGCCACTTTCTGACTAATTTAGATCGAGTTTCTGCAAATGCCAGGCCTGTTTGTAGCATCCCTGACCTGCTCACATGAATATTTGCACAACTTGGCACCTAAATTACCCCTGCCCTCCTGCCTACACCAAATCCAGGGATCCAGGACAGGCACCCCGGGGATGTCCTGCCTGCACGGGGCGTTAGTTTTATGTGCTCTCTATCTGGTGTCGTGTTTAGCTGGGTGCATTACTTTGGATTTGGATTCGAACTGGACTTGCTAATAGCAGCCATGATTTAAGAGTCCTGGCTCCTACTTCCGACACGATAACTGCCTTAGAGAGTGACCTTAAAGCAACTCATCCGCCCGCAGTTATTCTGTGAAAAAGGAGCTGCTCCTCCGTGGGAGTGCGTGCAGGACAGGGACCCCTGGGGAGTTCTGCTGCCCTGCCAAGCCTGGCGCTAGGAAGTCTGGCCGGACTTCCCAGCTCGGCCGCCGAGCTCACCAAGGCTGGACGAGAGCGCAGCCTCTTGGTGGCTCAGTTTTCCTCACCCTCTGCAGGTCCAGAATTGGAAAGGGGGAATCTGCGGAGTACCCAGGGTGCCAGGGATTGTCACCGTTAGTAGTAGCCGTAACGAGAATATCAGAGCGCTACGCGCTCATCATTTCTGCTTCGTGTTTGGTGATAATCGGAGTGTACCGAGCCTCCGTGGTGTATTTTCCCGTCTTTTGGTGACAGGTGCTGTTAAACCACATAATTATTATTATCATTATTGTTACTGTTACTGCTTTTTGCGATGTGCCCTCACACTTGATAGCCAGAACCATACCGAGTTTTAAAATTTTAACGGTTGATTTGGTTTAATATCCCAATATTCACAGTGAGAAGCGGCACACCCCACCCCGGGAGCACCCCACCCCGTGCCCCGCGGGGTGCGGGAAGGGGGGACACCCCCTTCCCCCCGCACCCCCATCCAGCAGCAGGTAAGCAGGGGGACATCGGGAGGGGGGCGCGGCACTGGGGGGACACACACACACACGCACGGACCCACAACCTCTCCGCAACCCGAGCCGCCTCTTGCGCAAGGCGGTTGGAGATAAATATAATATATAGATATATTTATTTATTTCTTTTCCCCCGGAGCGACACGGTGTCTAGACGCCCACGTGACGGGGCCGGGGCCGGGCCGGGCCGGGCCGCTGCGCACTGCGAGCCGCCGCCGGTGCGGGGGGGCCGGGGGAGGGCTCAGGCACCGCGCCGGCTCCGCTCCAGCCGCGCCCCGCGCCGCCGCCGCCGCTCCCCCCGCACGCACCCGGGGGAAGGCGGAGGTGCGGGGAGGGCGGCTGACTGCGGAGAGCGGGGAGAGGAGGGGGGGAAAAAGGGGGAGGGAGGGGAAAAAAAAAAAAACCACGAAAGGAGGAGGAGAAGTAGGAGGAGGAGGAGGAGGGGAAGGAAGGCAGGAAGGAGGAGTGAAGAGCAAAAAAAAGGCACCGCGGCAGAGGCGCCGGCAGCAGGGAGAGGGGTCGGCGGCCGGCGGGCACCCCCGCACCCATGTAAGCTCCGCCGGGAGCGGCGGGCCCGGCTCGGCCCGGCGCGGCTGCTGGGGAAGGCAGGAAGGAAGGGACACAGCCCCACTTTTCTCCTTTTTTTTATTCTCTTTTTTTTTTTTCTTTTTTTTTTTTTTTTCCTTTCTCTTCGTAGCAGCCGGATCAAGACTCCGTGTGGATTAAACCTTTGGAAAGAAGGAGGGGAAAAAAAAAAAAAAAATAAAAGCCCACCCCGAAACCCCCACAGCAGGACGACCTGGGCTTTTAAAAAGGGATACAACACTGGATGCGCTCGTTCGCCTCTTTTGTGGCAGATGCTTCATCCGACGTCCAAACCTTAGGGTTGGTGTTTTTCGGCTTTTCATTTTTTAATATTTTTCCTTTTTCATAGACACCTTTTTGGGTCTCTCTTTTTGGTTTTGCCTGCCGGCTCTGCCCTGCGCCGCATCCCTACCGCCGCGCCCGCCGCCCGGCGCGGCGGGTTGATGGGCGCCGCGGCTCCGGGGCGGCCGAGGCTCCCCCGCGGCTCGGGCCGCGCTCCGCACCCGCGCACGGCGGCGCGGCGCCGGCAGCCCCCGCCCGCTTGCCCTCGCTACGGGCGCCGCGGGCTCTAGACGGGGATTTTTTTCGTTTTTCTTCGCTTTTTTGGGCAAAGCCGGAGCGAGCGGCGGCTCTTTCCCTTCCCTTCCCCCGCCTTTATTTTTTCCTTTTTCCTTTTTCTTTTTTTCCCCCGGTTTTTAATTTTCTTTTCTAATTCGATTTTTCTTTAAATTTTCTCGCAGCGGGCGGAGGCGCGGCCGGCGCGGTCGGCGCGGTCGGCGCATCCCCCGCCGGAGGCGGCGGGACCCGCGGCCCCGGCGCGGAGACTGGCGCATGCCACAGCCCGCCTCGGCTCCGCTGCCCCCCGCCGCTGCCCCCCGCTGCCGCCGCATCCCGCCTGCCGGCCCCTTCATGCTCGGCGGACGACATGCCCGTTTTGTAGCCGGGGGCCCCTCCTCTCGTCCCGCATGTTCAGGACCAAACGCTCGGTGCTCGTCCGGCGGCTCTGGCGGAGCCGCGCGCCCGGCGGCGAGGAGGAGGAGGAGGCGGCGGCGAGCGAGCCCGGCGCGGCGGCGGCGGTGGCCGAGCCCCGGGCGCACTTGGGCGGGGGGCGCGGGTGCTGCCCGGGCAAGGCGGGCCGCGGCGGGCGGGCGGCGGCGGGCGCGGAGGCGGAACTGAAGGCGCTGACCCACGCCGTGCTGAAGCGGCTGAAGGAGCGGCAGCTGGAGTGCCTGCTGCACGCCGTGGAGTCCCGCGGCGGGGCGCGGACCCCCTGCCTGCTGCTGCCCGCCAAGGCCGACTCGCGGCTGGGACAGCACTGGTACCCGCTGCCCGTGCTGTTCTGCAAGGTGTTCCGCTGGCCCGACCTCCGCCACTGCTCCGAATTGAAGCGGTTATGTTGCTGTGAATCCTACGGCAAGGCTCACTCCGAGCTCGTCTGCTGCAACCCGCACCACCTCAGCCGGCTCTGCGAGCTAGGTACGGCGGCGGGGATGGAGGGGTGCGGGAATTCAGGGGACGCGGGGATGGAGGGGACGGACGGGGTTCAGGGGTGCGGGGCTTAGATGTGTGCAGGGGCTGCAGGGAGTACAAGAGATGGAGGCAATAGGGGTGCAGGGGCTAGAGGGGGTCCAGGGGCTAGAGATATGCAGGGCTTGGAGGGGATGCATGTACGGAGGGCACCCAGGGGTACGTGGATGCAGCCCCACTCACCTCCCAGCCCGCAAAACTTTTCTTCCCTTCTGGAGAAGGAAAAAACCAAAACAAAACCAACCCACAACAAGCCACGCAACCCAGAACATGCACGGAACCTTTCCACTGCCGTGGTTTCTGTACTTTTTTTAGTATTTAGGGGAGGGGGCGACCCCCCCACCTGCGGGACCCCCTCCCGCCCCGGCGCTGCCTCCCCGCCGTCCCGCGCGGTGCCGGGGGATTAAGGGCCGGGCAGCCCCGGCGCTGCCGCGGCTCCGCCGAGCCAAGGAGGCCCCGATCAGACAGCCCGAGCGGCAGATAGCAGGGAGACTGGCGCCAGACGGCCCCTTTTGTTTATCTGACAGCTAAATATCAAGGCAATCACCGCCTCGCTGCCCTGCCTCCAACCCCCAGAGCTAAGACAAACAGTTTTGCTAAAAGAATGCCACTGTTATCATAAGTTCCTATCTTTTTTCTTTTTTTTTTTTTTTCTTTCTCATGGCTCTGCCTTTATTTTCTCCGTACTTCTCTAATTCCAGAGTCTCCCCCTCCACCCTACTCCAGATATCCAATGGATTTTCTCAAACCAACTGGTAAGTGGACTTTTTTCAATGCAGGGTAAGAGATAAAAAATGGGGAAACAGCTTCTTTATCAGGGAAAACAGTCCCCTGCCTTTGTCATGCAATTTGCTTTTGGGTTGCTTGGGTGCTTCTGTTCCTCCTGCTACCCTTGTAAGAATTACCATATAATTTATCTAAGCCACCCTGTGCACAAAGTCGGATTTTAAAACTGGCAGGAAACTTCAGAAGGGATTGCAGTGCAGTGCAGGCCTGTGCTGCTTGAGTCAGCCAGGAAAACCATAGGCTCCAGTTGGAAATGGCAGTGCTCCCGCAGCCCTGGGTGAATTTTTAGGGATTTAGGTTGGGATCCAGCACAGCATCTCCCTGATGCCTGGGATTCCCAACGAACCTTGACAGATGGACTTGTTAGAAGTCTCTCTGAGTTTTATAGGAACCTTATCCTGCCTCATCAGGCTGGGGGAAAAGAGGTTGAAAAGTTATTTTTATGTTACTTTTTTTAGATTTAAATTTCTTAGCATCACTATGCATGCCTGTTGCTTGTAATTGAATGTCAGGGTGCCAGGGGAGAAGCCCATTTGAGGCTGGCACCAGCTCTTTTGCGGTTGTCTGCATAAACTCTTGGTTGGCAGCGAGCTCGCCGGGTGTGAGATAAATGAGGCTGGGAGAAGGAGGAGAGGTGGGGGGAATCGGAAACGGGGGGAGCTCGGGAGGAGTAGCTCCTGGCTTCCTGAGGATTAGTGGCTCTGGAGTGCTGGCTGGAGCACGGTGGTCTCTGTGGTTGTGTCCCGCGGTCGTGGCAGACAGGGGAGGCACGGCGCTGCAGGGAGGCAGAGGTAGATATGTATTCCTGAAGACCAATATCGGGTTGTTTGGTTGGGTTTTTTTGGCCAAAGGAACAGTGTCTGTAAAATTACCTCTCTTCAGTGTCACAGGGCAAAAAGAACCCCCAGCCCTGAGGCTGCTCTGGTGCTGTGGTGGGGTCTCATCCTGCCTACTGCTTCCTCAGAGGCTGGAGTGTTGTTTTCCCTTCTCTGAACTTTTTGGGAACATTAATAAGTTTTTTTTGCCTTGCGGAAATAAACAAAGCTGTTTAACAAACAGTTGGGTTGCAAAGTGTGAGCTATCTTGCCTTGGTGTAAAAGAAACAGGAGATAAGGGTTCATGAATGAAAGAGGGACATTGAGAGCAGGTTCAGCATCCTGAGCATGTGCTGGGATGCAGAAGGGTTGTTCTGTAATAGACTCTAGGGGTCTGCTGGGTCATGAAGTTTTGTGGGTTTCACATAATTTTGCCTGCATCCCTGCAGTGCTCCCTCAAAAGTTCCTATTTTTGCCTTTGCGGCTTTTCTTTCCAGGCATTGATGATGATGGCATGGGATGCAAAGGGGTTCAGAGCTGTGGGAGAGAAGGGTTAAAGCTTGGTTTTGGTTTCCTATAAAGATGTTAGGATAAATCTATTAGCAAGATTTAAACATCCAGTCTGCCTCTGTCAGGATCTCATTTTCAGTTAGCCGAATGATATATTTATTCATTAGCAAGTGTTGACATAAGGTAGCAAAATGTGTGTAAACAGAAAAGCCGCAGAACATGAATGTGCCATTTCGAAAGGAAAAGTTATTCCTATCGGCCAATAGGAAGTTATTAACGCTGCCCATCGGAAGCACAGAAACAACTGGGTTACTCACCAAAAAGTCCTCCTTTTTTTTCCTTTTTGAAAGAAAAATCCACTTGGCAGCTGAGCTCTGGCTAGCGGGGCTGTGACAGGCACCGGTGGAGCCTGGAAGTCTGTGGTGGCAGGTGGGTTTTGCAAGCTCAGGGTTTCTCAGCACTTCCTCTGCAGAGGGGACTGAGGGTTTCCCGTCCCAGCCTTGGTGACATCTCCTGTGGCAGTTTCCCAGATGTGTGTTGAGAGCTATGGGAAGGTGTGAAGATTTTCTTACCTGGCTGATGCACATCAGTCGTCTTCTCACCTGGGAGCTTTGGAGGGGACAGTCCCTATGCTTAGACTCTGCCAGTGGAGCTGGAAACGTGCAGGAAACTTGTGTTTTCCCATCAAGCATATTGGTGATAAAAGTTTTTAAGTGTTTAGTGCTATGTCTTGTAAGTGCTTCATATGGACAGAAAGGCAGGTAATAAACCTGGACTGGTGTGGTCTCTGGCAGAGGTCACCAGGTGATAGAATCAAAAAGTGGTTTGTATTGGAAGGGACCCTAAAGGTGTTCTAGTCCAACCCTCCTGCAATGAGCAGGAACATCTTCAACTAGACCAGGTTGCTCTGAGTCCCATCAGCCTGACCCTGAGTGTTTCTGGTGAGAGGGATATATCACCTCTGGGCAGCCTGTGCCAGTGCCTCACCATCCTCATCATTAACAATTTCTCCCCTCAATCTCATCTAAATCTCTCTTTTAGTTTAAAGTCCTTGCCATGGGGATTAAATGTTTTTTTCTGGAGGTGGTGGAGGTTAAGGCAGGCTGGAGGAAAGCAGGGATGGACAGGGAGCTGGGAATCTGCTGCAGGCAGTGAAATGCCATGTAAGGCTGTGTGTTGGATAGATTTGGTATTTGTGTGCTTGTCTTACAACAGAAAGATTTGCCCTTGATGGCTGAGTTACCTGAGGGGAGGCTGTGGGTCAGGCTGGCTTGCTCAGTCATAGAATCCCAGAGCAGTTTGGGTTGGAATGACCTTAAAGCTCATCTCATTCCCTGCCTTGTGCCCCTTCCACTATCCCAGGCTGCTCCAAGCCCCATCCAACCTGCACTTCGACACTTCCAGGGATGGGGAGGACTTTCCTCAAGGAGAGGACATTCCCTTTTCCTCAGGTGGGATGTTGGCAGGAATGGATGTGGTGTGGGCGCCCAGCATTCCTGATGTCCCTGCTGGAGCTGCCACTTGCAGCTGTGCTGAAAATGAGGTGGATGGTAGAGCCCTCCAATAGTTCAGGCAGATTTTTGGCTCAGCTTCAGGTGGGACAAGGGGCTGCAAGTGGCTCCATTGTGCTCCTGCATGACTGGTCTTGGTGGTGCTGGAGTATGAGAGTGCAGGAGACTCACTGAGGTGTTGCTTCAGGGCCAAATGCCCTCCTGTGGCATCAACTTTCAGGGGAGCTGGAGGTCTGGCAGCTTCCAGGAGCTATTTGACACCTTGCAAGGTTGGGCTGGTGGCCACAGGGAATAATTGTGTGTCTCCGCAATGGTTTGATGCTGTGGGGAGGCAGCCTTGGGAGGAGATTGATGTGCACCAGGCTTGGACAAATGTCTAATCCTGCGACCTCTTTGGTGCTGAAGGTAAAATGAGCCCCAGTGCCTGCTACTAACGAGAGCCCTGGGCAGCTCTGTGCATGGTCAGAATAGTGTAAGGCTGAGTCCAGCCACACCCGGGGCAGAGACCCCCTGAGGGCTCTGCCTTGGGGCTCATCCCACACCTGTCTGCCAGGGTTGGTCTAGAGTTGAGCTGCACCAGCTCTGCATTTTGTGAAGGGACTTCAGGGGGTGATGCATGGGTGGGGGGAACTGTCTGTTGGGTGATGTGACACAGGAAAGGAGCTGAGGAAGGAGTTGTGGAAGCACATCCCGCCATTGCTAGGGTTGTACATTTGAAGTTTGGATAGGATTCTGTCCTGCCTGATGTGGTAACAGAGAACCTGGTCACGTAAGATCCCTACAGCAAGACAACATGGAAAGGACCAATTATGTCCCTAACCCGCAGGAACTCCTCAGGGAGCTGTAGCTGCAGGCACAGGGAGCCCAGGGCAGGGCACAGTGGTCCAGGCTGTTTTCAGAAAGCATCTGTAGCTCAAGCAGTTGAAGTGATTACAAGGGAAAGGTGGGGGAATCTTCTGTCTGGACTAGAAGGGGTTAAAAAAAGTAAAAACCCTATTTCTTTAAAGCATAGAAAGCACGACAAGGCATTTAGAGAGCATATCATATACAGTATTTCACAAGTAAGTCTATTTCCTGTCTCCTCTATTGTTTTCAGTTTGATTAAGTATATCCTGTTAAACTGTATATTCCTGTTAGGGCTTTTACTTTACTCTGATAAAATGAGGTTATGCAGACAGGAATTTCTTATTCACTGGTATTTCAGGGGTGGGATCTGGAAGAATTGCTTTATCAGTAGGGAGAAAATCATCTTGTCTGTCCTGGTGGTGGGCTTTGCTTTGAGATACAGGTGTGAGTGAAATAATGTCATAGGGAGCACAAATTTGGTGAAACCCAAAGACCCTGAGGACCAGAAGGTTGTATGAACTTCACAGGTTTTCTCAGGCTTGTCCTGTAACTTACGGTCCCACGTGGTAGTGACCAAAAAGCTGAAGTTGGTCTGTAGGACCAGAGGATCAGTGTTGTCTTCTGACTGTTGTCACCTGGAGGAGCTGGCTTAGGATAGAACGGTCCAAACCTTGAGCTCCAGCACCTCCATGCAGAGGGAGAAACCTCTAGTGGAGCAGCCAGTCTTACCCTGCCCTTCGCTGGTGCACAGAGGGGAAGGTCCAGTTGCCCAGGAGGTGGCAATAAGATCTGCCAGCAGCTGGTGGTGACAAAAATTGAGCGGGGGATCACAAACTGAGCCAGTTTGCTGCAAAAGGGCAACAATGAGACGTTTCCCTTTCAGTTCCCATTTCGGTGAGTTACAGGTGTTGACTAAATCGGGTGTATAAAGCCACGATTTAAGCATTTTTGGAAGCTCGCTTACATCAGAACGGCGACAACCTTGATCTCCTTAGCCAGTGACTTGTCCGGAGAGGTGGCAGCCAGCCTGTAATTTCTGCCGGTCTATAATCAGCGCTGGCTGGCGATGAAGCGCAGCCTTGACTGAGACAACGAGTTAGGGTGGATGCTTCTTGATGAACTACCGTCTCTGCACGGACAATTAGTAATCGCTTCCTGCTAAGCCCTTTGGAATGTGTGTTCTGCTTGGGGCGATGCTGGGAGCCTGCGAAGAACCACCTATATACTGACTTTTTTTTTTTCTTTTTCCTTTTCCTCTGCTCCAGCAGATTGTCCAGACTCTGTGCCTTCCTCCACTGAAACAGGGGGAACTAATTGTCTAGCCCCCGGGGGGCCCTCAGGTAAGCCATCTCTTGTTGCCCTTGGTTTTGGCTGTGGGTGGGTCGCGTTGGCTGAAGGTCCTGGCAAAAAGGCAAAGTTTGGTTTTGGTTTCTGGGGAGTTTTGGGAATGCATATCACTGAGAAAAGTGTGCTTGGAGGGGGAGTTGGGTTTCATTTCAGTAGCAGCTGGGGTACCTCTCGTGCAGAGGATGTGTTGAAATCCCAGACAAGGTTCTCCATCCCCAAACGCCTGTACTTCCTTTGGATTCCGGCCTTATGCTCCATTCATTTTTGGGCTGAGGCAGCAGGACTGAGGCAGGGGAAGGCTAAGCAATGTTGGTTGAACATTCATTCAAATGTGCGGATTTATGGGAGCAGGTGCAGTTGTACCTTAAAGAAGGATTTGGTGCCAAGGTCTCCTTGAGTTGGTGGTGGGAACATCTCTTGTGTCTGGCATGAGAACCCTGCTCAGATTTTGTTCCTGATAAGGTCTAATGCGTCTAATGCACAAGGCTCATGGTGCCCAGGGAGAAAAGGTGGCCTGTTTTTTTGCAGAGGATGTTGCAGAGGGAGTTGATAATCCTTATGTGTCCCTTCCAACCTGAGAATATTCTATGATTTTCTTTGTTTTCCTGTTTGCCATCTCCTTCAGTCTCTAGTTGCTGTTACAGGATGGAGGCTTGGACGGTGGTTTCTCCACCCCTCTTGGGGCTTGCTTAGAGGCATATAGAGTGGTTTGGGTTGGAAAGGACCTTTGAAGGTCATCTAGTGCAACTCCCAACCCCATTTCCAAGGTATGATGTCTCCAGCACCTCATGTCCCACCCCGGACTGGCCACCTCAGTGTCTCTACCAGGATTAAAGTGTCTGAAACCATGTACCTGCAGGTACTGGCTGATGTTTGAAGGTGCTTGCCTTTGTGGGGATGTCTCCTTGATTTATGATTTATTCATCAGCCTGAAACTGGAATTCAGAATTAGGTCAGCGGCGGCTGCA
The DNA here is from genome assembly GCF_008360975.1 of Lichenostomus cassidix. Classification (NCBI taxonomy): domain Eukaryota; kingdom Metazoa; phylum Chordata; class Aves; order Passeriformes; family Meliphagidae; genus Lichenostomus; species Lichenostomus cassidix. Next base: position 73,522,683 of record NC_139511.1, on the reverse strand, counting down.
TGCATCTGCCCCTGCCTCTCTCCAGGAATTGCGTTTGGTGTGGATGTGATGTCTTTAAGTGAGCCTTGTTTGTTTTTCTTTGGGTGTAATATATACCCTGGCTGTTATTTGAGAGGGGAGCATATTGTTTGTTCAAAGGCCCTAATGAGAATTAATCAAACGAAAAGGGAGAGGGAACAGGGAAACTTGTTGCTGTTTGGGGCTTTTTTTTAAGGCAGAAGGCTTTGGGGTTTTTTTTTGGTTTTTGCTATTGGAGCCTGGTAGCTTCAGGGAGAGAGACTGTGGAAAGGAAAAGACAAGAAGCAAAACAACACAATAAGGATGTTGTTAGATCTTCTTTTTTTTCTTTTTTTCCTTTTTCCTCCTGAAATACACCCGTTGTAGAGGGGAGGAGAGAGTTCAGTTCCACAGGATACCACATGAAATAAGCAGAGGAAGTACTCGCTTTTAAAAGGGGGCTTTCTGTAAGGTTCAGCCTATTGATAACATCTCGTCTGGCAGCTCTGCTCCCGAAGGGAAGGCGGGAGGTGGGGGCTTGGGCTGCAGGAAATAACATGGCTCGTTCCTGGTGCCTCCCAAAGGGCCACGGGAAGGGGACCCCTAGCTCTTTAATTGAGCTTCTTCCCCAAATGAGAGCACATTTCCACCTGAAAATACTTTTTAAACTAACTTTATTCTATTGTTATTTTTTCACTGGATTGGATTTTTTTTTTTTTGCCTCCCTTATCAAAGGTCTCCCCCCTCCCCAAGCCTGGAAACAGAACCTTTTACGATCATTAACCACTCTTTTTTCCTCCCCAAATGTAATTGTAGCCATTTAGTTTAATGAGGAGCTGATAGGAGAGTTGACTCTTGAAGGGATATGGTTAGCTACCCAAGCCCTGAAACAAAGCCGAGTGCCTCCACATGAAAGAGCATTTGTTTTGAATTTGCTCTGATTTACTGGCATCTCCCTTCCGCGCGCAGAAGTGCAGCGCTGAAAATTCCCAACTGGAGAGACCCAGTCAAGAAAGGAAAATAAACGCACTTTGCAGCACTCCTCCAAAGCTCACTTACTCCTCCTTTCTTTTCCTACCCCCTCCTGCATACTTTTGTTAGCAGAAGAGTGTGTTTGAAGAGGGTTTTAGTGAGTTATTGGCAGGGTACATGGCCAGTGCTTTGGCTTGGTCTTATCTGTGTTTGGGCAGATGGGGATGGGTGATGCTGGGTGGAGAACCCAACATCCCTCATCCCCTCCAGACCTGTACGTGTTGGATTTGTGGCTTCTAGATGAAAGGATGGCTTAAGAAAAGGGGAAAAAAAGTAATTATTTTGGTGATTTGGAAACTGGAGTGGGTGTGTGAGGAAAAAGACATCCCAGGTGGATGGTGGTGGTGATGGGTTCCTGCAGCACTGCAGCCTTTGGTCATCGGTGATGCTGGTGGATACTGGTATAGTCACAGGGTCAGTAGACCTGCTCTGATGTCTCAAAGAGCAGGATTTGGCAAGGAAGGTCACTCTCAGCGCTGAGAATCTGGGAATGGGGCCAGCCTGGGGTTCACAGCAGCTCCGGCAGGGGAGTGCATGGAGGGGTTGAGAGGATGGTGGCATGGGGAGCACTGAAGGGGCTCAAAGCTTGCGCCCTTGCAGCTCCTCCCTGAAGAGCCTTTGATGGGGAGGAGTGTCAGATCAGCCACTGCTGGGGCCTGTCTCTTGCTGGGGACTGCAGGCAGTTGTGCTGATGGATACCAGAGGCTCTGGAGGATGTGTGGCAGGGGAAGCAGCACAGCCTGCGGGATGTACGGGGAGTGTTTCCCCCTTACGATAACTAATCTGAGCTGCTCTTGCCCTCCCTCCTTCTTTCTGTTCTCCTTCCTGACCCAGGAATGCAGTACTGAGTAATCCTTCACACTGTGCTGGTGTCCTCTTCTCTGCCATCCAATTCTCTGGCTGATGTACTCCTTGCTTCCCCCAAGTCACTGGCTCTCACTTCTGTGTTCTTGCCTTTATTTATTTTCTTATATCATCTTTATTTTTATCGGTGGTCAGCCTGTGGGTAGGTCAGGACTCCTCACTCACGTTTTCTCCCACTAACATGGTTGTGCTCAGGTATTACTAGCTAGATCCTTTCTGTCCTCAGTGTGGTTAAAGAGCAAAAATATCCCATTGGAGATAAAAATAATTCCCGTAAATAGGAGACAGAGGGTGGTTTTCCTGTATTTTGAGCTGACTTGTTCTCAGCAGATGTGTTTGGTTATGACTTCTTTCAAACAATCAGAGCCACACTTGGAAGAGCCTGGAGGTGGCTGGCCCATGGTCTGGTGGCATCAGATTGGTGGTAGCCAAATTCCTGTATGACCCATGGAGAAGTTCTGCTCCAAGGGTAGAAGTGAGCTGGTGGTGTGTGGTGGTGGTACTGCTGCTGTGTCTCCATAGAATGTGATCCACCAGCCCTGGACATCTCTGTCCTGACCTGTGTGTGGCGTGGGGAAGGTTGTTGTGTCCATGGCAGGTGAGGAGGTGGCTCTCCAGCAGGACAGGTGAATAGTGCTGGATCTGCTGGCAGAGCAAAGCTCTCCAGGAGCCCAGAGGTTGTCATCAGAAAGGAAAGGAAGTTGAGCTGGCTTGTGTCCTCGCCACATCCACTGCTTTTTTTATAGAGGTTGTTCCTAAAATACCAAACCTGAGAGTTTATCCAGATTTTGGCCCAGTCCTGTTGATTTGCCCAAACTCTGGAAGCACCTCATGGTCTCCAAGAGCAAGTGGATGTTGAGTGATGATGCTTGGTGGGTGCTCTATCAAAGTTCTGCAAGCCTTGAGGCTGGGAAAACCACAAGGCTCTTCTGCAGCAGGCACAGACTCAGTTTGTCCCTCCCAGCTCCACACCAAAAACATGGGAAAAGGACTTCCCCAGGCTGGAAGAGCATTAGCATCATTCCCTGCTCTGGCTCTCTGTGCTGTGGGACCTTGTCTGGTTTAAGGGACCTCTTGGCTGATTGACATTTCATTCCAAAATTGCGGACAGGCCGGGAATGTTTCACTATGCCTCTGATCCCTGCTGGTATCTGCTCGATGGGGAAGAAGCACCTTGTCCAAATCCAGAGATATTTGCCCCGCAAAGCGGCTCCCCTTCTCTCTCCCCCCACCCATGTAAACAGGATCCTGTGCTGTTTCTCCGCCAGAGTCCTGCCTGTGTTTTCCCGTTCCCCCTACTTCCACCTCCCTCCCCTGTGGAGTTTATAACCTCCTGTGAAATGCCTTTATTTACAAATTGGCATCCTATTATAATCTGAAATTGAGACATCTTCCTGTGGAACTGGGATTGTATATTTGTCCCAGGGATAAACAATTGCTTGGGAATTTTTTTTTTCTTTAAGTCACTTATTTTTGGTTTATTTTTGAGCTTACGTCGTTTTAATATTTTTTTAATTCTCTGTGAGCATCGCAGGGTGTTGCACCCTTTCCTCCCCAGCCTCGCTGGGAGACATGACCCCCTTGCTCCTTGCTTCCCTAAAAGCCACGGTCCCGTCCTGGAAAGGACAAGGTTATCAGGGGTTAACGCCAGGATGACAGCACTGGAGCCTCTGGAGCAGAGCAGGCTGCCTGCCAGACTAGGAGCCTCCCGGCTTGCCTCGCACATCATCTGACCGTGGCCGACTGGGAGGAGGGAGCTGGTGCTTGGCACCGACCCCGGGCTCTTGGCTTGGCCACCCGCTCCGGTTCCTTCAAGCCCCGTGAGGGCTTTTTTTTGTTTTTTTTAAGGGGGTTCTCACCCTGTGGGGACCCCCCTGGGACACAGCTGGGATCCTCCTCCCAGCCCCGGGCGTTTAGCCGATTAAAATCCTTCCAAAGCAAATAGAATCCATTTAATAATTACTTTTAAGTGCTCTAGAGCCTCTTGAGCCTTTCCTAGATACTCCTCTACAATGTGTTTTAAAAAAGGAATGATAGCAGAGGTGCTGCCCCCATTAGATACGGTTTCAATCCATACTTGTACAGCTTCATTAAACCCATTTTTCCAGACGCCAGTAGATTTTCCCAGCCAAAAGGTGCCTTTGGAGCAGCTGATGATAAAATGCAGAGATCTCAGAACCAGCAGGTCCATCATAGTGGGGATGATGGTGGGAGCAATGTTGGGGGACCATGATGGGGACTATCTGTGTTTTAAACCCACAGCCTGGCACTTTTTAGGGAAGAATGAGGCTAGAAAGGTGAATTTTGGAGTTTGGGTGTCAGTTCAAACCGCACTGTGCTCGCGGTAGCTGTCCCAGTGAGCACCGGCAACTTGATCACTGGGGACATTTAAAACTCGATGGGACAAAAACACTCGTAGAGGAGCAGCCCCGGGCTGGCAGGGATGCAGGCTGCATCGTTTCCATCCCCACTGTCTGCCAGTGGGTATCGCTTACACTAAAGGAACCAGTAACACTAGCCACATGCATTTCCCTGCCACGGGCATGGGGGGATGCCTGTTTCCAGCCACGGTGGCCAACACCGTAAACCTCCCTGCTGGCTTATAGCAGGGGGCAGCCCGTTTGAGGGTGCCCAGGAGAACACGGTGTGCAGGGACCCTGTCCCCAGCGCCAGCTGTGCCCCAGCAGGGTGACAGGCTGGGCAGTGGTGGGTGGGTGCCAAGCCCCACTGCCGTCCCCCGCCGGCGTGAATGACCCACGCCGCAGCCTGGCCGCCTGCCTACTGTCACAAAGGAGCTTCCTTCCCAGTTTATTTTCAGCTCTGGGATATTATTAACCGCTGAGGCACAGTCTCTGTTCTAGCCACCCTCGCTTTTTGCCTAAATCGCTTTGTTTTCTCCCGCCGTCGGCGTGGCTGCGGTGCCGCCGGGGTACCGAGTGCGTCACGCTGCTGTTGAGGAACAGAGGGCACGGAGGAGCTGATCCTGCACGGGGCTGAGGGCGGGCAAGGGAAGGAGCTCAGCGCCTCACAGGATTTCCGCCTGCTGTCTTTGGATTAGCCCCTGGGTTTTCTTTCCTTTTCTTTCTCTCTCTTGGGGTTTTTTTTTTTTTCCCCTATTCTTCAACTTCTTTTAATAAAAGCAGCATCTTGCATGTTGCTGTCTGACTATTTCTCCACAAGTTTCCTTACTTTATTTTCTCTTCTTTTGTATTTTTTTGCTTTTTTCCTTCTATTTTCCTTTTCTGTTTTTCCCTTCTCCTTCTTTTTCTCCTTCTCCTTCTTATACTCCTTCTTATCTATTTTTCTTCTTTCCTCCTTCTTTTTCTCTTTCTACTTGTTTTCTTTCGTCTTCCTGTTTTCCATCTCCTTGTTTTCCTCCTTCTTTTATTTTCCTTCTTAATGCAAGAAAAGAGCTTTTCTGGGCAAGCATTGCAGGGATTTTCCATCCCCATCCAGGGGAGGGTGGGGGCTTGGATCCCCTGTGCACAGACCTGCTGCCACCCTTGGGGGGGTCTTTGCCCATGGGCTCAAGTCATTGGTTCCAAAAAGCTTTTTCCAGGGTGTTCTGTGCTGCTGGGGATGTGATGTGTTTGCTGACAGACAGCCCTTTTCTCTCCTTTCTTTTTTATTTTCTTTTTTATTTTTCAGCTCTGTTTTTCCCCTCCCCTCTTTTGGGTTACCATTTAAATGCATGATGATAACTTTCACCCTGTTAATTAACAGGAAACATTGGGACAAGACAGGAAATTACATCAGTCTTTTATGAGGAAAGAGCCAAGAAAAAAAAATGCAAGAAAACATTAGTGAAAGGAAAGAAAGTGCCAGGGGAGGGAAAAGAAAGAAAAGGAGAAAAAAGGAGGAAAAAACCACCATCTCATGGGCCCTGCTTTTCTGAGGGAGGCTGCTCCAGTACTTGATTTTATTTTTATTATGTTGAAAAATATTTGACTAGCAGGGTCACCTTTGCTTGAGCGCGACGGTCCAGCTTCCCGAGGAATTTTTTTTTTTTTTATTTTCATGCTTTTTCTCAGCTTCCTTCCCCAAACTGTGAGGCCTAGGAAGCTCTTGGCCGGGAGACTAATTTTGGTTTGGCTGCTCAGCCCTTCAAATTGGTCCCCACCCAGTGTCATTATCTTGGTTTTAACTTGCAAGGGGAAAAAAAAAAAACCACCCTGTAAGAGCTGGCTCAGCCCTTCTCTACCCTTTTAACCTCGCTACATAAAAAACCTACTGGCTTCAGCCTCCCTCTTGGGCTGTGCTGGCAGTGCTGAAGCACCGTGGGCTGGTTGCAGGAGGTCCTGGTGATGCTCTTGGTGATGCTTCTCAGTGTGTGATGACCTTTTCCTGGCTCTGTGGTCCTTCCTCATCCTCCTTCAGGGGTGAAGTGGGATCCCTGTTGGGGTGCTGGGGTTTGTCAAGCCAGCTTTGGGGTGAAGTCCTGGCTCCTGTGGCTTTCCTGGCTTTACCTTGAGCATGTGGGAAGGCTAATTTTGCCGTTAAAGGAATAATTCAGAAATGCTGGGGCTCTTAACTCTAGTTGTAAATATGTACTTTATAGATGAATATAGTAAGTGAGACTGTAGATGGTTAAATAGTGAGTAGAATCTATTCAAACTCTATGTATGGAGATGATTTATTCAGTATATTATACATATAATTGTATAGGATATAGTCAATATATAGTGTATATATTCTATATATAAATAGGTTGAATATATTCGGTATGTTCATTGTATATTGAATATGTTCCATATTTGTACAGGATATAGTTGATATATAATGTATATATTCTACAGATATATAGGTTGAATATATTCAGTATATTCATTTTATATTGAATATGTCCAACACTTCTATGTAATTCTATATAATACTTGTATAGATTGAAGAGATTTTGTTCACAGAACCAGAACTGCATCAGTACAAGGTGGCTTTGTGGTGGAGAAACTCAGCATTTAGGAAGGTGGTGGAAATTCAGATATCTGTCACTTTTGCAAGTGGTGAAGTTGGCTGTGGATCCAGGGATTTTTGGTGATAGAAGGCTCTAGGTTAAATTTGTGGATGATAAAAATTGCCAGGTGTCACTGCTGAGGAAGATCCCCCGCCATGGTGGGTAGTGCAAAATAATACCGGAGGAGCTGAGTGTCTGTTTGCACACTGGTGTGCAAGGTGAGGTTTTGAGTAGAAAAGCAGGGAAAATGGCAAAATAGTCAAGAAACTAGACCTTGAGATGAGGTCCTGCTTGCCCACGCCAGGATGGCTGTCAGTGACCCCATGGCTGGGCTCAGGCAGCACCTTCCCAGGCAGAGTGAATGGAGTCAATAACTCCATAAAATCATTCTTCAAGCAGGAATCAAGTAACAGGAGTTTTATTTGGAAAAGGAGCTGGGAGCCTGAAGTTACATCACTGCATTTGAACTGATGAATTCATTTTCTTTGGAAGCCAGTCTGAGACTTTTTAGCTCACGATAAGGAACAAGCCCATAAATCATAGGCAGAGGCCTGTAGTTTTCCTGTTCTTTGTCACAGCCAAGCATGGAAAATGTATCCTGGGTGTCAAGAGCATCAAGCCTTGGCTCACCTGAGAGTTGCACTGCAGTTATTTTCTGGAGAAGCTGGTGTGGTGCTGGGCTTGCCAAGCCCCAGTTCCCCATGGCTTTATCCCTGCGTGAGGATGCTCCTGGGTGTTAGTGATGCCCAAATCCCTTGTGTTTCATCCCCATGGGAGGATGCTGCTGCATCTCAGTGATGCCCAGCTCTCCTGAGCTTTGTCCCCAGGGGAGGATGCTGCTGGGTGTTGGTGACACCTCAAATCCCTGGAGTTTTGTCCCCATGGGAGGATACTGCTGGGTGTTGGTGATGACACCCCAGTACAGGTCCACTCCTGGGACATGGCTCTGCTGTTGCCACCCTAAGTGGGGTGAGATGAGCCACAGGGAGCTTTTTGGTTTTCTGTTTAACCCGGGTGCTGCCGACCTGCCCCTTTTATAGCCTGGGGCAAACCTCTGCTGGCCTCTGTCTGCGAGAAGGGGGTGCCAGCTCCGCCGGAGCGCCAGGAGGGTTAATTACTTAATGAATATAATATTCTCTGTAATTGCTACGCGTTATTAATCCAGAGCAAAGTGAGAGGCGAGGGGAGGGGTGTGTGTGCATGGCCAGGCTTGTGAACTTCCCAACGCCATCCATCCTGTCTGTTCATCCCTTGATTGCCCCCTGCCCTGGCCGGGTGCTGTCCGTGTGTCCATTTGTCCATCCCTGAGCAGTGACCCTGCCCATACGCCAGCGTGCTCTGCCGCCTGCTCTTAGGAATAGGCGTGATTAGATTATGAAGGCAGACAGAAGTAATGATTAACTTTTTCAGTCTGCCTGCTGTCTCCAGTCTGGCGCTGGGTGTTTTTTTTTCCCCCTAAGTAGGCCCTGGCCCCGCGTCGACAGGGTATTAGGTTGTAAAGAAAGCCAGGAGGAATGAAGGCAAGGGAGGGAGGGGAAAAGGGAGGGAGGCAGCCTTTTCCATCGGATCCGGGACTGGAATTTATTGGCAGGAATGTAGTAAATGCTCCAAATGCCAGCCCAGCTAAACAGTTTTCATAATTGTTATGGAGCGGGGCACAACGAACGTGAAAAGGACTTTTGTTCCTACTCTGCTTTTTCCATGCGTTTACATCCCTGTGAGGGAGATGCTGCTCTGGGAAAAACTGCTGGGGAAAGTGGCTTTTTTGTTTTTTTGGTGTGGGGAGAAACATACATTTACTTCTGTTTTCAGGCTTTAGGGGAGAATTCTGGGTCAGTGTGCTGCAGGGAGTGGGTTTTTTTCAGTGCTGGAATGAGAACAGCAGTGATGCCGTGGGGTGTGTGTGTGTAATGCAGTGAGGGGGGAAAAATCCTAACACACATCTGTGTATTGGGTATCCATTTGGAAATCCTAGACTGCTCTACTTCAGCTTTAATTAAGGTCTTAACAAGGTTTTTAATGCATAAGCCACACAGCTCCATGTTGTCAGTGGGGAGCTGTGGCTTTCCTGGGGGCTGCATCCCTGCCCTCCCTAGGGCATCCCTGGGTTCTGGACAACCTTCCCTGCCTTGCAACAGTGAAGCTTTATTTTTTATTGTAAGATTTTTAAGGTCATCCTCTAACAATCCCAGATGGTCACCTGCATTGAAGGGGGCTGTGACCCCACGGCTGGCACGGCCCAGTGGCCTCTGGTGGCCTCAGCATCTGCAGCATGATTTACCCCAGAAAGGTGATGGGCAGGATGCTGCCACAGCAGCCTCCAGCACAGCCCGAGCCAAGGGAGACAGATTTTTGGCAAGCTCATCCTCACGTCTGATTTGCATCGCAGTAAGTCAGGAGCCCTTTGTGTGCTGGTTTCTCTTTCTCAGAAGGTTTCTGGCTGCGATCTGGGTTGGGTATGGGTGGGGAAGAGGTGTGTCCTGCTGAGGCTGGAGCATGGAGGTGGTTGCTGCTCTCTGGAGCTGGTAGCAGCCCTGAGTCACCTGGGGCTCCCAGGGCAGCAGCTCATGAGCTGGCTGTGCTTTCCAGACGAGGCTCTTGGCTGATTGGGTACAGAAGTGGGATTATTCTGGTTGCCCTCAAGGAAGGGGAGAAGGTTGGAGGCTGCACAGGGCAGTGGAGCACCTGCACCACCTCCTCGCCAGCACAGAACAGCAATGGGGACACACGCAGCAAAAATAGGATTTCTAGGGGTTTTCCACAGGGATCTGCGTGCCTTTGTGCCCCTTTGGATGTCCTGGGAGTCTTAAAAACCCCATGGATTTTGGCAGGGCCATTCTGGAAGGGTCTCACCTCTTGCAGCATCCCTTTGTCCCACCCAGCTCTTGAGTTGGAGCTTGGGGAAGGGATTCCCGTCCTACTGCTTTTTTGAAACAAGGGAAAAGTTTTCCCACACCTTTGAGGGGTGCAGAAGGAGAGGCAGATAAAGAAGGTTCTTTAAATTAAAACTTCAAAAATAATTAGGCTGACTGTATACTAAACAACAGCAAAGAGGCCCATTTACTGTAAATATTATGAATGGATTTGGCTGGCTTCTTCATCCCCACCCTTCCTCTAAGGCTTTTCTCTGAGCTGAGTCGAAATTCGGCCTTCAGACAGCACGGTACTCTATAATTTGCATGGCTGATGAGGCCTGAAGCCTGGTACGGAGGAAACTGGAGTCAGCTGGCTCCTCTAACCACTGGAGACAGGCAGACAGGCATTTTTGGTGTGTGCCTGCATATTTTCCCCCCCGCCCCACCGCCTTGTAGCTCCAGCCTTGCTTGGCTTTTAAAGAGAATGGTCACAAGAAAAGGGTTCTTCTCTGCTAGAGTAGTTTTTAGCCGTGGTAATTGATTAATCACCGTAATTAGACAGTAGCAGTGACTAATAGGATGTTTATGAATCAAATTTCTGGTTTGGTGGACTCCATGAACTTGGCAGTTTCACTTGGGCTCTTTCTTTGCTGTCCTGCAATGCAGGGGACATGGATCACCCTATATTTTTTAATGTATTTTTTAGTATTTTTGGATATCCCTCCTGGTCCAGCCGTGGCATCTGCCATAGTGGTGTTTGCTCTTCAGTCTCTGTAGGTCTGCAGCAACATGCTTGGAGGGCATCTTGCTTTCTCACTTTTACCTTCTTGCTGAATTAACCCTCGGAAAGGTCAGTTTGGGTTCCACATTGGGGGAAGGCTGACTCAGGGCACCACCACGCTGGGAGACTGATGGGGTGTCCTCAGGGGTGAATCATCCCTACCCACCATCTCACCTCATCAGGACCTCATTTTTGTCCTGATTCCCAAGGGGGTTTCCCAGCTGTGGTGCAGGAGATGGCAGTTTTTGGTTGGGTCTCCTGGGGACCAGGTAAAACCCTCCCAAACCTGCAGGTCACTGTTAACACAAACCTGAACCAAAGCCCTAGAAAAATGGGGAAACACGTGACTTCTTCCCCTGATGGCTTCTGCCATATTTTATCCTGCTTGACCTCATCAGGCTCAATCTTAGTAAACATCAGCAAATTGAAATCTAGCAGTGAAACTCAACATTTATTTTCGTGCAAGGTTGACTGATTTTGCAAGGAACAAGGAGCCATTTGAGTGATTGATTGGACAACTTGCTAATAAATTAAAAAAGTAATCTTAAGGCTCTTTAGTCTGCATGACTACCATATATGCTGAGTAATAAGAGCCGTCTAATTAGACATAGATAGAAATTTATGGTCTAGCCTGTCAATCCACGGATTAAGGGCTGCATAAGTACCTACTGACACGATGGGCTGTAATGGCTCCTAAAGAGATGTTATGGTCTATCATGTCAATAATCCACAGATTAAAGGCTCCCTAAGTAGGTGTTGACGTGACTGACTGTCTCAGCTCTTGGGGGCTCCTGTTCTGGGGAGCTGCAGAGACCCCATGGGACCCCAGGGCGGTGGCATCCCTGCGGTAGGTGAGGCTTTATTTTCTCTGCAAACAGCAAGGGCTTAAGCCAGGACCATCCTCAAAATTAGGCTTTCAGAAACCATCCCAGCCATCAAAAGCAGGGCCTTGTGGGGAAGCTGAAGCTGTCTAGCTCTTGTGTGCTGGGAGATGTGAAAGGTTTGGGGCAAACATTGCTATGGGTGGAGTCTCTAGGCTGCCCACAAACTTTGGTAAAGGCACAAAGCCCCTTTTTTGCAGCAGGGTATATCCTTTAATGTGGATTTATCCTTTAATTTGGGATTTTTTTCTTTTGCTTTTGCTAAGTGTACCTGGAAATCTGGCTTTTAAGGTATTTTTCTTTGTTTTGTTTTTGGTTTTTTGTTTATTTATTTGGTTGGTTTTTGTTTTGTTCTGTTCTTCCACCCTGTAAGTCACCTGAGAGACTAGAAAGGAAGTAGAATTTCCATTTTGGGGGCCCACTTTTCTTTGTTTTGATGAACACACCATGCTCTGTGTTCTCACCTTGATGTAATGCCTTTCACTTCCCAACTAAGGGTTCAGAGGGGTGTTTTTCCTGAGATCCTACAAAATCAGCACTTGGCAGTAACAGGATAGGCTTGACTGCGACTGGGGAAGTCCTGAGGACCGTCCAGAAGAGCATTTAAAGCCGCATGAAAGCCTCTAGGTTTTGTGTCTCCATCTGTTGGATCTCAAAGAGTAGGAGAAGATGAGGGTCACAGCTCTGTCCTGGACACACAAATGCCACTTAAGGTCAGCCAAGGGAGATTATCGGGCGCGAGACATGCTGAGCTTGGTCTCAGCCCTGGCCCCAGCCAGACACGTTGTGCTGACACCAGTCCAGACAATTTTTTTTTTTTTTTTAAGCACAAATGCCCTCGGTGTGTGCTGATGGATAAAAGGAGGAAGGACTGTAATATGTTCATCTGCTCCCTGGCAGTGCCCATGGGACTTGTTTTCCAGCAGAAAGCTCTGTTCTGGAAAGCCAGGCAGGGTTCTCTCCAGGTCTTTGGGGCCATCAGTAGCAGAAGGATGTGGAGGTGCTGGAGTGAATCCAGTGGAGCCACAGAGGTGCTGCCAGGGCTGGAGCAACTCTGCTCTGGAGCCAGGCTGGGAGAGCTGGGGGTGTTCAGCTGGACAAGAGAAGCTGCAGGGAGAGCTCAGAGCTCCTGCCAGGGCCTAAAGGGGCTCCAGGAGAGCTGCAGAGGGACTGGGGACAAGGCATGGAGGGACAGGACACAGGGAATGGCTTCCCATTGCCAGAGGACAGGGAGAGATGGGATCTTGGGAAGGAATTGCTGGCTGTGAGGGTGGTGAGGCCCTGGCACAAGTTTCCCAGAGAAGCTGTGGCTGTCCCTGGATCCCTGGCAGTGTCCAAGGCCAGGCTGGACAGAGCTTGTAGCAGCCTGGGATAGTGGAAGGTGTCCCTGCCCATGGCATGGGGTTGGACTGGATGAGCTTTAAAGGCCCCCACTCCTAACCCAAATCATTCTGTGATTCTATGAAAATGAGGAGACTTTTGTTAGCAGTTCAGGGTAAATGCTCCCATGGTGAGTGTTGTGTCAGGGGTGATGTTTGGTGGGAAATCCAAACCCAGGAATCACAGAGGAATGAGTGGAGAGGAGGGGCTGAGATGGTGAGAAGCTTAGGAAGAGCATGAGAATGTTCTCTTTGAAAAAATAAATATATATGTTTATTAGAATAATATATTAGAAGCATATATTAGAAAAAGTTCAGAACATGCATAGTTCGAAACACCTCTAATGTTGGATGGTTTAATGTACCTCTAATCCTGATATCCTTGATGAAAGATCCAATTATAGGCATTTAAAGTCTTCATCAGGAAGGCCATTTTATTCCCATTTTCAGCAGTGAGTTGTTGTCACAGATACTGGTGATAATTTTGACAGCTCTTGACATGGTCAGCTGGGAGCACTCCTGGTGGGGTAGATAGCTCAGTGTGTGCTAAACTTGCTCTTTTTTTTCAAGGTTGGTTGGCTACAGGAAAACCTTTAGCTAAAAAAAAACAGAACAAAACCAAAAGATCCCCAGCCTAGCTCCCCTCTACATTCATGAACCTGGCACTGGGACAAGGCTGAGATCTGAAGGACAACAGAGATCTAAAACAACCTCAGGACAGGAGCTGTGTTGTTTTAGTTCATTATTACTATTTTTTAAATTAAATTTTGCTAAAGTGCTTTGGTTCTCAGTGAATTAAAAAAAAAGAGAACTTTTTCTTCCCAAACTCCTAATAAAACTGCTGGAGCTTGGAAAGAAAAAATATGGATGACGTGCTTTCATCAACTTTAAACTCATCATGTGATGGAGAGAAAAGCCACACCAGAAATTTCCTGCCACTTCCAAATAATGGGAGATTTGAGTCCCTCCTGCCATTGGTTGTAAGAACCAAGTGTGGGATTTGATAAATTTGGGTGTTTCTGTGGTGTGCATCTCCCACTGTTGTCTCTTGACCTTTTTGGTTTCAGCAGCTGTCAGGTTTTTGGGGTTACTGCTTTGGTGTCCTCCAGGATTTCTGTATGGACAAAGTTTTTTCAGCAGCATCCCTGCCTGGAGCAGGATCCTACTGAGCCCGCAGACAGCATGTGCAATCCTGGTGTGGAGAAATCCTGACTGTGGTCTTTTATTGAGCCATTTCAGGCAGGACTTGATGTTTCTGAGGGTCGAGGCAAGTGGTGGGGAACCTCACAGCCTCTTGTGCTGATTGGTGTGTTGGGAGTTAGCTGGGATGATGCTTTTATGGAGGACAGTGGATGCATTGACAAAGTCAGTGCAGCCCCTCAGGAAATTCCAGAAAGGTGTAAAGATATGGAAAAAAAAAGAAAAAAATAGTTGTCCAGTGGGAATGAAATATTGTGTAATATGGTTGTGCTGGGGCATCACTGGTGATGAACTATCTGCACCAAAATTACAAAAAACGTTACCACAGGGGCTTTGGGGTATTGCCTTGATTTCTCCCCTCTGTGAGGAGCTGATGTGAGTGGCTGTTCTCTGCAGACCTGACAATGAGTGATCAATACAACTAATTCCCTAAATTCCTGAGGTCAAACTCACTTTATTTTCAGTTATTTCTATACTATTATTTTTTCACAATGAGCTTGCACAACGCACCGGGGGGAGCCTGCGGGAGCCTCAAGGCAGGCTGTAATGGAAACCATGGAAAATCCTAATAACCCAGTGATAGCAGCAAATGGAGGGATCCTTAATAACAAAATAACAGCGCGGATGTTTATAGCATTAAACATCATCATTGTTTGCTGGGATATGGGAGCGCTCCCAGTTTGCTGGGAGTTTTCCAGGCATTTAGAAAGGGATGTGTTTGCTCCGAGGAGGTCGTAAAAAACATGCTTTTAACTCAAAACAGAGATCCCAAAGGGTTTGCAGCAGTCTACGGGCTGTCGCGCACGGGGATGTGTTGGGGAGGATATGGCTGTGAATTTTCCTGGGATCTGGGTTTTTGTGTGAGTTCGCAGCAGGCAGAGATGGGAGCTGGAATTGTGGGTGCCTGCCATGACCCCAGGTTGCACAGGGTGAGCCCAGCGGGGTGTTTTTGAGCATAATACTTCTGTTTGCTTCATTTGCGCAGATCCGTGGTTATTGCTACCAAAAAAAGCCTTTTGGGGGGAAAAAAAAGTCTGTCACTGTAGGAAGCATCTCTTGAGTCACTTTTTCCTTCTCTCCTGCCACCTCCTCTCCTGCCTGAGTGATGCCACTGCCTTTTTTCCCACCCCTTTTCCTGGAGGATGCCAGAGCCAGGGAGGTGTGTGGGAGCAAGGGGGCTCTGCTGGGGTCCCAACAACTGCAAAAAGCATCTTTGGTGGTGGCTGGCCAGGAGACCTGAGCCTTTTTACCTGAGCTCAGCCCTTGTATTCTCATGGCTTTTTGACTAGACATGCAGTCAACAGCCGAAGCCCACAAACGGAAGAGGCTCTGGCACATTTATACTGTGTGCTGGCATCAGCTCCTTAAAAGAAAAACCAAACATCCCGGATTACCTAAGATTCGTCCTTGAGGTCTGGTCACCCCATGTCATTCAAAAACCTAGTGGGATTCATTCATGAACTTCCAGCCCTCCATAAAGGTCTGTTCATTCATCGCCAAGGCAGTTTTCTATTTTTTCTTTTTTTTTTTTTATTATTGGTAGGTGGTTTTTTTTTTCCCCTTAAATGCTCTGGCAATTAAATAGCTCTCTGTAAGCAGCAGCGAGCTTGTTGTTAGATGGACTTCATGGACTTCAGTAATGCAAGCACAAATACCAGGGGAAAAAGTCCTTTTTTCCCCCCTGCCATGTCCTGAAAGGGATGCTTTTATGTTTAAATAGGTAAAAACCTATAGGAATTTCATTAGGAGTCCAGTGGTGTCAAAACTCCCTCAACTGCTGTAAAACAAAATCCAAAAGTTTCTGAACATCATTGGCAGGCCAACAGGGGGGAGGGAGGTGGTGGGGTGGTCAACAGAGATCCATCCCTCTGTGGATCCAGGAGCATCTTTCCCCTGGGTCCAGAAGCATCCCTCCCAAATTACTCTGCTGCCCAGGCAGGTGGTGGAAGCTCCATCCTCAGGGTGTTTCTTGCCCCTCTGGATGCACCTTTGCATGGAGGGTGGGTACCCCACTGGGGTTAGTGGGGAGGTCACCCAAACTGCCCACCCTGTCCCTCCTCAGAACCACATTTCAGCAGGATATAAAGTTATAAATGAGGTTATCCACAACAAAGTCTTGTGGGGCACCAAAAAAGGGAGGTGGAATGACAAACTGGGGTGCACCTTTACAGTTGCTGTCCCAGGGACCACCCCAGTATGACCAGAAACCCAATCCCTGGTTTAACCTGGGAACGAGGGTCCCTATTTTGAGGCATACACAGTCAGGCCCATTTTTAGTAGCTGCCTCCAGCAACTGGAGAAATATTTTCCTCGCTGGCATAGAAATGAGGAAATTAAAAGTGTGTGGCTGGGCTTTTTTTTTTTTTTTTCTACTTTCTTTCTTTTTTTTTTTTTTTTTCTCTCTTAAAAGCACAGTGCAGGGCTTGAATGAGATGGGAAGAAAATGCCTGCACTGGGAAAATGGGTTTATTATTGGCAAAAAGTAGAGCAGGGCAAGCCAGCATGTTGCCCTGGGAAGGGGGAATTGGGAGGCTGCAGGAAGAGCTTTGGGTTGCTGTGTCACCCACCATCACAGCTCCAGTAGTTTCTCCCATAGTTCAGGGGATTATTTTGGTAGTGCTCACTAACTTGCATTCCCAGCTTGACTTTTTTTAATTTTTTTTTTTTTAAATACTATTATAGAGATGAATAGTTCCCAGGTCTTAACATGCCTCCTGAGGCTGGAAGGAATTACCCGCTGAGCAGCGCCAGGCTGCTCGGGATCCTCCGTCAGGAAAAGGGGCTTTCTCACATTTTTTCCCTCCTCCTGCCTTGCTTTTTCCTCCCACATCATACCCATGCCACATGGGGTAACTATGGGAAAGGGAGTGGAGAGAAGGGCTACAGGAATGAATTTCTACAATTTTTTGGAAGGTTTTAGGCCATTTCTGTTAACAAGTGTGAGATTTTTTTGTTCCCTCTGTCTCTTTAGGGTGACATCCGATGTCCCCACACTCCATCACCCAGGCCCTGCAGGCAGGGAGAAGCCCCATGAACCAGAGCAGTCAAGTTCTCATCTCCTCTGGTCCCATGGGGTGACTTTCAATGTGGTTTTCTTAGCAGCCCCTCATTGTTTTTCAGTGTCTGTGCATGGTAGATTGTTATTTATGGAAATTAATCCATCCTTTGGTGGGTGAAAATAAGGAGTCTTGGGGTGTTTGGTTGTGCAGGTGCTGCTGGCTGGAGCATCTCACCTCTCCTGTTGATGCTGGAGGTGGTGCTGGTTTGGGTGAGGGTGACTGTGCCACTGGGGCTGCTGGTGCATCTGGAGCCACTTCCAGAAGTGGACCTGGTGATTCAGGACCCAAAATCTAACTAGGACTAGGCACTGAACATAGGAGTGCCCAAAGCTGGCAGTGTTCTTTTGGATGCAGGGTGCACTGTGGACATTAATGTGTGCGTGGAGATGATCATGAAGACATGGGCAGACAAGGTCCTGCCAGTTCCACCTCGTTTTTGGTTTGTATTGATTCCCCTGATGCTAAACCTCTCCTTTTTTTTCTTCTTCCTGTTGTCTTGCAGATTCTCAAGTTCTTCAGGAGCCAGGGGATAGGTCACACTGGTGTGTGGTGGCATACTGGGAAGAGAAGACACGCGTGGGTCGGCTGTACTCTGTCCAAGAGCCCTCCCTGGATATCTTCTATGATCTACCTCAGGGGAATGGTTTCTGCCTCGGACAGCTCAACTCAGACAACAAAAGCCAACTGGTGCAGAAGGTGCGCAGCAAGATCGGCTACGGCATCCAGCTGACCAAGGAAGTGGACGGCGTGTGGGTGTACAACCGCAGCAGTTACCCCATCTTCATCAAGTCGGCCACACTGGACAACCCCGACTCCAGGACGTTGCTGGTTCACAAAGTGTTCCCAGGGTTTTCCATCAAGGCTTTTGACTACGAGAAGGCATACACCTTGCAGAGACCCAACGACCACGAGTTCACGCAGCAGCCATGGACCGGATTTACCGTGCAGATCAGCTTTGTGAAAGGCTGGGGCCAGTGCTACACCAGACAGTTCATCAGCAGTTGCCCCTGCTGGTTGGAGGTTATTTTCAACAACCGGTGACTCGGGACAGAGTTGAATTTCATGACATCTATACTACTTTGCTGCTATTACTTCCTTCTGAGTGCTTGCTTTTCATGCAGACTTATTGTTTTTTGTTTTGTTTCGTTTGTTCACCCTTCTTCGTTTTTGAGAAATAGCTTATAGAAGATATTTTGTTGTTGGTTTTGTTGTTGTTGTTGTTGTTGTTTTTGCCTTTGGGGTATTTTGATAAATATATCTATTTTTTAAAAGTGTGAATGACCAATAACTCTCACAAGGCGAGAGAAGGGTGCAGTGGGGATAGATCACATGCGATAATTACTTCACGCCTCTCGAAAGGATTATCTTATGGGGATCGATGGATTTGAAAGCCACTTGCTCTGTGTTACAGCTCCTTCTCTTGGACAACACAACGAGATGACTGTATTTTTGTGCGCACCACCTTCCCAGTGACGGTGACACCAAGACCCCTTCCCCAGCAGTGCTAACCCCGCGTTGCCGCCGAAGGATGGTGCAAAACCTTCCCAGACAGGTCTTTTACCAGCCCTTTCTGTTTCTCTTGTTGCTGGGTTCATGTCTTGTCACTGTGTTCATTGTTCCACTGCTTTTTCTGTGTTTTTTATGATTGTGATTGATATAAGGGGAGAAGACAACATTGGGGGATCTTTGGGCATATGGCCCGTGTTCAATAATTTGAGCTGAGAAGTGAGGTGACAGAATTCTAAGCCTAAAAAAAAAATAAATAAACCAAACCCAAAACTAAAGAAAAACAAGTGGGAAAAACAAGAGAAAAAGTGTTCACAATAGTTGGTGTGTTGTAACCTGCTTAGATCAGGTTATCCAGGTACCATCTTATCTGGAAATGCAGTTGTGCTTTCATTTCTTCTTGAATTCATACACAAGTATGATACTTTTACACTGTTCTTAGCTCAATGAGCATGTTTAGACCTTAACATAAGCTATTTTTCTAAATATAAAGGTTTAATTGAACAAGAGAGCATTCTTCTTGGAACTTTAGCATTGTAGTGCTTTGGAAAAACACCCACAAAAAAAGAAAGGACTCCTTAAAAAACCCTGAGATTTATTAAAGAAAAAAAATGTATTTTATGTTATATATAAATATATTATTACTTGTAAATATAAAGACGTTTTATAAGCATCATTATTTATGTATTGTGCAATGTGTATAAACGAGAAAAAAGTAAGAAAGATGCACTTTGCTTTAATATAAATGCAGATAACAAATGCCAAATTTAAAAAAAAAAAAGAGAACACAAGATTGGTGTTTTTCTATGGGTGTTATCATCCAGCTGAATGTTTCTTTTTCTAAAGGAGTCTATGTTCCATTAAAAAATAAAAATGTACACTTGATCCCAAACTGTGCCAAGTGGCTTTTTTTGTGGTATGGATGAGGCAGACTGGAGAGATGCTGCTGTGAGTGAGTGCTGCGTGGGGTCAGTGGTGGGAGCACCCACCCCAGCCCTGTGTGGGGCTTCTCAAGGGTGGGTGACACCTGGGTGGGATTGTCCTGAGCCTTGGGCTCTGCTGGCCTGGTTTGGTCTGGGTGCACCCTGTCAGCTCAAGGCTGGAAGGACTGGCTGCCCAAAATCTGCTGGGTTATTTTTGTTGTTGTTCCTTTTTCTCTTAACTTCAGCCTGAAAGAACCGCAGCTCTGGGGACACACAGCTCACATTTGACCCTGTCCCTGTCAGAAATACTGGGCCAAGCTTGTGCTCTCTGCTGTGCCACCAGGTGAGGGGGAAAATTTGAGGGGTAAGCCAGTTTTTGGGTTTTCCTTGACTATTTCCTGCCCCTTTCATCTCCCACGCCTCTGGAAATAAAGGTGATTGTTCCTTTTGCCCTCCTCACCCTGCCTTCATGCATTCCCTGCTCACATCCTCCTTCCACATGTGCTCTGCCAGGGACAAATCCCCATAGCTTGTTCTGCCTTTGGTGGAGCAGGACCTTGGGGGGAAACCAGCAGAGTTCTGGAGGCAGAAGAATGGGGACAAGAATATTCAGATTGTGATCTCCCACCCTACAAAGTGCTGGGACCCTTCAGCCCCTGCTGTCCTTCAGGGGGTGGGTGGCATATCAGCAGGTCAGACTGTGAACATCAGCTCAGTGCTGTGCCTTCTGCTGAGCACAGCTGTGCCCTTCCCAGGGGCATTTATACTGATGCATTTGGTTGTCTCCAAATGGACTGTGCCTCCAGCTGGATTCATGGTACTGAGCCCAGCAACCAGCTTCAAAATGGCTTTTGATCATGTACTCATTGCAGTTTCCAGGCTCTCCCCTCATACTCCAGGTGGGAATCAGCATGGAAAGCTGAGGTAGGATGGATGCAGCCATCCTGCCTTGCTTGCTGTGCACTGAGAGACACCTGGGAGGACAAGTGTTAAGACAATGTCATCTGTGCATCATTTCCTTTCCATTCTGAGCCACCAGACTTGAAATGCCCAATAATCACGATACCTGTGTGGTCCAGTGGCCAAGCTAGCCATGATGATGTGCACCAGAAGCTAAGGAACATCATCAAAGGCACTCAAGTGAAGGATGAAACTGACAACTTCCTCACAAAACCCACTGCTGACTCCTCTTGAGGTTTGATCAGAATGAACAAGTCTGTGTGGGTAGCAGGGACCTGGGATTAGAAAGATCACCCCAGGTCTAGGTGTATGACCAGGTAGAGGATTGGGCTGGGGTTACAGTTAGCTGAGAACCACAGAAATCAGAAAAATAGAACGAGTTACTTTGGAAGGGACCTTTAATATCAGCTACATCCAACCCCCTGCCCTGGGCAGGGTCACCTTCCAGTATCCCAGATTGTTCCAAGCCCTGTCCAACCTGGCCTTGGACTTTTCCAGCAGTGGGGCAGCCACAGCTGGGTGGGTTTTACTCTGGATTAACCAAAATACAGGGAATATTGGGTTCACTTCTGGTCTTAACCCAGAACATATGGTAATTTTGAACCTGATGTATGGCACCAGTTGAGCCACATGGACACACCAGAGAACCCTGCATTGCAGAGATGTTTTCATGTTTTCACCTTCTTCCATGAGGTACATACTGTTGGTTACATCCCTGAAGCCAAATTGTAGTGTAGATAGCTCCCTTGAATTAAGATCAGGTTCTTGTCCCCATGCATTAGTCCATGAGATGTGACCAAATCATTAAACCTTCCTGTTTTTCAGGATTTCCACTTGTGAGGTACCACAGGTTACAAAATGTTGCTCATCCTGAGGGCTGAAAGCAAAGGATGGAAGTATACTGTATCCCTAAACAAACTCTTCACAGCAGCTTTCCAAAATACATTGTGTCACAAAAATGCTCTGGAGCCAGGCTGGGAGAGCTGGGGATGTTCAGCTGGACAAGAGAAGCTCCAGGGAGAGCTCAGAGCTCCTGCCAGGGCCTAAAGGGGCTCCAGGAGAGCTGCAGAGGGACTGGGGACAAGGCATGGAGGGACAGGACACAGGGAATGGCTTCCCAGTGCCAGAGGGCAGGGAGAGATGGGATCTTGGGAAGGAATTTGTGGCTGTGAGGGTGGTGAGGCCCTGGCACAGGGTGCCCAGAGAAGCTGTGGCTGTTCCTGGATCCCTGGCAGTGTCCAAGGCCAGGCTGGATATTGGGGTTTGGTGTGATATGGGATAGTGGAGGATGTCCCTATGCATGGCAGGAGTTGGAATGGGATGAGCTTTAAACTGTTCTGTTGTTCTGTTACAATGCAAAGAGGAGAAATGATCCAGGGAAGCCCAGTCTGGCTGTGGAGATGTGCCCATGAATGGTGCAGGGCTGGTGGGCTCTTGCATCATTTGCAGGGTGTTGTGAGGGTCTGGGATATCCTCCACAACCCCCACTTTACCCTTTGCCCTCTGTGACTCCACAGCCATGGCTGTGACACACTGAGCTGGCTGGACCTTCAACTAGACATGCCTTTCCAGGTCAAGTGTTAAAGCATCTGGAGAATGACCTGAAAAGCCACTTAGTTCTATCAGATCTTTGCTTGCATTCATCTATCAAAATAAAAAGCCAGGCAATGCTGTTCACAGTAAGAAAGCTGAGAAATAATCAGCAAAACTATAGCTTTTCAATACTATGACAGTTTTAGCTAAAATGTACCAGCCCTCACCTCCTGCTGAGCTAATTTTAGCCCTCATTCAGTGCAACAAAACAACAAAAAAGAACACGACAGAAGGATGCTGATCACCAGTTCATATGTGTCCCCATTTGGGGCTGGTGGATGTGGGGCGAGTGGGAGGTTAAAAGAAAATCTGGAGGTTAAGAAAGGAAGAATTTCCCCTTGTCAAGAGCTTGCCAACACTGTAATTCCATCTTCAGGGCTCAGTAAAGCTGCAGCCACACAAAGCAAAGTGCTGACCTGGGTATCAACCTGGTCTGAGCAGCAGCACAGATGAAGGAGCTGTGGATGAGGACGAAGCCAGCTCCTTCCCAAATGAAAATGCTGATGTCCAGCTGACAGATCATTCCTGGACAGCAACATTATGTCCTTCTTGCTTCAAGCCCACAGCACCTAGATTCAGGCACCTGCCAGCTCCATGGACATCTTCCAGCAGGGCAGTGGTGGCCCTGGGACCTCACCTATCATTGTGCTCTGCACAGCTTATCTGTGGATCCCACTTCCCTCCTTGGAAATCACCTTAGGGAAATCTCATCTGCTTAAGAGGCTCAGACATGAGGTGGTTGAGACAGTCTGAAGCCCAGATTTCCCAGTGGATGGCAAGATGTCTCCCTCTTCTCCTTCTTGGAAAATAATTTTTCTGAAAATTTAGGATGACTGAAATCAGGCTGTTCTGGTTAGCTGTGCTTTTGCTTCGCACCATGGCTCTAGAATCATAAGTGCTAAATCTTCTAATGATACACTGCAACAGGGTAAATTACAGCACAGTGGGGCCTTTTTTTCCCAGAGTTGCTGAGCAGTAATTGAAGAGTGCAATAAAGAAGGGTCAAACGATGCAATTTTTGTTCTAAATCATACGTGAAATATTGTCAAAGTGTCAACTGCTGATGTACTGCAAGGGAAGGTGGTAAAATTCCACTCTTCAGATCATGGTTTTCCACATAGAAAAACCATTTGCAGGCAGTGCAGAGCCATGATCCCAGTCTCAGGTGATTCCCAGCACCTGGCTCACTCTCACCCTCCCCAAGGCATCTGTGGGCTGTCAGCAAGCCTGTGAGGTGAATGGGTCCTTCTGCCCATGCAGCCCTCAGGATGATGTGGTAGCTGTGTGCTGACTTCTCCAGACAGTTCAAATCAGGAATCCTTGGAAAAGTTGATCCTTTATGCTGGTTGTGCTTTTACTGGTGTAAAGTTGCCCTAGTGGGTTTTAAATCAGCTTGCAAATGGTAGCTCAGCTGGGTATATGTGTATATGTATATGTATATGTATATGTATATGTATATGTATATGTATATGTATCTCTATATCATCTATATCTATATCATCATCTATATCTATATCATCATCTATATCTATATAATCTATATCTATATCTATACCTATATCTATCATCTATATCTGTGTATGTGTGCCTTGGTCTGAAAGGCCTTGTGGAGGAAACTTGGCATAAAATTGGCTTAAGAGGAATCGATAAAACACAGCCACACAAGGAAACAGCATTTTCTTTGTGTTGTCTACATTCATTTGAAAATTCAACCTGGTCTACTGGGCACACATTGGAGAGAAGATGTCAGGGTGGGGGCACATCTCTGGTGGTTTAAGGGAGGAGATTAAAATGGGCTGGCACAGCCTGTTGTGAGAAATATTCAGAGCAGGAAGTGAAGATGGAGCTTCTCCCATGTGATTTATCTGTGCTCTATCAAGGACTCACATGGGCATTTTTGGACCAGGCATTTTTATAGACCTTGCGCCAAGCAGCAATGAGAAGTGATGTGCTGGGGGGAAAAGCCAGGATTGGACCTGAACCACCATGGCTCAACACCCAACTTATGGCTGGGGAGGTCTGTCCCCCGTGACCTGACTGTGTCACCAGACTTTGGCAGGAGCCCTGCTCAGCCTTGCACAGAGGAGGCAGAGGAACATTCCCAGCCTCCCCAGCAGCTCATTGTATATATTTTTGTGTGGCTTAAAGATGAAATGACAAAAGCCCTGAAATGCTTGAGAGGCTCTGGTGGCTGTTGTGGTTAACAGGGAAGTGGCTGCTGTGTAATGTTTACCAGCCAAGGTCCCTGTCATCAGCTCCAGTGGAAAAGCCCAGGATGTTTCCTCTTGTCACGCTACTGGATCACCATCATAAACTGCCAAAATGCTCCTGGTGATGAATTTGGCCATCCTCTTGGGGTTTTTATAGGACACTCTGGTTTCTAAGAGCCAAGAAGCTCTAAGCTCACACATTATATCTGGCTGTCAGCTGCACACATGGCTGGACTTGGTGATCTTGGAGGTCTTTTCCAACCTTGACAATTCTATGGTTCTGTGATTCTAAATGTCTCCTGAACCGTGTGACAAGGTTCACCAAGTCTGAAAGTGTGGTGGAAATCTGAGAGTGAATTCAATTCCCACTTCCAAAAATGACTGGGTGGAGGGAGAAGACCTGAATGAGCAGCTGTCCTGCAGCAGAGGCAGCTTGGGCTGTGCTGTGACTCATCCTCCTTGAGGGATCCTGTGGTGGGAGCAAGGGCATGCTTTGTCTGGGCTGTGACACGGTGCTTTGGTGTCTGGGATTTTGGGATGCTCACTGGACTGGGGAGCTGTGGAAAAGCTGTGCTGAATAGGAGCACAAATCTGCTTCAGTGGTGAAGACACCCTGTGCAGAGGGACGTTGGTGCTCCTGTCCCCAGCCTGTGTGTGCCTGGTGCTCTCTGCAGTAGTGACATATTGACATTTGGGATGAAAGAAGAGGTTGAGGATCCCCTTGCACCCTCCACACACAGCTCAGCCTGGAGGCACCACCGGGAGGCTGTGGGGACTCTCAACTCCTTCAGCCAAGAGGTGTTGAGCCCCTTTGAGCTCAGCTGAGCCCGAGGCTGGGACTGCTGCTCAAAGCTCTTGGCTCCATCCCTTGCAACGCAGCAGGGTCAGGACTGAAGGGAGAGAGACTGAGGCCCGCTGGGTTTCAGATCAGCTCTGACAGTCAGATCTGGGTGGTTTCATTAGCTTTCAGTGTGGTGAAGTGTTTGCAGCCTTTTTTCGTACCAGACGGGAACAAAGCAGTGCGAGTCAGACGTCGGTGTGGGTGCTGTCGGTTACCAGGGTTACAACACGCATGGGAAAAAGGGAAAAAAATCCCACATATTGAAAGGAACTAAGTACTAATTTTGCTGTCGAGGCGATACATAGGACTGGCATTACCATGGATGTATTTATATCCTCTGCCCTGTAGCAAATATGTAAGTTATTCTGAGGCATGTCCGTGCTCTGGTTTGGAGCTGGACCACCAAGGACCTCCGGGGAGTTGTTGTGTGGGAGCTGAGGGGGTCTCTTGTCATTCCCTGCAGCTGCCCAGATGAAAATGTCAGCATGAATATGCTTAAAATAGGAAAAAAACACATTCTAACCCCAAAGATATGTGTTTTGCACAAGGCATGTTGCAAAGAAAGGAATAGGACAGCTCAGGCTCCCAACCGTCAGTCAGTGAACAGACATATCTGGGCCCCAGTATCACACCTACCAGAGCTTGTTAGCTCAGTTTAGAGCCAATCTCCAGTGCAAAATGGGTCAGAAAACAAGTTTTTCCTCTCATCAGCAAGGTAAGCCAAGGCTGGGAGGAGGAAACTAGAAAATGATGTAAAAGAAGTCCAGTGAAAGAAAGTGGAAAGCAGATCTGACAAAGGTGAAAGAAGGGAAACCGATGTCCTGAAGGGAGCTGGGTGGTGGGATCCTGCAGAGCAGTGGGTGGGCAGGTTGCTCAGCTGGGGTGGCTGCAGAAGCCATGGGAGAACATTAGCACAAACAAAACCCAACCCCTGGAGATGGTCCAGCACCCCAAAATGATGGAGGTGGTATTCACTCCTTCCCTGGAAGCTCAGGCCCTGTGGTTTGGTTCTTCCAGCCCAGCACGCCATGGGGAAGCTGGGATGAATTTCATGGTTGGAGAATTTTCTGGTTTTAATAATTGATCAAGAGCGAGCAGTGGGATGGAGAGGCCTCGTGCAGCGATGTGCTGCTTGTGGGCTCACCAGCAGAACCACTTCCAGCCAGGAGACAGCGTGGAGTGGGGCTGGAGGCAGGGAATTGCCTCCATCAGAGGGGCTGTTCAGGGCTTACAGCCTCCACAACCGGGCGGAAGGGTTTGCTTTCATCTCCCTGCCTACAACATCTGCAGCCTGGACTCGTAAAACTTTCAGTGCTACTTTAACCCTTCAGGCTCTTTTTCCTTTTAGGGATTTTTCTGGGGACAAAAGGCTGCAGTGGAGGCATTAAAAACCCCATGCTGCAACACCCCTAGTTGGAGGAGCTGCCAGCTCTGTCTGCTGCCCAGGGAGAGAAGGACAGTGGGACCTCAGCCCACAACTGGGATCATTCCCTGCAGGCCTCTAGCTTGAGAGAGACTGCTGGACTGGGACAACACCGGTGTTTCAGTGTGTATACTATAAAAATAACATTTATTGGGACTTTTTTTACAGAGATGCATCACCACTCTTGGCAGCAGTGAGGCTCCAGGGTTGGATTGATTTTCAGCACAGTCAAGCTCAATGCTCCTAATCCAAAGCCTTTCAGCTCTTGGAGGTCACACTGAGTTCAGGAGGCAAATTTCTCACCTGGGGCATATTTTTGTTGCAGGAAAACAGATCCCTAGATAGGGACTGGCTTTGTTAGAGGAAACTGATCTCAGATACAGAGCTGCTCGTAGCTTGGGAAACTCCAGGGAGATGGAGCCAGAGTGATTTTGGTGCTCAGAGCTCGGCAGCTTCAAATACACCCATGTCCTTCCAGGGGAGACTAACAGTCCAGTAAAACAACCTCTGCTGGAACAGTAAGGGGCACCAGATAATGATAAAACAGAATCTGAGGAATGTCTAAAATGGACTTGAATGTGGAGGTGGTCAACATGAGCATCAGGAAACACCAAGGAACCGCAGCAGATCTTGGTTATACATTTCTGTCCCAAATCTCATCTGCTTTTTGAAGCTTCAAGCAAGGTTCCCACTTGTGGACTCTGCTTGGTTCTCCTGAGCATCTGTGAACTCCAGGAGTCCTGTAGGGATAACAAAGTGGAAAACACAACTCTCCTGCCTTCCAAATGCAGGAGGACTTTGACAAGTGCAGGATGAAGACTCAGAGCCTGGATGGGTGAGGGAAAGAAAAAAGGTTATTAGGAGTTATCATGACTTTTAAGTCAGCTGGGAATGTGGGTGGATTGTGTTTTTTTCTTAAATAGTTGGGTTGGCAGGGCTTGGCTGGGCTCTGGGACCCTGGCTGGGGGTAGTTGAGGGACAGCCCCAGGTTTGACATGCCCAGGGGTGTGCAAATCTCCTCCATCAGGCACTGAAACATCCAAACCTGAACGATGTGAGAAATTCAGCTGCTCCAAGTAGGCTGTGTGGGGCTCAGTGTTGAGGGAGGAGGAAAAATGGGGAATCTTGCACAGAGACAAGAAGCTGTGGTGGAAACTGATGTATTTCCTCACATATCCATCATTCCCTGAATTAGCAAATCTCTGCCCCTCTTTGGTTTTGCTTTAAGCAATCTCAGGGTCTGACCCAGAACCCTAAAAGCAGGACTCTAAGCTTGTCTTTTGGGATCTGGCCCAGGGATGTGATTTCTTTCTCATCTCGTGGTTTCACAGTGGTCCACAGCCCATGGTGGCCTCAGACTGCCAGTTTTCCTGCTGCTGGAGCCTTCCAGGTGCATCCCTGAGCTTGACACATCATAGAGCCACTCTTAACCACCTTGGGCAAACGGCTTCTGCCTCAGTTTCCCCTTCCTCCCAGTTATCAGCCCCTGTGCCTTTGGTGGCATCGGGAGTGACTTTCCCCTACCAGCAGAATTTGTTTATTTTGGAGGCTGGGGATGGCTTCTCTATTTACACACCCGAGTGAGTGCTGGAGATGAAAGCTGACGGAGAGCACGGGGAGGGGAGCTGCAGCTGGGACACGAGTGCTGGTGTTTGCAGCACCTCCACGCCAGGAGACATCAAAGAGGGCATGGCACCCTCAGCTCCCAGGCAGCGGGGAGCTGAAATGCCCTTCCAGTTCAGGCATGCCTCACAGTTTGCTAAAAAAACCCCACTTCTTATTAATCTGCGATTGAAACTGTAATTATGTCATCGCTCTGAACAGCCCCATCGACAAGTTGGGGCACGGAGGAGGCTGAGCTGCTGAGGCTGGCGTGCCTCATGCAGCCCTGGCCGCCTCACCAGGCTGGCACATCCAGGGTGTCCTCTGCGCTGGGGACAAAACCTCTGCCACCCTCCTGGGTGGGCAAAGCTGCTCGCGGTGGACGCATGGCGTGTGGTCACTGCCCTCCTGCACTGCTGCTGCAGGTCTGTGGCTGTCCCCAGCCTTGTGTCACAAACCTGGGTGGCTTCGCCAGGGTCAGACTTTTCCATTCCATGCCTGACAGAGCATCCCGTTGGGAATGCAGGGCTCAGCTGCTTCTGTAAGGTGTTTAATCCAGACACAGCCCCTGAATGCACCCGGTGCCTTGGCTGGGGGGTTCCTAGGTCCCCAGAGAGCCTCAGTTTCTGATGCTGCTGGTTTTCCAGCTCCCTAAATGTCACCTGGGATGGCTGGTGCTGCCCCTGCACTGTGCACAGTGCCAGGAGCCTCTCCCACCCCAGGGAGGCTCAGCTCTCCTCCACCCAGGGGCGTTTGACCCTGCAATTTCCCCAAAACCACTTTTCTTTCCCCAGAATCTTCCACCTCTTCAGGTGCCCCTCATCCCCCAGGAAGCCAGCCCTGCTCCCCCAGCCCCACACTCGCCTCTGCTGGCTCAGAAAATGCTGGTTTCAGCTTTCATTGCTCTCAAATGTTTTTTTGGACCCTATTAAATAACATTACAAACGTTGATGTTAATTAAAATTCCTCCTAACCACTCCCTGCTCACCCTCCTCTTGTAACCCCTCCTTAAAACCTCAGTCATTTCTGGGACCTTCCCAAACAGAGGCTCTCCAGACCCAGCTTTTTTTTGGGGTGTTTCTCCGTGCCACATCCCTCCTCTGTAAATAAGCTCTGAGGTGCAAAGCACTGTCTGCTTTTTCTTCATTGCCATCTTCCTGTCGTGTTGTCTGTCCTCGGAGCTGAGGCGTGAGTGACTTCAAAAGGATTTATCATGTTTAGGCTGGTTTTTGTGCCAGGAATGGTATCAGCAGACACACAGCATCTCACAGGAACAAATCTTGTCAAGGTTGGTGCATCTCTTCAAAAGATGATAATTTAGGAAGTGAGCTCCCACCTGTCCAGCGCTGGACCTTGAATATCTGGAACAATGTCTACCACATCCCTGGGGTTTGCTGTCAGTAATCCCTGTTCCTGGTTTATTGCCTCCCTTTGGATATTTTTTGTCCTTGCTGGGGGAGAAGATATCTTCCTTTCAGGAGGACTTGTCTGCAGACAATGAGAAAATGAAAATACCTCCAAAGTGAGGTATTTCTTTGAACTTCAAAACACAACCCAGCCGAGGAAGAAAAATAAACTAAATTTATAGAAAGTGGTGTTGGAAGAGAGCACTTAAAATCAACTAACCCCCTGCGAATCCCAAGGGCAATTCAGACACCCTTAAACTCCCTGCAATTGGTGTTTTTCCAGCCTGTTTTTAAAAATCTTAAGTGAGCGATACCGTGTTTTTTCAGGCAATTTTTTTCCAGCCCTCTATCATCTGTCTGTAACCCAGGCTGTATCTTCCTTCCTGCAGGTTAAGCCCACAACTTCTGAGCCCTTCTTTTGTGATAATGAAGGGTTTATTTCCTTTCTCTCGGAGGCTGTATTTTACTATTTACAATATCCCTTCGTCTTTTTTTTTCTTCTTTAGACTAAACAGCCCCAGGTCCTTCAAGCTTCCTTTTTGGCGATATCTTTTGATTTTCTAAGCAATTTGCACACCATCCTCTAGACTGCCTCTATTGCTAGTTTAACACCTTTATTAGTAAATCATTATCCAGGGTTCACTAGGCATCACTTATTCGGGTAAATGCTGTTTATAATGATATCCTTTTTGTTCTCATTATTGTAGAATGTGAAAGTTGTCACCCAGCCAT
This sequence comes from Lichenostomus cassidix, assembly GCF_008360975.1. Classification (NCBI taxonomy): domain Eukaryota; kingdom Metazoa; phylum Chordata; class Aves; order Passeriformes; family Meliphagidae; genus Lichenostomus; species Lichenostomus cassidix. The sequence continues at coordinate 73,492,488 of NC_139511.1, read as the reverse complement.
CTTCATGGCTTTGCAGAGGTGAGGGATGGGTGTGTAAGGTCTGTTCTCAGCACCAGACTGCATGAGGACCACAGGGAGCTTGCAGGGGATTGACAAGGGCAGCTCAGTGGTTCCCAGCTTTCCAACCACGTCTTGGATGGCTGTGAGGACTCTGTTCCCAAAGAGATATAAACACCCACCAGAAATCTGGGGTTCCTCTGAGATCTGCAAGGATTTGAAACCCTGGACTAGTGCAGCTCCAACTCGCAGGATCCTGTGGAAATTCAGGGTGAAGTCCCCAGATTTGTGCTGGGCAGGGAACAGAACTTGCCAGGCATTAAATAAAAATGGGTCAAGTACACCACATTTTTATCCATTCTGAAATGATGGGTTTTTCCACAAAGACATTTTAATAAGGAAAGCGTTTTGTGCTATTTATTGCAACTATCTCTGAGGATACAGTTGACTCTGAAGATAAGAAGGACCTTGGAATTCCAGGAACATCATCACCAGTGGGATAAGCCTCAGCCACAAGTGCAAAGTGAATTTCCCTTTCAGAGAGGACCTCAGACCCCCAGGTAGAGTAAAAACCTCCAGCCCTACACAAGCACAGCTAGGAATGTCTTTTCCAGTTGAAGACCTGATCTGGGATCTGTGTGGCAAAGCAGTGAATGGTCGTGCATGAACTGCATGTCTGCTGAGAGTGTTTTAAATGTTTTAAGGAACAACACAGTGCACTTATCTTCTGCCTGAAAAGTCTGCACATATTGCAGAGGTTTTGGTCAAAGAGCTCCATTTACTCTCCTGCATATTTTAATTCAGGCCATTTGAGAATAAAACACACAGAAATATATTTAACTGCATTTTCAAGAGCATTTAATGATGTCTGCTTCCTCAAGGGTGATGATCAGAGAACAACAGGGTGTTTTGGGTTGGAAGGAACCTTAAAGACCCCCTTGTTCCACCCCATGCCATGGGCAGGGACACCTTCCACTGTCCCAAGCTGCTCCAAAACCCATCCAGCCTGGCCTTGGACTCTGCCAGGGATCCAGGGGCAGCCACAGCTTCTCTGGGCAACCTGGGCATCCCCACCCTCACAGCCACGTATTCCCAGTTTCTGATCTAAATTCTAAATGTTCCTGAATCCAGCTTTCTGAGGCTCAGTTTCAAGCCCACCATTGCTTCAAACGCTGGCAGAAGGGAAGTTGTGCAGGGAATTGATACCATGCTGGAGTCAAAGACAGCTCCACTGATGATGGGCAAGGTAGGGAGTTTCCCACAAAGTCCTGCTCTCTGGAGCAAACATGTTGGCTCTAGGAAGGTTTTGTGGCCCTCAGGGGAGTTTGGATATCTGTGGTGCTTCATTGTGTCCTGTGGCTCCATTCCTTGAGAGGGAGAAGATGCTGTGGCACTAAGGAAATGGAGGGGGAGCATGGGCAGCAGAGGACCCTGAGGGAGGCATGAATTTCCCTGCAGGATCCTGGTGGTGCTGTCACTCCTTGCTTCACCTTCCATCTCTTTTTTTCCCTCTCTTCCTTCCTCCCTCAGGCCAGGACAAGATCTTTTCTTTTATAAGCTGCAGACACCTTTGTGAAGTGACCCTTAGACTAGGTTGTTTGAGGTGAGCAAAGCCCCTGCCAGCCACTGTCGATTAATTATTACTTCCAACCTCCTGCTTCTCAACCTTGGGAAACTGCTCTGTATTGGGTAATTCCTCATTTTTCTCCACCCCCCCTCAAATGGGCAACAGTCAAATTGCAACTTGCCCCAGGTTTTTTAAAAAATATTTCCTGTCAAAACTGCAGGTCAGAGACAAGAGACACTTGGAAAGGGGTCCCTGGGTGGAAGGATGTCCATGGGGATGTTCCCCCTCTGAGGCACAGGTTCAACACAAGTTCAGCACAAGGCCAGCAGCATTTGGGAGAGATTCTGTGGCAATGTCAGTGCCCTGGCACAGAGACAAGGTGGAGTCTGGCTGTTTCGACACCGAGCACTTCAGCCCTCGGCACGATTTCCATTGGCACCTGAGCCAGGAGCCAAGCAAAGGGAGACCTTTGCTCAGCTGCCTATTAATGATTTAGTTTTAATTAAAGGCATTCACCAGTCAGTTGGTGAATTCACTGACCAGCTGGGGGGATAAAGGGGTGGTCCCTAACCATCATGTCTCTCTACTTCTGTCACTAATCTGGCCGGTTTTGGTATTGCAAGGAGGGGAGGAGATGGGTGCAACGGGGGCACTTAGGAGGAGTGAGATTGTGCTTTCAGGGAGCAAAGTGAGGAAACCCCCACCCTGCAGGGTGCACAGGGATGACAACTGAGTGATGCAAAGCCCCCCTTTGTCCTGTGCTTGTCCCCTCTCTCTGTATATTGTGAATGCCCAGTTTTGGCTCTGCACACCCCAGAAGGAGTGAATTCACCACCTCCATCCACCCCAAGTGCTTCATTCCTGGTGCCACCCAGCTGTCCCAGCAGGCTAGGGAGCCCTGGCTGCCCTTGCCATGCCCACCCAGCAGTGTCAGGGCTGCTGTGACAGTGTCCCCGCTGTGCTGACACCATTGCCCTGTGAGTCAGGGTGACCAGCCTGCTGGCTGGCCCTTATCTCCTTTCTCTGTCTTATCTCCCTCCAGTAGAAATTGGATTGGGATCGGGCGCCCGGGGGCAAGGCGGGGAGCTCCAAGGGGATATGATAATGGCATTTCCCGGAGGCAGAGCTCTTGGGCAAGGGCTCCTAGGAACAGCTCACAGGGACGGCAGTGCTGAGGTGGGTGACATTAAAAAACCTCTCTGCAGAGCTGGATTCCTCATCGGCCTGCAAAACAGCTGGCACTGAGGTAATGTTGGACACCTTGGAGGCAAAAAAGAGTGATGAGAGACCCTGGGGGCTCAGAGTGACCCAGCGAGGCTGAGGATGATGGACAATGCTGGTGTCCATCAGCTGCAGCTCATGCAGCAGCTTATGTGAACTGCAGCTTATGTGAACTGGGAGTGAACAGAACATCTCCTGCATCTGGATCAGCACAGGGAAGTGACTCATGGCTGGAGATCCAGACTTGTCCCAGAAAACACCCACCCCAAGGCAGTGAGGCACGGGGTGAGCCTGGTGAACACCCCTGGGAGGCAAGCACAGGGACGATCCCTTGGGATTGGCGATGCAGACCTAGCAGGGATTCATCCTCTGCAGGGCTGCTGGGTTCACAGCCCCCATGGTGGGCTCCACGCACCCCCAGCAAGACTTTGGGGTGATGTGGGGTTGGGGTTTGCACGCACAAGGGTGACAGTAAGGGACAAAGGCCACCAGCTGTCCTCCAGAGACCCTGGCTGGGCGTCCTGGGTGGAAAGCACGGCGGTGCCCTGCCGTCTGGGCTCCTTTCCAGGCTCATCATGGGACTCCCAGCAAATCCCCTGGGGCAATCCGATCTCCTGGACGCCAGGCACCTATCCCTGCCTCTGGCACGTCGGGTTTGCCACGGTTTAAGGTGCCAAAGTTCGTTGACAGTGGTGGCGGCTCAGGCACACCCACAACCCGTGCCACCCTCCGTGGGACAAGGCAGGTCACCCTGCCAGGAGGAAAGAAAACAAGGTGCAATAGGGATAAAGTCACTTTGCACCCAGGTATAAAACCTTGGAGGGGGAAAAAAAATCACCCCATGATACGTCCTACGTAAACCCTGGAAGCTGTAGGGCTGCTGGTAGACATTAGCTGGTTTTATTTCACAGAACATTTGGAACTGATGATGAAACTCTGTCTGAAGCCTCACAGAGACAAATGACACGTTTCCCAGTAGTCCTTGAATGGCTATCAAATGTGTCATAGTTAGGAGCCAGTCTGGAGGGACTTTTCCTCCAGTAGGTCCTCTCCCAGGAAGTTAGTCTGCCCTGTGCATTCCCTAGATTTGTCAGTGATCTAGGAGGCAACCCTGTTAAAAGAATTGGTGAAGTTTCTACAAACCCTTGAGTAATTTAGGAGGCAAAATAACCTTGCAGTAGAAGTCTCCCATCTGTTCTGGGAAGGGATGGTTGTCTCGTTGGGAAACACAACTGGCCCTGGAGGGACGCAATGCCACTTGTCCCTTTGTGGCTCTGGACGGTTCAGTGTGAAACCCCCACGACCACATCCTCGTGCTGCTGCTGCTTTCACCATCTCCCCTGGCCAGGAGGGGACTACAATGTCCCCAGAGAGAGGCACAGAGTGCTGTACGTGCTCCCTGGGCCACCCACACACCTCTGCACGGGGCCAGCAGCTTGCACAACCCGCGGGGTCAGGGACGGCCAGCACAGCTCCGGCTCGTGTGTGTCCAGGTGGGCAAATTCATCTCCATTGTGGGGTGGCCACATGACAAATGAGCATTAGGAGAAGTGTTGGCAATGCTGGAGGGTTGTCTGGAAGCCCAGCTGGTTGGCATGGGACAAAAACCTGCCAAAAATCCCTTGAAGCACCTCCAGTGCAGACTGTGGTCCTTCTGCACTCCAAATCCACTCCCAGTTTTCCCCTTTGTCTTCCCATCCTGGGCTGGGCTGGGGCAGACCAGACCCAGGGCTGGGCTAGGGCAAGGCTTGGTCAGCCATGCTCTATCCCAGCCATGAATACCTGAAAAGGAATAAATCCCATGGCAGCATTTGAGCTACTATCTCAGACTGGGAATGCCATGAGAAGAGCCTGTCCAAGCTGAGGAAGCAGTCAAACTACAGTGAAATCACAGAAAGACCAAGTTAAAATAAAATAATCTGGTGCCCCCCACTCGCCTCCCTCCCTGTGAACTCCACTGAACTTTGAAAAACCAAAACAAAACAGGGCTGAGTTCAGCCTCAGTTCAAGTCGTAGATAAAGTTCAACCTCCTTCTAATTTTATTCTGACAATTCCCACCAGAAAATAGGCTCCAGCAGGGCACCCTGGGGGTAATCCAGCCCTTCCCTCACCCTCACCAGCCCCCCTGGTTGTCCCCAAACCTCCTGCTCACCTGCAGGTGGGACAAGGAGCACGAGGCATGAGGAACATCCCCTTGGGGTGGCCATGGTGCATCACCTTGCCGTGGGGCTGGCTGTCCCCTTCTGGGGAAGGGCCACACCAGGCTGGGATAGATCTCCAAGGGACAACTTGTAGTTGTCCAACAGCCTGTTGGACTGTTTGGGTTTTTTTTTCCCCATTGCTTCCTTTAGAAGCATCACTTTGATCCAGCACCAGCAAATAGAGTTGGAGAAGAGAGTAATTAGGGGAGGAATTGGGATGACAAGGAATTGTGCATGGAGAAGTGGGAAGAACAGGAGATGGTGCTCCCTGCAACCTCCTCCTGGCATTTACAGGGAACATGGTGGGTGGTGGTGATTCCATGGTGGGTTTTTGGGATGCAAATCCAGTGCACACCAGGGAACATGGAGAAACTTTGGACTCCCCGTCCCTGGAAGTGTCCAAGGCCAGGCTGGACATAGCTTGGAGCAACCTGGGATAGTGGAAGGTGTCCCTGCCATGGCAAGGGGTGGCATGGGATGATCTTTAAGGTCTCTTGCAATCCAAATTATATGGGGATTCTATGATTCTAAAGGGCTTCCAGAAAATGTTAACAAAGGGAGAAAACCCTTGTGTGAGGTTCTGGGGACATAAATCTGAGCTGCAGGGACCCAGGATGGTCACCTGTCCCCAAAAAGGTGAGTGAGGGTGGCGACTGGCACAAGGACAATTCATCTTTCCCGAGGAGGAGACACCCTCAGCTGTGAAAAAGGAGCTGAGGTGGCCAATTGTACAGCACAGAGTGCCTGCAAATGCAGAGGGAGCAAAGGGAAATATAAATTACAGGACAGAGAGCAAATGGAGGGAAAAAAAAAAAGTGTAAAATGAGCTGAAAAACAGAACCCAGGCAGCAGCACTGGGTTATTTGCATTTAGCCCCCTTAGGAGAGCAGTGATCCCCTGAAACACCCTCTTGGAGTGCTCAGAAAAGCAATGGAAATGCAATTTTATATAAAGAATATATACAGGAGGATGTGTCCATGCGATGATTGTAAAAACTAATTGCAGTCACTACATGCAACACAATCCCTCTCCCAAACACTTCATTGCCCTCCCCCCCCCAAACAATTCTGCATTTATCTCTAAGAAATCAGCACAAACCCATGGTTTCTAACAAATACCCTGCATTTTTTGTGCTTGAAGAGAGGAGCAGAGCAGCCCTGCTAACTGGGGGTTGGTTTCATATGGGAGTTGTAAAATCCAGCCCTGGGGAGAGAAGTTACCTTCGCTGTAAAACAATCTGCCGACTGGATTTCACAATCTTCGTCATCTTTCTCTCCCCACAGCAATATTTTTACAGTGTTTGCCCTCAAACCAGTTTTTCATCAGCCGACGTGTGTAATTACCACCAGACAGGTTTGGGATAACCCATCCCCTGGTGCAGTGTTTCCTCCCACCCTAATCTACCCAATCTTACAGACTTGCTTTGAAAGCTGACCTCTTTTGGACCTCAAGATTTTACATTATTAAAAAAAAAAAAATCAATTTAAAATTGCTTTCTGAGTTTGAAGGTTGCTAATCCCTGGCAGTGTCCAAGGCCAGGCTGGACAGGGTTTGGAGCAGCCTGGGACAGTGGAAGGTGTCCCTGCCAGGGCAGGGGGTGGCACTGGATGAGCTTTAAGGTCCCTTCCAACCCAAACCACCCTAGGATTCCTTGATTCTATGATTAAGGCAGGGAGTCATAAATGCAGACCAAGACTCATTTTGGATTTTATTCCAGGGAGAAAACAAAGTGCCAATGACAGATAATTGTCTGTGGTTGACAGATAGGACCTGGGGAAGCCCCAGCTCAGCTGATACCTGGCCATGTCCTGCCAGGCTGCTGCTGCTCAGATCCCACCTGTGTGGCCCCCTGGCTCTGGCTCCTGCACAGGGCTGCAAGTCTGATGCCAGAGCACAGGATTCTGTGCCAGGAAAGCCCAGAGCTCCCTGGTGTTAGCTTTAAAGGTAAAAGAGCACTGCCTGTTGCCCACCTCCACCCACAGGACAGCAGCCAGAAGGAACTCCTCCCTGGCGCCTGTGTGAAGCACGAGCAGGTAGGATTTGTCCCTTGGCTTGGGAAACCTGGGTGCTCCGTCTGTACCTTCAAGCACCCCCAAATAAAAACCCGTGGAGGTGTGGAAATGGCCCTCACAACCACCCACTTGGACTTTGCACAGATCCTAGAAGCCAGGGAATCTCATGGGCAACTGTCTTGGCCTGCTCAGGGCAGGGAGATGGAATTAGATGATTTTTAAGGTCCCTTCCAACCCAAACCATGCTGGGATTCTGTGATTCCATGACCTCTCCTGCCCGTGCAGACCCTCACTGCAGTCCAGCTCATCGGACAGCTGCACACACCACACCTCCACCAGCTGCAGGATCAACTCCAAGACCTGGTTTCTGCTCACAGCTCCACCACCAGCGACTGCTGTGGGGTCACCAGCAGCACCAGCAGGGTCTGTGCAGTCCTACCCCATCTTCACAGCATCACTGAGGTTGGAAGAGCCTTCCAGGATTATTGAGTCCAACTTGTGACCAATCCCCACCTTGTCACCTAGCCAAAAGTGCCACATCCTGTCATTCCTTGGACACCTCCAGGGACGGGGACTCCAAACCTCCCTGGGCAGCCCCTGCCAATGCCTGACCATTTCTTCTTTCCATGAAGAAATTCTTCCTGATGTTCAGCTTGAAGTCTTGGCTGCAAAGCCACATGTGTCATGCATTTGGACATCAAGAATGATACACGTGAGGGGCAGAAATGCTGATGCATTTCCCTCTGGCAGGGCTGGGAGAAGAGGAGCAGAGGCTGAAGAAAGCTCAGGACCACGTAGCACACGGCAAAGGTGATTTCTCCCATCAGACCTTTGCCATCTCCTGGCATCACTTCCTCAAAGTGGAAACTTCTGATGGGAAAGCTCTGTGGGAAGTTATTGAAAAGGTCTGAGCTAATAAAACCCAATTTGTTTAAATGTTATTGCTACAGCAACATAAAACACATTGAAACAAAATGCTTTGTTTGATGAAAAACTGGGACAATTTAGGACAGAATGCAATTCTGAAGTCTCGAGAAGGCGTTTCTCTTGAGAGGGACTTTGCATTTTTTCCCATTGACTCTGTGGCATGACCATCCATGACTGGTGGGAAATGGCTTTGATCTGGCACAGGGTGAGGCATCAGCTTAGCATCATATCCACCACGGTTTTGCCCTTTGTGAGGTTGATAGAGCCCCTCAGAGGTTGATAGAGCCTCTCAAAGGCTGATACAGCCCCTCAAAGGATGATACAAACCTTTAAAGGTTGATACAGCCCCTCAAAGGATGATACAGCCCCTCAGAGGCTGATACAGCCCCTCAAAGGATGATACAGCCCCTCAGAAGCTGATACAGCCCCTCAGAGGATGACACACCCTCTTAAAGGCTGATACAGATCTTCAAAGACTGATACAGACCTTCAAAGACTGATACAGCCCCTCAAAGGCTGCAGCTCCGAGGGGATCAATGCCTTGGCACAGGGCAGACAAAGCCACACCTCCGTTTCTGGGACCATCCATCCATCCATCCATCCTTGAGACCCCATGCTCACCTGTATCAGCAAGGATAACTACAGTGACCCTCCAAGAGGCACAGGCAAAGTCTGCATTCCTGAAAATTCTTAATTCAACAAATTACAGCCCAAGGATGAAGTACTTCTTGCAGAAGTCTTTCTCTAGGAGTTCAAAGAAGTCCTGGAGAGCAAGATAGACATCAAGCTAGGCTCAGAAGTCACATTTATGTAGCCACACAAGACTCCAGCTTTATAATTGGGGATTGCAGTGTAGGATACAAAAGGAAGAGGCCACATAGCCTTGTAATGTGCATGTTTGTTTCAATACCACTGCTTTTCTTGCATCCCAAGCAATAATCACATAAGATACAGTTCAGCTGGCAAACAGAGCACCAGTGTTATTACATTAAGGTTACTTGTATTTCTTGCCCATTTTGCCACCAGCAGGAGCATTTAAAAACTCCCCTTAACACCCAACACAGATGTGGAGCTGCTGGAAGAGGAGAACATCTTTTATCCCAGCTCTTTGCAGGTTTGCCATGTTTTAGGGAAGCCAAGCAATCTTACTCTGATCCATGGAGTCTTTATTTGCTGCTGTCTGGGTTTTTGGCAGACATGAGGAATTCACAGAAATATCCCTGCATCTTGAAAGCTTCAGCTCTGTAGCGATGCCCATCCATCTGCTCCAAATCTTGTGTTACTGCAGGTTATTTTCACATTTAATGTATCTTGGTGGTCCCAGGAGTCCAGGGATTGTCTCTGCTCTTGGCTTGTCTGCTACCAGCCCAACTCCAGGGCTGATAAACTCTTCCCAGAGCTGGTCCAGATGCTCAAACCCTTGATTAGGAACAGGCCAAGCTCCAGCTCCAGCACATGCCAGAGCTGTGGGGGCTGGCTGCAGGTTGGAGCTCATGATGGGGATGTTTAGGGGTAGATCCTTGGAAAGGGTGGCACATAGCCATGGATGGATTTCATAGAATCACAGCATAGTCTGGGTTGGAAGGGGCCTTAAAGACCCCCTTGTTCCACCCCATGCCACGGGCAGGGACACCTTCCACTATCCCAGGCTGCTCCAAGCTCTGTCCAGCCTGGCCTTGGACACTGCCAGGGATCCAGGGGCAGCCACAGCTTCTCTGGGCACCCTGTGCCAGGGCCTCACCACCCTCACAGACAGCAATTCCTTCCCAGTTTCTGATCTAAATTCTACATGTTCCTGAATCCAGCTTTCTGAGGCTCAGTTTCAAGCCCACCATTGCTTCAAACACTGGCAGAAGGGAAGTTGTGCAGGGAATTGATACCATGCTGGAGTCAGACAGCTCCACTGATGATGGGCAAGGTAGGGAGTTTCCCACAAAGTCCTGCTCTCTGGAGCAAACATGTTGGCTCTGGGAAGGTTTTGTGGCCCTCAGGGGAGTTTGGATATCTGTGGTGCTTCATTGTGTCCTGTGGCTCCATTCCTTGAGAGGGAGAAGATGCTGTGGCATTAAGGAAATGGAGGGGGAGCATGGGGAGCAGAGGACCCAGAGGGAGGCATGAATTTCCCTGCAGGATCCTGGTGGTGCTGTCACTCCTTGCTTCACCTTCCATCTCCTTTTTCCCTCTCTTCCTTCCTCCCTCAGGCCAGGACAAGATGTATGCATTTCAGTTAGCAAAAAATTAATTGTGTTGGGCTTGTGAAACATTTTCCAGAGGAGACCTCTGAGTAAACCTGTTTTTTCTGAGATTGGTTCGGTTAGTCAGAGCATGGCACTGATAACACCAACGTTGTGGCTTTAATCCCTGTATGGGCCACTCCCCTAAGAGTTGAGCTTGATGATCCTTGTGGGTCCCTTCCAACTCAGAATATTCTGCGATAAACATCTTGAGTATCATTTTCAAAGACTGTTTTTAACAGGCAGCAGTGACTGAAGAGCCCTTGTTGCTGTAGAATTGGGTGGAAAGATGTGATCCATCAGGAGGTCTTCTAACAGACCCCATGGCCCATCCTCCATGAGCTCTGAGCCCTTTGCCTTGATCCCACAGCCTTCATCTCAACCCATCCTCCATGAGCTCTGAGCCTCCAATCCTGCTTCCATGGCCTTCATCCCAACCCATCCTCCATGAGCTCTGAGCCCTTTGCCTTGATCCCACAGCCTTCATCCCAACCCATCCTCCATGAGCTCTGAGCCCTCTGCCTGCTCCCTCAGCCTTCATCCCAACCCATCATCCATGGAGCTCTGAGCTCTCTGCCCTGATCCCATGGCCTTCATCCCAACCCATCATCCATGGAGCTCTGAGCCTCCAACCCTGCTCCCTCAGCCTTCATCCCAACCCATCATCCATGGAGCTCTGAGCTCTCTGCCTGCTCCCTCAGCCTTCATCCCAACCCATCCTCCATGGAGCTCTGAGCCCTCTGCCTGCTCCCATGGCCTTCATCCTCACCCTCATGAGAAGGGATGGGGAGAAGGACCAACTCCATATGGAGGAGGAGCAGGATGTGGCCCAGCACCAGGAGCACAGAGCCATCCACATGGAGTCCTCCTGAGCTGCATTCCCACCATGAGGGACACTCTGCTGCCACCACCCACTTATTCCTTTTCTCCCACCCAGAACAAAAGGATGGTCCTTCCCAGAGCAGGAGAAGCGATACTGTGTAACCACAAAGAGATGGGGAAATGTCAAGCTTTAAACATTTATTACTCAGATGATGCATTTTATAGCATACAGTGGATCTGGATGTTCTATAAACAAAGACTGAATTGCCACAAAGAGTTATGAGCTCCCTTGTTTTAACAGTCTCTGAAATGCTGAAAACGATGACTTTGTGATTTCTCTAAGTATGAATATCTAGTCTTTACTCTCCCCAAAACCTTTTTCCTTTTTTTTTTAATTTTAATTTTTTTTAAAGCGCTTAGTTTAACAAATATGATTAAATTAAAAATGTTGCGTTTTCAAATGCAAATAAATACATTAAAAAAAAAAAAAGAATTGCTAGCATTAACTCAGTGTTCTGAAGGACACCACAGCTCCCTTGGCTATCAACAGTGGACTTTGCAACCCTTAGTATTATTTCTTCTGAAAAAATACTGAAAATATCACCAGGACTGCCTATAGCTATCACCAAGAAGAGCAAAATTAGTGTAAAGCCATAAAATACCCAGCAGGGAAATTAAAAAAAAAAAAAATCATATTTAAGATTTTGAGAGATCTCCAAGTGAGGGGTGTTATAAAAATAAGCATGAAAATAAATCATAAGTTATTCTGACAAGTTTTCTTCCAAAGCCATCAATCATGCCAAGAATAGATACTAATTAATCTCCTTCAGGGGAAGAGGGGAACCAAGCAAATCACTTACTTTTCCTTCTTTTTCCCCCGTTTTTGTTTCACCTCCATATGCACGAGACTTCTCCAAACCACAGTGAAATCCCTCGTGGGGAAACCAAGAAAGTCACTTCCTGTGTAGCAAAACCCATCAGTTTGGAAAGATTTTTACCAGGAATGAGGTGAATTAGACTCTGGGGAGCCTGGCAGGCAGTCAGCAAACCTGCTCTGCATCCAGAGAAATGGGCACAGAGGTGATGCTGCTGCCACTCACCTTCACACCACCCCGAGGTTTGGCCCCACACACATTTGGCCCGAGGGGGTTGTTTTCCCCTTTGCTGATGTAGTTGTATGGGGACAATGCAGTAAAACCCCACACAGGTACTTTTATTGAGCAGCAAAGATGGAATCTGGCTCATTTGGGGAGATGTAGCTGGTGGCTTCGCACCTAAAAACACACGTTGGAGAATTCCGCTCTTTGGCGATCGTCTCTAAAGTAAGCCAAAAGAAAAATAAAACAAAAAAGAGAAGAAAACGCTCCAGGATCCCCAGGTGCTCTCACCCAAAAAAATTCCCCAATGTTGTTCCCCATCCTGCCCATCAAATGTCCTTGTGGTGCCTCTTTTCCCAACACGGTACCCTGGTGAATGATGCCATGTGCCTGCTGGCTTCCTATGAATGGACTTCAGAAAGATACCATTGGCAAGATGTAATTTTTGGGAAAAAACCCCATTTTTGGTCAACATTCTCGGACATCAACAGAGTGACTGATGTATCAAAGCAGTTAATGGCTGGATGAACTTATGTTAATAGCGGAGATAAACAGCAAGACATTAAAAAATTATGGATTTCACATAGAAGTTCTTCATTTCCAGTGCTGGAAGGGAAAGTCATGGGCCAAGCCTGGTCAGTGGGGGTTGCAGGATTGCCCCACAATGAGAAATTGAACAAATCCTCACAGCAGGTAGGGGTAGGGAAATGCTTTAGGACAAATACTGCCCTGTGGCTTACACTTTGACTCCAAGTGCCTCCTGATGCACTGATGGGTGAAAATTCAAGTTTTTAGAAATAAAATCCCCAATTCTTTGTGTTTTTCTTTCTTTTTTTCTTCTTTCACTACGTCCCGAGAAAAATTCTGTGGGAAGTGAGAAGCTGCAGGGGTCAGAGTGGCAGTCTGGATCACTGCTGGCAGGATCCCTGGCACCCCAACCCATCAGGTTGCTGTCCCTGCTATAGGACTTTTCTGTTATTAAAAAAAAGAATAAAAATATCAAGACAAAACTGTTTTTCAGGCCTTCTCCCGAAGACTGACACTGTGCCTGAGAGCACTGTGATGGGTGTTATATCCCCTTCTCCTCCACTCCTTGAGAACTCAGGGAGCAGAAAAAACAAAGAGCAATGGGCACAACCCTGAGCCTTGTAATACTGATGGGCTTTGCCGCCTTAATGAAGTTCATCTGCTCATTAATACTATCAAACCACGTTGCTACTAACGAAGCTGACCCAACGCAAGGCGCCGTGCGAAGTTCCTGGGCTTGAATAAGTGAAGCAAAAGTCAATTTCTCCAGACAATTCCCGTGCACTCAGCAATCATTTAGCTGCTTTCTGGGTAGACAGGAAAAATGAAACTCCTGTTTCCAGCTTGCTCCTCTTGCTCCAGGCACAGAATGAAAACTGGATCAGCAGATAACCAGATGGAAATTCAGGTAATATTGAACTGCAGCATCACGGCTCTCACCCCCTGCAATGCATTTTCTGCAGAAAATTTCTGCCCTTCACATTTTGCAGCAAAAGCTTCCTCCCCATCGCAGACAGACCAACACATTCATAAGGCACCCGAGAACATACTGCACATCCAAGGAGGTCGGGGTGAAATCTCTCTTCTCTACAAGCCACCAGAAATGCAACATTTTGCTTGGAAAAATGGGTTTGAGCTGCTGAGTTCAAGCCCAGCCTGCTTGGTCCAGGGTCCATGTGCGGCGCCATCACCACAGCGTAAATTCTCGTATCACCATAGAGGAAATAAATTGAATAGTGAGAAGAAACCAGGATGGGCTGCTGGCATCATGCCTTCCTTAGCCCCTGCAGGCAGGATGGGGCAGCCTGCATCCTCACTAGGCTTCACTAGAAAAAGTACCTGGAGGGATTTCCTAAGTCAAAGTGTTGCTAGATCAGCAACAAGGAGCCCACCGAGTTTTCTTCACGATTCAGGAGCGATGCAATGGCGTGGTGTTCCCTTGAACCAGCCTCTCCCACGCTGGTGGCACCTCACTGCTGTCCCCCAAGCTGTCCTCTCCTTTGGGAAGCTCCAGCACAGAGGCAGGAGGGGATCCTGGAGCAACCTGGGGATCCCCAAGCACACTCTGCCTCCCTGAAGATGTCCCCCATCCCTCGATGACACTGCCACTTACACCGAGCATGGGACAGAGCTGGTCCTGCACACTGCACACCTAGGAACGCTGGGTAGCATACTCAGCTAGTTAGAAGCCAGGCTCAAAACTTCTATTTTTGGCTTTTTCTATTTTTCCCTCTTCTTTTTTCCTCTTTTTTTGCTATACACTGCTTGTCTTCTCTTTACCAGTCTCCAAAGAACATCAAACCTTCATTTCTCCCTTGCCCTGTACATTATTAGGCCCAACTATAACAGGCCTGGATTTAAATGTATAATTACAACCATGACAGTAATAACAATAAAGCACTCCTTCAATGGAAACAAAAAAATTATTACAAAAAAAATTAAATGGTTATAGTGGCTGAGGAATAACGGCGACTTGAATAGCAAGAGCCACAGAATCCCCTGTTTTTAGAGCCCCCAGCTCAAAGGACACATTTCTCAATCCACTAAGGAGGTTACTGGCAAGATGAAGGTGGCTAGGTAACTTCTGTAGTGGCTTTAGGACTCCTTTAAAACACTCCTTCTGCTTCAGCATCTTCACATAAACCGTAACCCAGCTCGAGGGAAGGCGCTGCTCTCCCCATCCCCGAGCTGCTCACAACTGTCCACCCGACAATACAAGATAAGAAGAAACTACAAATGCTCGAGAAAAAGAAAACCCAGTGCAAATAAGAAATTCATCCCGCTCTCCAATCTGCCTCCTAAGTGGTGGCGGGTAGGTGGGGGAACACACAGAAAGTCGAAAACAAGAGAAGGAGGGGGGGAACCTAACGCAAGCCCCGCTTGACAAAAGCCATCAATTATGAGCGTCTGGTGTAGTGTGTGCCTGGCTTTGTCCTCTCGAGACATCTGCTGCCTGCTGTCTCCTGCCAGTTGGCCAGGGCAAGGCAGGAGGATGGCGTGAAAACAATACTAGCCCCCACTTACATTTTTTTTTTTTTTCCTTTTCCAAATTCTCTGTCTTCTTTCGAAAGCCAAACAATAACCCGGCGGGATGCGCTGCTGCTGCTTGAGCAATGAGTTCAGAAAAAGAAACCCCTAAAACAAAACCACGGCAGGGAGGAGGGGTGGCACTTGGCGACGCGGCCGAAAAAGAAACATGCTGCTCCCTCCCCACCCCACAAACATATTCTCGAGCATGCTGGGACTTGGTCTGCTGGGGGATTTAAATCAGAAAAGCTCTTGCCGGGTCCCTTCAAGGCGCAGGTCTTCTTCTCGTCCCTTACCACCCCACCTTGCCCTGCCCCTCAAGCTGTCAGTTTTTGGATGGTCTTGTTGTAGTACTGCGTGATGGTGGGCGTCAGGGGGTTCCAGTTGTTGGCGTGCAGCTCGATGACCTCCAGCAGCAGGGACCTGGTCAGCATGGACTCGGAAGGACACAGCATCTTGTCGCGCGCTATCGCCAGCAGCTCCGTCATCATCTCGGGCAGCTGCTCCTCCAGCAGCCGGCCAGTGCTCTGCAGCTGTCGGGAGAAGAAAGGGTCAACCATGGATTATTGATCCTTGTGGGTCCCTTGCAGCTTGAGACAGTCTATGGTTCTATCACTCTGTGATATTAAAACATCCCCCTGGCTTTTTACAGACACCTCCCGTCCCTTTGGTTCTCCTCTGCCTGGTGCAGGCAAGGTTAAAGGCGTCGTGGCTTTTGAAAACCAAAACCACCCAGCAGCAGCTCCAAGAGCTGAACACAAAGGGCGAGGTTTTCAAAAGCATCCGCACCAGGCTGCTGGAGGAGTGAATGGTTCAGCTCCCACTGACTTCAAAGGCGGCAGCGACGGATTGCTTTTGAAAAAAAAGAAAAAAATCCCACCTAAAAATCATGCTATTGTCAAAACAAAGTGCAGGCTGTGATGTGGTATTCCTGCCTTCTACCTGGCCCTTCATTTACTCGCTGATTCAGAGCTCCCAGTGACTCCCAGTCATTAGTTGGAATAAGCAGAACGCTCCTGTGTGCATAACAAATCCTGCCCTGCCGAGATCTGCATTTATACCTGTTGTGCTGCTTTGCTGAAGACAGCCAAGGGCTTTTTCTAAAACAATTACTCCTTGAAGAGCCTCCATCAAGCAGCATAAGCCCTAGGTGGTTCCACAGAGAAGGTCCAAGCTTGGGGTGAACAGCAACAAGTCCACCATCACGGGAGGCTCCCCAAAGTAGAGCTCCCCAAAGTCCTCTCCTTAAAAATTGAACCCTCCTGCTCATCTGCTTTGCTCAATTTTAACTATTCAGGCTTCAATTTCAACTGCTCTCTGCAAAGAAAGCATCTATTCCCATGGGTCAATTACTTCCCAAAAAAGTAACCAGTAAAACTCTGCTATATTTCACAGAATCACAGAATCAATCAGGTTGGAAAAGACATCCAAGATCATTGAGTCCAGCATGTGACTGATCACCACCTTGTCAACCAGACCAGAGTACTGGGTCCAGTCATTTATTTCTCTGCAAAACTGCTGTTGAGCACAACAAACCTCTCTGTGTGAGTCACAGGGCAGCTTTTCCTTCAATACAACTGTTTCTGTGCTTAAGAAGTTAATGGAGGGTGAGATTTGAAGGACCCAGGAAGATACAATTTTGGGATAGGACCCCAGCTACCAAACTTCTTGCATGCATTTACATGCATCAGGAGTCCAGTGAGAGTCTCAAGGGCCATCTCTTATCTCACAGTGGTCTTCTACCTACAGTGCTCCTGTGAGACTCCACCTGGAGTCCTGAATCCAGTGCTGGGGCCCTGAGAACAGGAAGGACATTGACCTGCAGGAGTGAGGCTAAAGAAGGCCATGGAGAAGGCTGGAGTCCCTCTGCTCTGGAGCCAGAGTGGGAGAGCTGGGAGTGTTCAGCTGGACAAGAGAAGCTCCAAGGAGAGCTCAGAGCTCCTGCCAGGGCCTAAAGGGGCTCCAGGAGAGCTGCAGAGGGACTGGGGACAA
Organism: Lichenostomus cassidix; assembly: GCF_008360975.1. Classification (NCBI taxonomy): domain Eukaryota; kingdom Metazoa; phylum Chordata; class Aves; order Passeriformes; family Meliphagidae; genus Lichenostomus; species Lichenostomus cassidix. The sequence goes on along the minus strand of NC_139511.1, from coordinate 73,475,363 downwards.
GGCATAGAGGGACAGGACACAGGGAATGGCTTCCCAGTGCCAGAGGGCAGGGAGAGATGGGATACTGGGAAGGAATTGCTGGCTGTGAGGGTGGTGAGGCCCTGGCACAGGGTGCCCAGAGAAGCTGTGGCTGCCCCTGGATCCCTGGCAGAGTCCAAGGCCAGGCTGGACAGGGCTTGGAACAACCTGGGATAGTGGAAGGTGTGCATGATCAATTACTGCAGAGGGGTGTTGGATTAAATGATCTTGAAAGGTCCCTTCCAACCCAAACCGTGTTATCATTCCCTAATGCAAAGAGACAGCAGAGATATTTGGGTCTGGAAACATCTGACAGCTGCTGGGCACATGCATGGCCAAGCACAGAAGGGGAAGAGCAGTGAGGATCAGGGCAGATGTAGAGGTGCTTCCCTACCTCCATGGAGCAGCAAAGCACAGCATCTTCCTTCACATCCTGAGACTGCAACAACTGCAAAAGACAGAAGAGAGAAACAGTGAGAAATGCATGACCTCCTCCTCTTCTTCCTCCTCCTCATGACCTTCCTTCTGTCTCTTTGTCCAGCTTGGCTTTTGACACTTCTATGAGGAAATGACACAAAATCAGAACAAATGGAGAAAAGAGATTATCCACACAAAAACTTAAGGTAAGCAGTGACAAAACAAGGGGTAAATTTCGATTAACAACTTTCATAATAAATTTTGTTTAGGTTACACTGCTTTTTTTGTCCCATGGCAGGCAGTGAGAAAACACACTCATTTCACACACACACAGGGAATAAATGCAGCTGTCAGTTGACAATGGTGAAGCAGCACAGCCCTGGCAGAGGCTGTTTGGAAGGGATGGGCTCTGCCACCCACCCCTGCACCTCTCCATCCCTGTGGGGACACTTCTGACAGCCACAAAACTGCCTGATGGGAAAGGGTTACATCCAATACATTGTAAATAATATGACTCCTTCTAGGCTGATTGTACACTGGTGCAAGGCCAAGGGGTGCCAGCGAAACTGGAGAGTCTTGGGTGCAGCAATTCCAACCCTGCTCTGCTCTACATGAACTCTGTGTTACCAACATAAGCTTGCAAGCAGCAGCAGCTTTCAGGAAAGACCCAAAATGTTGCTGTGCATGGCATGGGATGGTGCAGGAAGATGCTCATCTCTCTTGGTTCAGACTCAGTGAGGGTCAACAGCTCCACCTGACAATGACAAAGTGTAGGAGCTCAGCATGTCTCACCCCACAAACACTGAAACCATGTGCAAGGACCCCTGAAACAGGACCAAAAATACACATTTTTCTTTGTTTTCATCTTTATGACAATTACAGGTATTGGCAACACTTGTAGCTACAGCCACTTCCATCCATCATTTTGGGATGAACAAGTCCTGATGGCCCTGAGCTAAACCCTGTGTGCAGTAATCACTGAGCAAAAGGAGAAAAAATGGGAAAACTGGATTCACTAGTATCTGAAATTCATTAGAGAAAAGCAGACTTTTTAAAAGCTATTAGAACTCATTAAAACTGCCCATATAAAAATTGCACAGCATAACTAAATGTTACTCCGAAGTCAAATCCGTTATTTTAAATCAGAATTTTGACTTTCAGCCTTATCATCTCTCCTTCCCACTCTTGTTTTTCCATGTTTCCTTTCATCTACAAATAAAAGCCTGTTTGTTTACCAGCTCCACAATGGCTGGAAAATAGATAGGGGGAGAAAAGAAGTAACACCAGGAATTATCACTGCTCTCAGAGTTTTGTCTTCACCATTTTCTGTTTTTGGCGGATGGCAGATTGTTCACTTTGAAGATGGTGTTTACAGCACTTTGATGAGCACGTTGTCCATCGGTTTCATCTCTCGTTAGCCAAAGCTTCAGCCAGGGTTTTCAAATCATGCAGGTTTTATTTTCTTCCCCCCTACCCGTTTATCTTTCTGCTGAGTTGTTTGGAAAATGTTAGTTAAGCCCAAGCCGCGTGCTCTGAGATAAGTTCTCACAAACAGTTCACAGATTCTTCACAAGAAAACATGAGATTATTTTAAACCCAACACCACCAACGAAAAGAAAAATATCAGTTAAGGAAAATATAAACAGGCAATAGTCCAGATATTCCCTCCTGGGATATTTAGCTCATGAGCATGGCACGAAGCAGGGCTGCAAATAAAATAACAGATCATACCTTTTAACACCACCTTTCTTAATTTTGCTGTTCTTTAGTAAAGAACATAACATGAAAACTAAAGCATGAAAGTAGAGCTAGGATTGACTAAGAGGAACCTAAGTGGCCCAACTCCAGCCCTTCCTGTGCCGTGGTCTCCTCAGTGATCCTGCTCCCTGCCCAGGATATGTGGTCATAGAAAGGCTGCAACTTCACTAGCCCCATCTTCCCACACACAGGGTTGGGACATGCCTCCCTACCTCAAGAGGTGTTTGTGAGGATGAACATGTCCCTGTCAAGTGCTCAGACACTTGGCTAATGAGGGACAGTCTCACCTACTTATGATGAAACAGAGAACACATCCTACCCCCAGCCTTGGGCAGGCACCCTCCAACTTCACACTGCCCTCATGGACACCATCTGACGTGCCCTGGCTGAACAAGGAGAATGTGTGTGCTCCAATGTGTCCATCACAGTGCCATGTGCTCCACCTTGTCCACAGAGACACCATGTGCACCACCTTGTCCATCCAAGTACCATGCACTGCACCTCATCCATCCAGGATCCACCAGCTCCATTGCTCCAGAAGCACCATGTGCTCCACTTCATCCATCCATCCAGAGGCACCATGTGCCCCACCTTGTCCACCTGAGTACCACATGCTCCACCAGGGCACCAGGAGATACCAGATTGAAACACTACAGGTGAACCTCTGCCTGAGACATGTAGGCTGGGGAGGCCCACAGCCTGCCCACCAAGCCCAGGCACATCCCTGTGCATCAGGGGACATCCCAGCAGGCAGAGCTGATGGTGCTCGGGGAGCCAGAGTCCAAATCCATGGCCACAGAAGACTGCCAGCCACCTGCATCAGTGTAATGGACTGAAGCCTGGAGGATCAGAACATCAGAGTTTCTCTGCATGTTGCTGATCACGTTGGTAGCATGCCAGGTGTAGGCACTATCTGCTTCTGACACCCCCATGATGGGGCAGGAGGAGATCAGGGAGCCTGGCACAGGCCCTGGACCTTGCTGACTGCAAGGACTGTGCTGCCTGGGGTCCCTTACCCATCCATGACAACTGGAATGTATTTCTCAAAGGGTATTTAATCCCCACTGATGGTGTTCCATGTGAGCACCAGGCACTCAAAGCACTGGGGTGGTTCCTTCAGCCAGAGCACAGCGTTTCCCAAAGCTCTGTGACCCCTGAGTCAGACCTGACCAGGGCTGCAAGGAAAAATGGTGAAAATGCTTTGAGAGCTCCAGGGAAATCACAGCCCCAAAGTCGTGGCACTTGTGTGACCACCCAGCCAATTGCATTCACTGTTTGCAATCTAATTCATATTTACTTAAAATATTTTAAGGTAAACACTCTATACCCATTAAATTAGCACTCCCACATTGGAATTATTATTTATTTAACTATTTATAGCTGCTCCTCCCTGCTGCGTGCCTCTGCCCAACTCCCACTGTGGGCACCATCCCATCCCTCTGCACCAGTTTCCCACAGGGCTCAAACCAGCTGGTGGACATGGATGAGGGATCTGAAAAAGGAGCATGAGGCAGACAGCAGGGCAGGTGAGCTGGGACTCACACGCTCCTCAGTTTAACCTGTAATCATCCCCCGGAGGCTGGGGCTGTCTGCGAGAAAAACTTCCCTTTGCTCTCCAGCCGGTTTCCCCCGTATCAGGCGAAGCCGGGCAATGAAAGCAGCAGTTCCTGCTGGAAAGCAGACAAAGAGTCTGCCTGATTTCCTAAGAGACGAGGCTGCATGCCAGAATCTGCCCGGCCAGTCATATAATACCCAGCCTGGGTTGCGAAAGGCTTCTCACTTTTGTTTCTGGTGCTGGACTTGCTGCCTTGCAGACTGGTGGAAGGGATCAGGCACCTTTGCTTTCCAATTTCTATGTCCTGCTAAGAGATGAGCACCAGGCCAGGCCCTCTGCAGGGCCAGTGTGCCCAGGTGAGGTCCAGGTGCTAAATATTTGCACAAGCAACCCCAAGAAAGTTTTAGGGTCTGCTGCTGGAAGTGGTGTGTGTTGTGGGGAGTTGCAGTGCCTTGCAGGGTGGCTCTGGAGCACAACAGGATTCTGTGGCATGCTACTGGGACCCATCTCCCCTGGCCTCCATGGCCCCAGAACCTTCTCCTTACATCTTTAAGGAGATAAGCATCACAAGCCACGTGGGGTGGACATGCAGCCATAGGTGAAGGACCAAAGGAACCCCAAAACTGCAGCTGTGCCTCACCATGGACAGAAGCAGCTTGGTCCTCCTGAACAGCAATGGATGCAGACCACCACAAGCAACGCAAAAAGTGAAGGCAATCGGACTCACCCCAAATATTTGGCTTTATTATCTGCTTTCTGAGATCACCTGGCCTGCTGAGAAGCTGAAGTGCTTACTTGGAATTCTCAGGGGTGCCCACACCACGAGGAGGACAAGAGAACCCGCCCCACTGCCCCTTATCACCAAACCACACAGGTTTAATTGTGTTCTTCAGCAATTTTCTCCAGGAGAAGGGGTGGGAGCAGCCCAACGCACACATCACCCTGTCCAGATGCAATGATACTTCTCCTGCAAAGCACAGTGCTAATTACTGTGTACGATATCGCTTGCAAAACAACACATAAGCAACGCTGGCCACTAACTACTCCTTAGCATGCAGTGTTTTATGATGCTTTGCTCATGACTCCAGCGTGAAAGCGCAAGAAACCTGGAAAATATCCACCTGGGGCCACGGAGAGGCTGGGGTGAGACCCAGGGAAAGCTGGGCTGACCGCAGCCCACGTGCTGCTCGCCCTGGTTCCCGACGGGCACCTCGGGTTCATCCATCCAGCAGCAACACGCATGGACACCCAGCAGCCTCGGGCCTCAGGCTGCCCACAGGTATGCTTTTCATCTGCACCTGGGTCACGAGGAGCTGCCTCCCAGTATTCCCCCGTCCCAGGGACTGTGGAGCAAAGCCATGGGGAAAATGGAGATGTATTTCCAGGAGGAAATGAAAAATCTGTTATTTGTGCCACTTGGAGCTTAAGCAAAATAGGACATACTGTAGTGGAAGTGAGGGAGAGATGGTGCTTCCCAGTCCTGTTTTTAACCAGAAAGGGTCTTGGGAAGGGCCACGATGGACTTTGTCCTCTGACAGATGGATCTGTTCCAGCTCTGTGGTCGGGACCATCAGGGAGACCTCCTTAAGAGGGGGGCTTACAAGAAAGATAAGGACACAGGTTTTAATAGGGCCTGTAGTGAGAGGATAAGGGGTGATAGTTTTTAACTAAAAAAGGGGAGAATAGCATCTATTCATGCTAAATAGATGGAAGAACTTGTTTCTGATGAGGGTGGTGAGGCCCTGGCACAGGTTGCCCAGAGAAGCTGTGGCTGCCCCTGGATCCCTGGAAGTGTTCCAGGACAGGCTGAACAGGGTTTGGAGCAACGTGGGATAGTGGAAGGTATCCCTGCCCATGGCAGGAGGTGGAGTGGGATGAGCATTAAAGGTTCCTTCCACCCCAAACCATTCTATGGTTCTGTGATCATCCCTACAACCAACAGTGCAGTTTAGGAGCTAACACAGCTCTGCAGGCACTCTTAGTGCTCTAATGGACCACAGATGGGGAACTCTTACTCCCAAAACCTCCTGGAATCCCCACAGCCTGCTGGGTGGGTCCTCCTTGGAGCACAGGCCAATTCTGCTTCACGGGCTCTCTGCAGACAGACATCAGTAGCAATTTTGTGCCTTTCCAGCAACCCCTTATTGACCTACTGTCACAAGTCTTTAAGGAAGATGCCTGAGGTAAGATCCATGGGACTGCATGGCTCTGTGTGGTGAGAGTCACGCACTTCTCTGAGACACAGGCAGTGGTACAGCTCCACTTTCCTTCTTGTCACAGGGCACAGACTGGTGAAAACAGCCAGGACTGGGGAAAACGCGAAGTACAAACAAGGGTGTGGGGATGAGTGATTGCAAAACACTCCACCGCAGGGTCAGTTTCAGGATTTCTACAATTTGCTACCATCAGATGTATCAGCTCCTTGACACAGGACATCAGAAGGTCAGCTGAGCTCATCCTGTGCCCACCAACAACCTGTGCCAGTGCCACACTCTCTAAAGGGGTACTAAATCCCTATCTGGGCGCAAGGGAAGTCAGATGAAACTGACTTTCTCCAGAGCAGAAACAAGTGAGCACACAGAAACAGACCTTTAGAAGTTCACAGGCATGTGACATCTTTTCTGCTCACCCATTTGATGCTGAGGTTGCCCAAACACAAAGTTTTGGTGAAAACCTTTCCCTTATGGAGCCACCTGTGCTGCTCTCTGCACAAGGCACAGGCTCTGCCATGCTCCAAAATGTGATTTGTTGGGATTTGAAAACACAGCTGAGCTTGGAGAAGCAGTCTCTGTCAGCTGCTTCCACTAGCAGAGGTGCTTCTATCCCCATTCCCTTCTTCTCACACCTCCCTGGGGATGTGGGAAGTCTTCAAGTTTGCAGAAGATGCCCAAAGTGCCACCAGATCATGTGCCTCATGGAGGGAACCCTCTTCCCAGATGCCTGACTGCTGTGTTGTGGTCTTAGCCTGGTGGAAATGTGCTGACAGCAATTCCTGCTGCTCCATTTGGAAGAGGCCACCAGCACGGGCCACTGCTGATCCCACAAGCAGCTGCCCAGACGAGGGACACAGCGGGGAAGGAGCTCTGTGCTGGAGCTGCCTGTGCTGCATGGCTGCATCAGAGCCACGTCCATAGCAGCCACTTTCTCTGACACATTCTGGACAACCTGAATGAATTTTGGTGGCACCAATTCCTTTCAAACTGATGTGCTCCTCTCAGCTCAGGAGGAGATTTCTCCTGTTACACAACCAGGACTCACTGGGAGGATGGTAAGAAGAGATTAGTTTGTTTATTGTGTGGAGTAAACCAAAATGTTGGTTATCCTCCTCGTCAGGCTCCTGAGGAACTCAGATACTTAAAACCAAACTGAATTAAGGTCAGAGGAACAAAATCCTACACCCAGTCGTGGGGAGCTCCTCCTATTCCTTTCCACTGTAGACAAGAGAAACCATGAAACACGACACTCTCTCTCCCCGGATCTGGAACAGCAGAAGGAATTCCTGCGACGAGGGAAACCATTAAGAGGCAATTACTGGAGACAATAATGAAGAAAATCTGGTCACTCATCAACCCAGACGCTGCAATCCAACAGTAGCCTGGTTGTTACACATGCCCTGGCTGAAGGTGGACCTCCAAGACCCGAAGGTGAGCAGAAGAGACAACCAGAGCCACCCGGTCTGGGTGCACAGGGAGTTCAAGCCACCCAGACGACTGGCTTCATCCTGCCCGTCCAAAGACATAATAACCCTGGGAGAGGAGGATGTGATCTCATCCCAAGGGTCCCGGGGAAACACAAAACATGGAAAGAAACAGTGGCGAGACCATGGTGCTTGATTGCAGCGGGCTCCACCCTGGCTGGCCGGAGGCTCTGCGCTTTCCTGGCTCTGCAGAGGCAGCGAGCACACGGCGGCAGACACAAATAGTTGTGTTTACATCCCATTGAAAGGGTTTTTGGGAACTAACAATGCCTGGTACGGAGGGCGAGGGAGAAAAACAAAGCCACGCGAGGAGGAGGGACCATCCTGTGAGATGGTATCTGGCTTCACTTCTTTATCTGTGCAAATTGCTTCCTCTGCCTTCTCCACGGGTCCCAGGGAAATGAGGGTGGCATTTTCCCCTCTCCTATTTAAGATATGCCATCACGGTTTTAATGCCGGGACTAAACGAGTCCTGTGGCTTTCCAAGAATATGTTCCTGCACACAAAATACTCAACAGGGCAGCTGGGCTTAAAGGCATCAGCTAGCCCTCCTTGGTTTGGCCTGCCCTCATCTGCTCCCAAATAACACCTGACCTCCTCCACCTTATCTGTGCCCTTTGATCAAAATGACCAGGATTAAAGGAAATTAGTTTTTTCCCAAACAAGCTGCATTCAAAGGAGTACTTTTGCCAGCACAGCTATGGGGGTCTGGGGGCTTGGGAGCTTTTTGCATGGTTAATTATTTATTTACATATAAAGGAGGTACAGGAGGTATGTATTTATGGAGGTACAGGGACATCCACCCCTGCCCTGCGTGGTCCTACAGACAGGCACCCACCCCTGCTCTTTGCAGACCCTGCTCCTGCACTCTGCCTCCTGTCATGGCTCTGAAAGTCCACATCCCCTTCATAACCCAATGCCCCACTTGTTCCACATCCCAGACTTTCCTCGCAGCTTTTCCACATCTTCAACCTGCATCTCCCGGACTGCCAAAACAATTCCTCACTTGTTGCTCTCCTCATTTCTTCTTCCTCGCTGTGTCCCTGACCCCCAGTCCCTCTTTTTCACTCCTCTGAAATCCCTTCCCTCCTATGCCTACAGCCCTCATTCCTCCTCCATCCTTTCCCAGACAAAACACTTCTCAGTTTGTCCCAGTCCCACCGGACTGGAGAACAAACCTTTGATTTTTTGCAGAACCAGACAGGGATGACCAGAAGGGGACTTCTGTGAGGATGTAAGTCCCCTTCTTCATAAAGGACATATTTTGTCTGTTCAGATTTGGCCTTATGGAGCTTCCTGAGTGGAAGTGTGGTCTGGGGTCAAGATCCAACCCCCTTGGTGCCTTTGCTCATTTGATAAAGCAAAAACTCTGTTTCATTCTCTGACTCGGAGAATAATATTAAAAATCCTAGCATCTCATTATACTGTCAAAGACCCTTTTTTCGACTCAAAAGGCTGATGCTTTTCAAAAGTGAGAGTGATTAACAAAACCCAACACAACCCACGTTAAAAGATACAATTTTCTTTTCCAAAGAGCACCACCCTCCCCGCTCATCCGACTGCAGCCGGGAAGGCTTTCCTTTTTCTTCCTCTGAAGGAGACAGTGAAAAGGCAGTGCCCTCTTGAAGTTCAGACGTTAATTACCGTGTTAGAATATTTTGCTAAATTACGCAGCATGGCCCCAGGAGATAACAGGCACTAAGAGAAGGGAGGGGAGTGGATACCCGTCTACACGCTGCACCGCAGACTCAGACGTGGGGGGAAGGCAATTAGACGGGGAGTATTTATCCTCCCTGCACCACTACCCCGAGGCTTTCAGTTAGCAGCGTGTACCAAGGCAGGGAAGCGATGGGAGCGTGCCAAGATTTTAAACGATGCTGAAATGGGACTGTCTCTGCCAACCAGACTGGAGGTAGGAGACAACTCCTGCAGAGAAGCAACTGTCCTGCCTGCTGCCAGCCTGCCGGGTCTGATCCCTGCTGACTCACAGCGCCTGGGAGCTGCCCTCGGTCCCCAGGGGTGGTATTAAGACCCTAAAAGCATCTGTCTTGGGTCAGGCCAATGACCACATCCCTCTTATGGGGATACCCCCGGGGTACCCACCCAGCCTCAGCAGCAATAACCTTCCGGAGCTGGAGGGATCTCCGCGAATGGTCCTGCAGCCTCCTGCACGAAGGAGTTTTGCAGTTTAATTAGTCTTTCGGTGATGAGCTGCTTCCTGGGGTTTGCTCTGAACCTTCCCCAACAGCCCTGTCACCCCTGATATCCAGTCCCTTTGTATCCCAGCCAGGACAAACAGATGGGTATAAAAACGAGTTGGATGGTTGGGACCAGAAGGTTGTAGCCATTGGGTTCCAGCCCAACTCTGCCTGAAGGCCAGGGATGAGGACTACCAAGTTGTTATCCCCAGACCTGCCCTATTTAGCATCCTTATCCATGGCCTGGAGGAGGTGAGGAGCACAGTCTTGTGAAGTTTGGAGATGACACCAAGTTTGGGATGTACTGACATGTGTTCAAGGAGCTGTCAATCAGCAGGATCTCAGCGGGGTGAAGGAAAGTGCCAAGAGGAAACCTAAAACTTTCAACAAAAAATCAGCCCTGCTCAGGAGAAGAGCACAGGGACATGGGTGAGGGGTGGGACAGGGTTATTATGGGGTGTGAGAGGGGACAGAGCCCTCCCTGTGTCGCCTGCCTGTGTGGGACACCAGTTGGTGAGGTACCTCGAGGGCCCACAGTGGCATTACTGCCACATGGCATCACCTTGAGCTCGAGTTCCTTGAGCCAGATTTTCCACCTTCCTGCTCTGCTGCCATAGGCAACTGCTCAGGTTACCTGGCTGCTAAATGGCATTGTAAGAACAAACAAATGTATCCAGAGCAGCACTTGGCACCAACCAGCTGTACTGGAAGTGGCTGCTCCTGGCAGGGAGCTGGCAGGATTGTGGCAGCTCCTGTGATGGTGTCCCAACAAAATCTGCGGAGGATGAAACTGAGATACCAGAGGAGGCAAACCTTCCAACAGCACTCATCAAAAGCCACACTGACTATGATCCCTCCTTCCCTGCAGACCTCAGATGTCACCTAGAACTGGGCTGGGCCCCTCAGGATCCAGTCCTAATGCTCCCTGTCCCCAGCAGCACCAGGGGATGAAACAGGGAGGCCACCAAGCTGGGGTGGCCCATGGCCACCCCACAGGCTCACACACAGACGTGGCAGCCCAGAGCTGGATGAGGAACAGCTCCAACCACGCTTAGGAAAGAGCTAGGGAAGGCAAAAGTGGTGACAATCAGTGAACAATAGATGGCAAATAATATTATTTATTATCTCTACATCTTCAGTTGCCACAGGGCACTTCTTGCACATGCACAAGGCTCTGGTGGTTCAACTGACATTTGCTGCTCCCTCGCCTTAACCACCTCTTTTCTACATTTTGTGGACTATGTTGAAGGCCACAGAAAAGAAGAAATATGGCCAGGCTGCAAGAACCAAAGTCCCTTGGTTATTCTCCTGGCTTAAGTTGGTTTTGGGGAACATGAACCATGAAGTATTGTTAGAACACTGCTCAGCATGGTCCTTGGTGTGTGGACATGGGGCAGAGCCTTTGGAGCAGAAAGGATGTCAGCATGTTCACTCCTCACCATCCTGGAAGCGCAGAAGGAGATGTTCAGGGACAAATTTAGAGTGTTTTTGTGAAATAAAGTGAGGCCAGAGTCAAGAAGGCTATAGGGCTGGAAGGAGAAAGTTGGACATCCCTCTTGCTTAAGACCATCATGCATGGGAAACAGGAAAACATCCTAATACTGATAAATGCATTTTCATCAGATAAAAGGCTCATGGAAGAACGTGGTCCTGCAAGATGCCACCACTGGTCCCAAGTCAGAACAGCCAGGTCTGGAAGTAGGCAAGAGTCAAACCCACAGTGCCCTGGCTGCAGCATAACCATCCCTGGGGAAAGCCTTTATCCCAGGAACAATGCCCTCCTCCAGTTCGCCCTCGATTCCCCGAAGCTCTGAGGGAAGAATAGGAGGAAAGCACTTTTATTTCCATTTAACATCTCTGCTTTGTTATTCTTTTCCCAGGCTTCCCAGATCTGATGGCTGCAATAGTCCTCTTGTTCTCATCTGCAAAGGGCTCTCCTCCTTTCCCCAGCTGTCTCCTGGCCTGACCTTTGGGCTGACCTTGGGCATCCATTGCTCTTCTCCAACCTAAAATATGCACTTTTCCAAGCAGAAAAACATCTTCTGCTCCAAACCACCGTCCAAAAGCACTGTGCTCCATTAAACCACTTTAACGAGAGCTGGACCCACCTTTTACTTCCCTTGGCATCTCTTTGCCTAAAATCCCAACGCTGACCTCATCAGACCATGCTGTGAGGACACACTCTCAGCCTGCACAACCCTCAGAATAGTTATGGAAATTAAACTTTTCATTTTCTAGAGATTCTGCTCCTGGGAGATGCCGTCAGTGTTGGATGTGGTGGCAGACCCTTCCTTCCCCCCCCATTCCAAGCTCAGGTGATGGAGGAGGATGCAGCAGAGTCCCCCGGGATGCAGACTTGGTGTGGACTGTGTTTATGCCAAAGGGTTCCCAAAACACCGCCTGGGTGAGGTGGCAGCTCTGAGCCAAACCTCCTTTTCCCTGGTTAAACACCCACTGCAGTGTCTGACACAGAGCTCTGCCTGCTTCCCCGAGGACAGCGATGGGCGCCGGATCGATCAGCCAGCAAACCCCAGCATTTATCATCCAGCCTCGCCTCAAATGAACTTGTCTTTTCTTTTTTTTTCCTCCCAGCCCACAAAAACCAACCCATCCACACCGCTCGATAAATAGCGCTGGCATTGTCACCCAGTGCCCCAGCCATGTCCCCAGCTCCTCCCCAGCCAGCACCGATGTCCTCACGGCCACCCTCACTCCCTCCTCCCCAGCTAATGACGGTGTGAATAAGCTTTTATTTGGGGGGAAAGGAGCTGGAGAGAGGAAGCTTTGCAGGGGGAAGGGAAGAGACATTCCTGCCTCAGTCATCAGGCAATTTTCCCCTTCCTCTTGCTCACTGCCTTGCTGACCTTTGGCTGAGTCTGCCAGAGCTATAAAGGAAAAGGAAAAAAAGAGAAAAAAAAAGAGAAAAAAAAGAGAAACTAAAACGCAAGAGGAGCTGAAAGGACAGGCAGAGGGAGAGATGTTATCTCACCTCTGCTAATGATTTATGGTCAAAGGATGGGTGGATGGAGGCAAAGAGAGCTATGCAGGATTGTGGGCAGCACAGAGGGAGTTTGCTGGGGGATGCCCAGTGGGGAAGGAGTTAGGGGTGAGGGGCTGAGGCTGTACATGGGGATGCATGCTCTGATCAGCAGAAGGGGAAAAAAAACATGGTGAGTGCTGCTACACCTTATGAACCTGTCCTGAGACATGTGGGAGTCCCAAACTGTATAGGCCATGGTGACACCCTCCCCTCAGCTGGAACACCAGCCCATGTGGCTCATGGGGATCACCAAGGGATGAACACTCTGCACAACCAGGGAGTTCCCACAGAGCATCCAGCAGGGCCAGTCTGTGCAGATGTCCTTGTCCTCTCCTGGGTGCAGCTGGAAGAGCCCACCAAGGCCTCTGGCTGTGTCTACAGTCTGGCTTTGGCCCTGCAACCATCTCAGAGCCTGACACTGTTGATAAATAGGTGATCCTGCTCCCCTGGGCTGGTGCCAGGCAGCAGGACTAGCTGAGAGTGGCAAAAAAAGGCAGCGAAACGAAAACCCACTCCAGAGCCATGGAAGGGGGATGGCGTGAGTCAAGGTCAGAGCACTGCAGAGAGAACAGTCAGACCAACCATTCTGGGACAGGGGAGCCAGCAGAGTCAGGCTCACCCAGATCAGCTAAGACAAGAGTCTTCTTAGAATCACAGACTGGCTTGGGTTGGAAGGGACCTAAAGATCATCTCGCTATTAAAGATCACCTAGTAAAGTCATCTGTGACAAACAACACCACAGGGACAGACCTGTCCTGCTAAGGAACAGAGATGTATTTTTAAGAGCAAATTTACGCATGACATCTTGATATAATTAGTAAATCTTTTTATGGAGCTGCCCTGTAGCAAAAAATATCCCTGATATATGAAATTCACGTCCTTCCGCACACCTCTAGATCACCACCATGTCCCCACAGAGCAGAAAGGTGACAAGAGGGACAGTGACAGCACGGTGAGGGCAGACAGGAGTGGGCAGGGAAAAGCTCTGGCAGAATCAGGGCTGTGTTGTGTCACGATTACGATGGGAAGCGGATGGGCACAGGGGCTTTGCTAGACGTCAAGATCTTCCCCAGAAGGTGACACATACCTCTGTGGGCAGAGATTTTGGGGAAGTTCGGCTATTTTTAGCATCCCTCTCCCACCTCCTCCTCTGGATATGTGTGCCTCCTCATGAGGCCTGCACTCCTCACTACTCCAGTCACCATCTGTGAACCCTGCCCACAGTATTACCACCCAGACAAAATGTTTATGGTGTTTGCATTCAGAGGAAACTTCTCATGCACGTAAAAAAAGCCATCACCAGCACTTTCTTTATCCTTCCCTTGCCTGAGGTCTAGCGGAGAACTTATTTTACAGTGAGTTATTTATGGCCTGACAGAAGCACTACTGACAATTTGAGATTCACAGCTCCAACCCTGGGCAACAAGGCGGGTTTTTCTGAGAAAGTCTTCTACAGGCACCAGCAGGAGACAAAACTGTCTTTAAAACAGGATGGAGGGAAGCCCTTTCCTCCTCTTTGAAACATTAACACTTGAGCTGTCTTTTCTGTAGGTACTCATCAAGGCTTCTGCCACCACCCTGAGCCATGGGGAAGTGGACAATGAGCTCATCAGGAAATCAAGTTCTGAAAAATCCCCAACCCTGGTGGCAGGGCTGAGTTTGTGCCGCACTGGGTGGGGTCTGAGGACATTATGAACTCAATTTCTCTCCCTCTTTCCTCCCCTCAGTCTGTCTCATCAATTGAGTTGGCTTCAGCTGCTTTAAGAATCTGTTTAAACTTCTTAGGTGGGGATTTTCGCAACACTGTGATTTGCAAAGTCCAGCGCTGCGTTTGCCATTTCAGCTGCTGGTCCTTGGACAAAGGGAGTGTGTTTCAATTATTGTGCTTTAATGAGCAGAAAGACAATAGGCAGGAATGGCCAAGCATCCCTGCAGATGCAGCCACTTTTGAGGTGAGAACTGTTGCCAGAGCAAACCTCTAGGAATTATAAAGCAAATATGGAATCCTGGAATGGTTTGGGCTGGAAAGGCCTTAAAAATCCTTTATCTCCTTCCACCCCATGCCATGGACAGGGACACCTTCCACTATCCCAGGCTGCTCCAAGCCCCATCCACCCAGGGATCCAGGGGCAGCCACAGCCTTCCAAGTGTCATCCACAGACCATGGGCATCTCCACAGAGCAACGCAACAGCCTGGCCTGCTGGTGGGGAAGGACAAAGTGGGACGGCATTTACCTCCCTGAGGCAGGTGTAGATGGGGCAGACGAGGACTCGGAAAGGCTCCCCAGTGCTGCTCCTCATGGTGCCGAAGACCTCGCAGAGGAAGGTGATGAACCCCAGCCAGCGCTCCACGTCCCGCTGCTGCAGCTCCTCCCGCATGGAGAAATCCTTCTGCAAGAGGCACACAGACAAGAGGAGGCATCAGCAACCCTGCACCACCATGGGAGAGGCAACGGCTGTCTAGAGAGGGAATTAGGAGGAAATTGAAACTCGGGGTGGAGGGAGGACAGACAGACAGACTGACTCTTTAGTAACAGCGTGGAGATTACTCAATGTGCACGGAGTGGCTGGAATTTCAACACAGCAAAGCCACCAAAAGGCAGGTATTGTAGAAATATCACCAACTTCTGCAATAACTGCCACAGCTTGCGCTAGAAACAGTGTCCCCTGCGCGCTACTCTTCCCCCTGTCTTTTCCACATACACCACCAGGACTGAATAAAAGCAGCAATGAAGATGTTAAATAAAATGCAGGGGAAATGCTGGTGGCCATGCTGGGCTTGGTGGTCCAGCTTGACCTGCCCAGCCCATTCATTCCAGTATCTTCAGCAGACCCAGTGTCTGGCCAGGAGCATCCTAATGGTCTGGCTGCTCTCTGGCGTCTCACAAAATAATGGCAGAGACTGGCTCCCTGCCCGACCAGAAGATCAGGGCAGCCTGGGCTTGGCATTAAAAGGTCACCCTGCGCCTGAGCTGATGGTTGTCATGACTAAGGATTATCCCAGTGACGTGATTTATGGATCAACATCAGGAGGAAGCACACAGGGGGGTAGCTGCCTCTCCATCAGACCTCCGGATGGGGAGGAAAAAGGGGCTTGTCCAAAGGCAGGGTATGAAAAGGGATGTATGTGATGGAAGCGTGTGGCAAAGAGCACAAGACAACACAGACAAGCCAATAAAAACCCATCTCAAGGATGGCACAAGGGACTGCATCAGGCTCAGAGTCAAGAAGGCTTCCTTGGGCTCTAAGAGATGCTGCAGAGGTTCTTGCATGACATCCCACACGACTTTGCTTGTCTGTCTCCACAGTGACCTTTCCTTCATACTAAAATTTAGTAGACACTATCAGAGGAATAGTGAAGAAGAGGACAAGTTTGTTCTCCACACCGCGTGCTCCCAGTGTGGGTTGCACAACCTTTGAAATCCAGCAACTAAATAAATTACCTTTTATCTTTTTCATCTCAGTTTATTCCTACTGCCTGAGACAAAGAGCTTTGCTGCTGCAAATGCTCTGACCTGCAGCTGCTCTCTGCAACACCAGGGAGATATAAAAGCCACCACACCAAAGTTTGCTCTCTTGCCCTGGACAACACACAGGAGATCTTCCTTTTAGAACAAAGGTAAGTGAAGCAGCTGATAAAGAGAGCCAGGCAAAAGCATGATGATTATTTTCATGACACAACTGTGTGCACAGAAGATCCAAGGCAGAAGCTATTTATATGTTCCATTACAAAAGGAAAAATAAAATACATATTTGCATATGCAGGAAAAAAGACTTGTAAAATAGCCAAGGCACTTATTAACCAAACAGTGATGACTAATTCCTCTCTACACCCATTTCCATAAGTCAGTTGCCCAACTGTGTCTGCGACTTCGAAGTCAACCTGCAGCCAAATCCTGTTGGGTCTCCCCAGACTCTACGGGGGAGTTTGCAGAGTTCATCCTTTCATTATCCAGCCAGTCCCTGGGCAGTGATGGAGGAGTTATTTGCCAGCTCAGGCTACCACCCCAGGGTTACCAAATTACTCATTCTGGAGTTTTCAATTGAACTTAATGCAAAAAAAAAAGTCAAAGAGAGATGGTATCCTGATCAGTAAGAAATTAAAGACCCAGGCAAGAGCATCCCATGTCCCTCATCTGCCTCATCCACACCCATAGTGCACAAAATGCTCCCTTTGAACCCTGGAGCTTTTCCTTGATTCTTCTCCATCTCATGCAGCATCCCAGCCAGCTCCAGCCCTGAACCCATCCTGCCTCTCCCAGCCTGGATGCCCTCCAGCACCTCCTGCTCTGCCTGGGCCTGGAAGGTCCACACTCATGTACCTGGGCAGCTGTGCTGTATTTTGGGATCCCTGGGGCATGCTGTGAAATTCCTAGCAGTTTGGGATAACTGCATGGACTCTGCAGTCCCAGATTACTGGGAAAGAATAAGAACCACTGCAGGAAACTCTGCTCCTTCCTGTTCCTGCTTCAGGCACACCCTGCTCTGCACCCTTGCAGGAGAGAAAACTGACTCTTCAACATTATATTTTAAAAAAGATATTTTCTGTAAAAAAAACCCCAAACCAACCAACCCCCCAAAATTCTATAAACTGACCAGCAAACCAAACCAAACTCATCAGGCCTGGGACAGGAGCTGGGCAGGAAAGGATTCCACCACACATCACCCTCCTTTTTTCATCCTGTAGCACCTGGTGGGTGATGCAGGGACATCAATGAACACTGAAGCAGATCCTTGTAAAAGAAAAGGGACTATGGTCCCCCCTCCTCCAGTCACAGAAAAGCTTGTGCAGACTTTGAGGGACCCCCACAAGGCATGGGAGAGGGGGATGGAATATAGGATGGATGCAGAAGTCACCGTGAACATTTCCACCCAGAATGTGATGCCGCAGTGGGAATAATTTTGCTCCATTTGCAGACTCAGGTTGGGCTAAACTTCGCAAAAGGAGGTGATTTGCATGTACTCTGCAAAAGGAGGGCAGTGATATTGATTCCTCTGACAAAGTAGGAAGAGCATCTCGCTAGTGGGAAGAATTTTTCAGGACCATGCTTGCCAACAGACCAGAGTTGGGCTTGGCAGGAACCTCCATGGCAGCTGGACAGGCAGTGCCAGGGGTATCCTGAAGCATCCTGAGAAACCCATCTCCCTCAGAGTGGTGCTACACCTGTGTCACAGCATGCACAAGGTAGGTGGCCCAGGGAGTTCTGTGCTTAAATTTGACCTGCACCATGGTGTGCACTGAGTGCCACCCACACAGAGGTGTCCCATCTGCCCTGGGGTGCTTGAGGAGACCACTGCTGTCACCGAGGCTCAGCTGGACTGTTTGGTTAATGGAGTTACACGTGCGACT
Organism: Lichenostomus cassidix; assembly: GCF_008360975.1. Taxonomy (NCBI): domain Eukaryota; kingdom Metazoa; phylum Chordata; class Aves; order Passeriformes; family Meliphagidae; genus Lichenostomus; species Lichenostomus cassidix. Next base: position 73,457,330 of record NC_139511.1, on the reverse strand, counting down.
CACCTGCTGCAGGTCAGCTGTGCCCACAGCAGGCCCTGTGACCCTTGGAGAACACAGAGAGAAGCTCCAAGGGCTGTGCAACCCAAGCGGATGAGCCAGAGGCAGCGTGTGGGAGAGGCGAGGAGCTGGCGGGCAGAGAACAAACCCCACGTCCTGTGTGCCCAGGGCACATCCCAGGGAGCTGTGCCCTGACCCACAGACCTCCACACACCGATGACGAGCCTTGAGGGGGCTGAAAAGCTCTGGAACCAGACAGCCGGGTCACTGCCCTGCCCACTGAACTTTATTTGCTCTGGAAATGCCTCACGGAGTTATATAAAAATAACCTGTGGATTGGCTTGCCCCATGCTTAGGTGGTGATGTCAGGGCAGTAAGCAAATTATCTTTCATCAGTTTGGCTGTATTTTTAAACACGAATTGTATTACTAATTTGGGGGTGCTCTGGCCTGTAGATAATCTGGGTGTGTTTACTGGATGACCTTCCTTCAGTGCCTATAGTTTAAAATAAAATGTATTTATACCAGGTAGCAGGGTTGGCCTCCTTTCTCTGCCTGGTTTGGGAGAAGAATTCATTGGGAAACCATGTGGCAAGTGGGGGGATACCTAAGAGACCTCTAAAAAACTCTCATACAGGACAAGTTTGGGGCATAAATCTGAAGGCCAAGCAGGTTCATCATGTTGGGCCCCACCATGTGTGATGGGTAGGTCAGGGTGTCCTGTGTTCACACACAACAGAGAAGGCCCAGGGCTCAGCAAATTCTCTGACAATCCCTGCTGGACTCTTTGTAAGCTTGGCTGAGGTTCCTGTCAGCAATGGAAATTAAAAATGCCTTTATCCTGGGGGGTTTCCACTCTCACACCCAAGTTAAAGCCCACTCCTCATACCAGAGTAGATGCAAGACCGGCACAGACATGAGACCTCTCCAACACCAGGACCATGCTAGAAGAGCCAAGAGGAAAGGCCACTCCATGGGAGAGGTGGCAAATCCATCCTCTAACATTTTTGGTGGGCAGTAGAGTCAAGTGGGATGAGAAGCAGCATTTTGCCATCAGATCTAAGCCCTCACTGCAGCTCAGACAGCTGCAGCCGAAAATTCTTCCGTTGGGGAGTCCGCCACACTTTTTTTAAGACAAGTTCCAAATAACTTTTCCCCAGATCTGGGCCCACCAACCCATGGCTGACTCTGACAGCAGCAAGTTCGAGGGCAAAAGTTTAGCGAGGGATAAAAATGAGGGTTAATTTAAGCATTGCCACCTTCTGATGGAAAAAAAAAAAGGCACATTTGGGCTTGTTGCTCTGTAAACACAGGGCTCTTCCTCTGGCAGCTCTGCTGTTTACTCAGTCATTGTCAAGGAGGCAGGAAATACTGAGTCAGAAATACTGCACAAAAAAGAAATATATGATGCTTAGATATACGTGCTAAGAGCTATATAAAAAGCTGAGATAGGCTGTGCTAAATAGTCGATCTTACTGGCAATGTTCTGCAAAATTCTGTAGCCCTAAATGGCTCTTTGGAAAGGGCTAAGGCAAATCCAGTGCGTTGGAGAAGGGAGCTGGTCAGTAGAGGTTGGACAGCCTCTGTCCCTTATTGCTGTCCTGGAGAAGTACAGCCTCTGTCTGCTCCCTCCCCAGACCTTCCTAGAAAGAGCTCCATAAACTACATTTTGCACAGTTAACCTCACTGCATTATTCCCTGCTTAGAATTTAAATATTGCTCGTACTTAGGTCCTGGCCTGAAGGAGATCCTGGTATGCAGGTTTGCTTCCTGAGGAGTATGAGATGAGTGGTTTACAGCACTGGCATTTGGAAGGAGCTCAGGAGGTGCTGGAGAAACCTGTGACAGCACCAGGGACAAGTCAAACCCCTCTGCCCATGGATTCTTGGGGTCCCACTGAGATCCTCTGTACCACCCACAGCTCCACTGGGCATGTCTCACTTCACAGACACCACTACAAAAACTCCTTTGCTGGAGGTGGTAGGACATCAAATGGGACCATCAGGTCTTTCATGGGCTCTGCTCTTCCTCCAGCTGCCCACTCTTGGCCTCTCTGCCTGCAGCCAAGGACAGAAGCCCACTGAGATTCCACCACATCCCCGCCCACGCTACTGCCAGCAGAGAGACAAGACAAAGCAGAGTAAGATGACGACAGAAAACTTGCTTTGAGCCTGCAGCTTCCATGCAGAACTTGGAGAACAGCAGCACAGGAGACTGAACCTATTTCCAGCCCTGCGTGGGCTCCCATCACCTCTGCACCCTGATTTCCCATCCGGCAACAAACGGGAATGATTTGCTCATCTCCCTCTGCGAAGCACTCAGGGGTGTGTGACCGAGACATGCGAATCATGGCAATTATTTTGACTCCAACAAAGGAGCTGTTGACATTTAAAGCAGATAAAGCTTTTAAATTACAGATGACACCCTGTGCCCAGCCTCGCAGAGGTCCTGGCTTCACCCAGCCATGAGGCATTTCACTCCCACAGGCTTTCATCACGTCATTTCCTGCAGGCTGGATCTCCACCATTCGAATGCACAGCAGCTTCTTCTCAGGATGTTTTGGCCATTTTGGGAAAAGCTGGAAATCCTACCAGTGGCCTTCAGCGTGGACCTGACTTCATGATGGCCACAGCTCTGTGAATGGTTTTAATCACAGAGGGCTTCAAAATGCACCACGTGGTGGAAGTCCAGGCTACCAGGACTGTGACCACCACCCCACAGACACCTACCACACATCATCCCACCACCAGATGATTTGTAACTTGCATTTGGTCACTGACCACCTCACAGAATCACAGGATGTTTGGATTGCAAGGGGCCTTAAAGCTCATCTTGTTTCATTCCCTGACATGGGCAGGGACACCTTCCACTAGACCAGGTTGCTCCAAGCCCCATCCAACCTGCCTTGAATGATTCCAGGGATATGGAATTCTTCCAGTTCAACAAGAACAACTCCACAAAATTACTGCAACCATCAGGCACACACACACTGCTTATTTCTCTCAAAGGCATTTGGGCATGAAGGGGAAAATAAGGGCAGAAACCTGTTCTTTCTAAAGTAGAGGCTAGGCAAACTCCCAGGACAAGAAACATAATCAGTTTTACATTCCCAGGTTTGGGTAACTGAGGCAGCTGATGAGCAGAGCCAACAGGAGCTGTGGGTACTTCCCGTGTCCAAAAAACACCCTGAGGTGACCAGGTTGGTCACTTGAACCTTCTGCCCTGGTCTCACACCCTGACCTCTCTGTCTGGCTCCAAATCTGCTATCAGCAGCAATTACCCACCCAATGTGGGTGTCTCATGGCCTCATCCAGTGATGCCTGTGAGGTCCTTGAGGGGCTGCAGGAGGTACAAGTAGTTAATTATTGATTCAGCTGAGGTTTGAATCACTCTGGTGGGAGCATACTGATTGATGTGCAAGCAAAAGTTTTGCTGTTAACCTCACAGTTGTTAGAGATCTTGGAGCACTGGTTGGAAGCTCTGAGAGGGTGGATTCAGTAGCCTGGTCTGCACACAATCAACAGCAATCCCCATTTTGTCCTGGATGTTTGCCAGTGCCTCCTTCAGCACTACCCAGGCGACAGAGTTGTCTTCCCCATCACTTAGTTTTTATTGCTGTCCTTCCTATCTCACACCTTTCTGGATTCCCAAACACGTGCCAGGGTGTCAGCTCAGCTGGGTATCAGCAGTTTATCATCACCTTAAAGACCTGTTATCCCACAAACCCAGTCACAGCAAAACACCATTACCAGCCTCAGCCAGACCTTGCAGAGAGCAGAGGGACAGGGACAGACCTGCCATCTGCAGGACACACAGACATGGGGAACTAATCGTATGTCTGAGAATCAGAAGCCAATCTCTCAGTTCCATGGAGAGGGACTGGAGGGGAGACAGGGAATCACAAGGAAATACAAATCAATTTCCTTGTTGGGTTGCCATAAGAGCAGCTGGGGCATCTGTCTGACCCAGCCCTGCAGACACCCCATGTCATGCCCAGAAGAGGTAGTTTCCTCTCAGCAGCCTTGCTCCTCTGCAGCAGTGCAGGAGATCCTTGTTATATTCATTTTATTCCTGTAAGTCCCAGTACTCTGGGAATCTTGGAGCAGTGATGTGCCCTTTGCCTTTATGAATGTGTGCAGGAAACCTTGGGCTATCTCTGGAATTTTGGGGACACTGGAAGTCCTCCTGCTGAAACAAAGAATCCATGCCCTCTAGAGCATCCCATCCCTAGGCCAGCAATCCCCTCCTTGCTACATGGAGCTGGTGGGAAGAGAGAGGATCAAACACAGTGAATCCTTGCTCATCCCAGCATCCACAGCAGTGCTGATACCCCCACTCCATGGAAAAATGTATTAACATAAATATCCCATCTGCTGGGCTGCATTCCCTATAGCACAAGCTCAGTGTAAAAGCATAATAGTTTCAAGAAATCTCACAAAATCCTATTCTGGGGCTCCTTCATATGGGTGGGATGGTTTGGTAGGCAGTTTGTAAACCCTTGTCCATCCGACATTAAAGCTGGGTTTGAACCCCAGCACCATTCCCTCATCTGCTCAGATGTTTTCTGTGCCTGAGAAAATGCTCATCTCACTCCCAGCACCAGGTTGAGGTGATGACTGGGACACCAGTTGTGGCTGATAGATGGATCCTGCTTGCAAATGCCATGTCTGGAGATGTCCAGCCTTCCAGCCCAGGAGGATGCAGCAGGGACCATCTGGGTTTTGCAAGCAGGATGCATTCTTATTTTAAATTCTGCACGTGCAACCTGTCCTCTTTATAAGGTGGAGGTGACGAGGGATCTGTGGGGACAGGCCAAATTTGGAAAGAGGGATATGAGAGCAGGAAAATTGGCTGTGGAGGCAGGTGCCCCTTTGTCCAGGCACCAGGCCTGGAGGAATTCCACTTGCACTGGAAATGAAGCTGTGTCCATTGAAAGGCCAGCTTGCCTGTGAATGAATGAAACTGGGCAGGAAAAGCAGGCAGCTAATCCTGTTTGACATCAGGAGCTTTACTGCACACACACTCCTGGCTCACATCAGTTTGATCCAAGGAGGGATTTTCCTGGGTGCCTGGTAGCTGGCAGCAGGGTGTTTTCCTGTGGGATGCTAAGACCTTCCTAAGAAGTGCCCTCTTAGTGGTCACCATGAGGTGGGACTGGGAGCACCCATCTGCTGAGCTGGGAAGACACTGAGGCTTGGCCTCTGCTTTTCTGCAAGCCAGAACAACGGAAGAATGAAGCCTCAGGGGCTTCTTCCACCCCCAAAACCTGTCCCACAAGTGGAAGTCCCTGAGCTCAGTGCACAGGGAAGTGGACAACCTTTGGATAAATATCAGCGCACAAAAGGGGCTACAAACAGGTCCAACAGGCATGAGGCACTATGGAATTGGGGCTGGAAAGGACTTTCAAAGGTTATCTAGTTCCAACCCCCTGCCACCTTCCACTATCCCAGGTTGCTCCAAGCCTTGTCCAGCCTGGCCTTCGACACAGCCAGGGATCCAGGGGCAGCCACAGCTTCTCTGGGCACCCTGTGCCAGGGCCTCACCACCCTCACAGACAGCAATTCCTTCCCAAGATCCCATCTCTCCCTGCCCTCTGGCACTGGGAAGCCATTCCCTGTGTCCTGTCCCTCTATGCCTTGTCCCCAGTCCCTCTGCAGCTCTCCTGGAGCCTCTTTAGGCCCTGGCAGGAGCTCTGAGCTCTCCCTGGAGCTTCTCTTGTCCAGCTGAACACCTCCAGCTCTCCCAGCCTGGCTTCACAGTAGAGTTGCTCCAGCCCTGGCAGCATCCGTCTCTGGACTGGCTCTAACAGGTCCATGTCTTTCCTGAACTGGAGGACTCCAGAGCTCCATAAGAATCAGAGTTCCTGGCTCTCTCCTTTAAAATAAAGCAAAAAAACCCTGGAAAGATGGATGCACAAAAACTCGGTGGGTGGGAGAGCCCGGGGGGTCCTGCAGGCATCTGGCCAGATCCCTGGTGGGATGGATCTTCCTTTCATCTGCCCTGGGACTGAACTGCACGGATGATCAAGGAACTGGAGGAGTTAACAGACTCCCAGCCAGAGATATTCGTGGCACCCAGAGTTCGTGTAAAGTTTCATACCGGGACCCTTTACTAAATTCTTTCGGTCATGGGAGAGAAAACACTGCAACTGTTTAGTCTGCAGGGAGGTGGTGGCTCTGGCCCAGCACTCAGCATTGCTGAGCAAACACGCTGGAGAGCAAAGGGGCTGTCACCCCTCTTATCTCCTCTGTCTGCTTTTCTCCACGTCTCTCCCACCACCAGGCAGCTGATGGGCATCATGTGCCAGGCTGGATCTCCTTGCTGGAAATGCAGCCCTGGGATGAGAGGACAAGCAACCACTTGAAAATCGAGAAATCTGGAGGTGAAGTGCCAGTCTGCTAAAAAAATGTTATTTACACAAACGAGCTCAGAAAATCTTTCTCAGAGGCTAATATTTACAAATTCTATGTAGCCAGGGAGCTTTTGCTATAAGAAATGTTGCGTTTGGCTGGTTTATATATTTTCTTTCTAATGGAGGTAAAAGATGAGTTAATCTTTTCTGCTCATCCCCTGAAGCATGCAGGTATGGAGCACCCTACAATGCCTCTGAAGCTGCCTATCCATGCTGGGAAAGCTAAGATTACAGAAAAGTAGAACAAAAAAAGTAGAAAAAAGCAGACAATAACATCAACCTGCAAAAGCCCTCAATTCCTCCATCCTTTGTATCTCTAAAGAGATGACCATGATTACCACGGTGTATTTTGCCACATGTTACCAGGCTTTGAGCATCACTGCTTAAAACTACTTCATGGCACAGGCTGGAATATTAATGAGATGCAAGGAAACATACCTTACTTTTCTGAACAAAGCAGAAATAGAAAGTTTTTGTTTTTCCAGCCTGAAACTGTCTCCTTAACTGGTGGACACTTTCAGTGTCCTCACTTTCAATTCCTGTTGCTCCTGGACTGCAAGCGTTATCACAGAATCACAGGATTGTTTGGGTTGGAAAGGGCCTTGAAGACAATCTTGTTCCAACCTTCCTGCCTTTCATCAGAGCAGGTTGCTCCAGGCCCTGTCCAGCCTGGCTTTATCACTGGGTTTGGATTCCCAGCAGTGCCACAGATGCTTCTTTTAGCCTCTCTTTAATAAAAAATTAGTAATTAGAGAAATAGTAATTTTAAAAAAAGCAAGGAAAGTGGAGGAATTTATCACTGGAAGGGGAAAAGAAAGCACTAGTTTGGGATGCTCTTTAAAGGACGAGAGCACAGGGGGGACACCCCATGGTTGGCAGCACTGCTGATGAGACCAGAGGATGTGCCAAGGGCAGCATCCTCCAGCCAAGGATTGTTTACTCCTGGTCCCCAAAACTTGGATGCTGTGTTTTCCATCAGTATTAGTCCTGGCAAACTGCAGGACAAGGACCTGAAATAATTCTGAAGTCGCATTCCTGACCCCACAAGTGTCCTGTGACTCTTCTGCTCCCAGGACCCACCAAAGCCACTTCCCACCACAACTTTGCATTTTCTTGTTTAAAACAGGCACAGCAGGAAAGGATGAGGCTGTGCAAAACGATCCCTTGCAGGGGAGGCAAAGGGGATGTGGAAGCATTGGTTCTCCAAACCCAGATTTTGACAGATAGCTACATACCAAAATACCCACCAATAAAAAACTCTGAGCCTAAGCATGCCCGGGGGATGCTGAGGGTGCCCAAGATGCAGGTCCCACAGGATCATCCCTCTGGGTGCCACCACAGCAGTCAGGCTCACTTGGCTGGAAACTGAATCTGGTACAGAAACTTGTGACTCAGATAGAAAACCTTAAAACAAGAGATTTCTTTCTGGTGAGCACAACAGCATCCTCAGTATGCCATGGGCCTGTGTCCAAGTAAAGCCAGGGATGGGCAAAGCACGTGTAATCTCATTTTCCCCCTTCCCAGGGAAGAAAAAGAGATGCTTCCCTCCTCAACGTCCTTCTACCCAAACCCCTTCTTTGTGCTGATGTTGGCACATGCATCTGCCCTGCCCTTGGCTCAGGAGGTGATGTCCCTGGATCCACAGGGTGCTCCTGTGTCAGCAGGATCCTCCATTCCCTAACAAAGCGACCGGGGGCTGTGCTGTTTGTGGGATGACTCCCAGGCAGGGTGATGCATCACGGGGTCCCAATGAGCCTCCAAAACTCCTGTCCCCAGGTGAGGTGGAGAGAATCAGCTAAGCAGAGCTGGGCACAGCAGGGTGTCTCTGCAGGTACAGGGAGCAGGGATCCTCCAACCCCTCAGTATCCCGAAACCCCCATGTTGGGGTGGCTGCAGCAGCCTGAGCTGGATTTGTGCTGGAGCAGGCAAGAGCAGATGGTCTGTAAGGAGAGTGCCTTGGGCCAGCTGAGCCCCTGGGCTGGCAGGAACATACTCCCACATCCCGTGGATTTGAGCCTTTCGGGAGCAAACAAGACAGTAGGAGCTGATGGCAGCTCAGCCCAGTCTGGAGGGGTCTCACCACTGAAGTGTCCCCCTGCCTTTCCTCACCTCTCATCAATGCATAAATGGATTTTGTCACTTTTTGGGGTTTTTTCTGCTTTTTCTACCAGGACCCCCAGCATCCTCGCCCACCAGCAATGGCTGGGGGCAGCCAGGAGCCCACCCCAGCAGAAGGCTGCTGTCTGGCTCTGTCTCAGGGCTGCAGGCAGGATGCAGGCAGGATGCAGACAGGCTGAGCAGTCTGCAGTCTCCACCTAGAGCCCAGAACAGCCTCTGCTCCACAGCTGAGCCCATGCACGGGGATGTGCACTGGTCCCACCACCCCTGCTCTGAACTCAGCTGTGCTTTTAGCAGGCAGCAGCAGTTCTGCCAGGGGTGCTCCTGACACTCTTCATCACCAACCTGTGTGAGTAAGAGGAGCCTCTGCTGGGTCCCACCATCACTGGGAGATGCCCAGGGCATCCACTGCCCAGCAGAGACAATGAGACACCAAGTACCATCTCTGTGGTCCCACCATGTGCTGGAGCAGGGGCTAGTCCCCTCTGTGGCCTTGAAATCTTGGCCCTTCCAAGGTGAAAAGGAGCCAGGAGAAACCACACACTGATTTATGAAGTAAAGGTGATGGTTATTTTTTCACAACACACCTGAGCATTGCAAAGATATAAGGTATAAAACCTTACCAGCACATTGAATTAAAGTCCAATATGCCAGTCTTAAAGGGATTTTTTTTAGAATCGTAGTTCTGCTTCCCATCAAACTCTCAACTGCATGATGCACTGCTAAATAAAATGGGTTAATAAACTAAAATAGGTTTAGAGCAGAGCTGAGTGTGGCTGCCTTGGGCAGACTGGAGACCCCAGTGACCTGCAGAACAGTGGGGACAATGCCCTTGGCATCCCATGTGATGTGCCCTGTTACATCAGTGGCTCTGCGGCCACCTCCAGCTACAATTCAATGTGATCCCCAAAACCTACCCTGCGCTCAGACCGAGGACAGATGTGCAGTGCAATCCCACAGCTGGTTCAATTTAGGGTCTGGCTCAGCTATTCCCAGCTCAGACAGCTCCTAGTGCTTGTGGGGAACAGCTCCTGAGGGGAATCCCCTCCTTCCTATCAGTGCAAAACTGCCGGTTTTTTGGCACTCCGTTAAAACCTGAGATCTTGGGCTCCATTAACCCGTCCAGCACCTCACCACCACTCTCCAAGGAGGTGCTGCCTGGCTCTCCCTGGCCCCCACTATGCTCCCTTGCCATGCAGCCTAAGATCTCAGGTTTTAACCAGGGGCTGTGTGGTTTGTGAGATGGCTCCCAGGCAGGGTGATGCATCACGGGGTCCCAATGAGCCCCCAAAACTCCTGTCCTCAGGTGAGGTGAAAATCAGCTAACAGCAGAGCTGAGCACTGCGGGTATGGGGAGCAGGGATCCTCCAACCCCACAGCATCCTGAAATCCCCAGTCACAGAGGAGCCGGGTGCTTCCTACAGCCACCATTCCACTCGGGAAAAGCGGCAAGTTCAAAGCACGCAGCCAGACATTTAATCCAGGGCTCTCCAGTAACTCCAGCCCCGCACGAGACCTGAGCGACAGCAGCTCCCGGAGCCTCCCGAGGCCAAGCCCAGCGCTGTCCCTGCGGGAGCAGCTCGGCTTGGCTGGCTCGGGGTAACGGCAGGGCCAGCTGTAATTGATGCCCAGCCCTGCCCTTCACCTGCCGGCGCAGGCAGCCTGCCAGCCTGCTCCCCGGGCTCCCTCTCCTGCCTGCTGCTGACACTTGCACGGGGTGTGTGTGGCCCTGGATGACTATGCAAAAGAAGAAGAGAAAAAATTAAAGAATTTGTAAGAATGTAAAAAAAAATTACTAATTTTTTAAGTTATGTAAGGCTAATATATGTAATAAGCAAATGTAGATATAATTATTATATATGTGTATAATTACTATATATGTGCAATAAGCATATATACTTCTTATTTTGCTCATATATTAATATATGAGCAAAATAAGAAGTAATTGAATACAAGAATAAAGTGATAGAAATGATACAATAGTAAATAATAAAAATAAAATAATAAATAGACTGCAAAGAATTAGAGAATGTTTCCAGAGACGTAAGTGCAGGAATGTGTCTCCCTTCCACTATTTTTCTCCATGCTTGAGAGCAGGAGGATGCAGCTGGGGATGCTCCTCAGAGCCACCCACAGGGCTGCATTCCCCATGTCCCTTCAAGCACTACATAGATATATGTGTGTGCATGAATTTAGAACAGCCTTTGAATTCTCTGGGAGTATAGAAAATAAATCTCTTCAAAGCTGCACAAAGCTTTTGCTGGGGGAGTCCCACAGTGATTTACAAAAGCAAGGACAGCTTGATGTTTATCAATATCAGAAATGTAAGGAAAAAAGGGTTTCCAAGCTCTACAAGTTTCTGCAAACCCCTAAGTGAAGGTGTCTACAGAAGGGCAGCATATTTGCTATTTCTCTGCTTGTGCTGGGTTCCTAAGGAGCTGGCACAGCTCACATCCACTCTGAGGTTCACCACCAAGATGCTCCACATCCCCACAGAAGAGCTATACAGAGCAGCTCGAGCCAAGGAAGAGGCTTTTCCCACTGAATCTCCATCTCACTGTGGGAAGAGCTCATCAAACTCTTCTGGAGGAGAAGCCAAAGGCTGCAATGTTGGCTCAAGCACAGATCTGAGAGATGATGTGGTGCTGTGAGCTCACCACTGTGGCACATGGCACACACACCTGTATGGCTTCAGGCTCTGCTCCAGGGGCCTGGGGATCTTTTTTCCCCTGTCTCTCAGTGAAGCAACCTCTCTGATGTTTGCTGGGTGATGCCATTTCAGAGACAAGTGGTACCGCTCTGTTTTATGTGCACAAATTGGACCACCTGTAATTAAACTACTTTTTTTAAAAAAAACAGCCTCAGAAAGAGGACTGATAGGTTTTTGCAGTCAGTGCTGGATATGGTGTACAGGTCAGATGCTCTCCAGCCACACTTGGATCCTCCTGCCTCCACCTCTGCCAAACCACAAACTGTTCCTCACCAATAATCATGTTGAGAATGGAAAAAAAATCCGCCTTTCAGCATTAACCATTAGTGTATTACTTAGAATAATACAGAACATCACAGAACCATCAGGGTTGGGAAAGGCTTCTAAGATCATGGAATGCAACCAACTTCCATGTCCCAATTGCCACAGTATCCACCCAGTGTCTGTCATTACAACTTAGAGCTCCCACAATGCTGAAAGGGCTGCTATCATTGGGAGGATGTTTGCTCAGATTAAAAATGCTACAGGACAGGAATAATTTCAGCCCATTCCTCCCAAAACCTCATGCTCAGCTTGGCAAACACTTCACATTGCATCCACTTTTACTAAAGGGAATTGATCAATTCTGCAGTACCTTGTGCCAAAATGTCTACATCCCAAGAAAAGCCAAAATGTCTACATCCCAATATTCTCCTCTTCCATCCCCCACCTGGGATGAAAACAATGTTTTTTTGGCCACCTTCCTGGTTGAGCCCCTCCATAAATGGTCACACCAATCATCTCAAACCCAACTAAGGCCACCGAAACCCAAGTGTAACCTCTGCCAAAACCCACATGATTCATTTCAAGGGACTAGAGGGGAAAGGTCTGGAGGGAAAGCCATTCAAGGAGGGGCTAAGGTCACTTGTTCAGCCTGGAGAAGAGACTGAGGGGAGACTCACTGCAGTCACAACTTCCTTGTGAGGTGCAGAGGAAGGGCAGGCACTGATCTCTGCTCCACGTGTCAGGGACAGGACCCGAGGGAAGGGCTGGAGCTGTGTCAGGGGAGGGTCAGGCTGGATATCAGGAAAAGGTTATTCCCTCAGAGGAAGAACCACTGAACAGGCTCCCCAGGGAATGGGCACAGCTCCAAGGATGCCAGAGCTTCAGAAGAGTTTGGACAATGCTCCCAAGGATCATTGGGGTGCTGGTGCAAGGCCAGGGGTTGGACTCTATGATCCTTGTGGGTCCTTTCTGGCTCAGGATCTTCTATGTTTTCATGAAGTTCCTACAACCAGAGCCAAGAACAGCACTGGACCAAGGAATGGTCATTTCTGGGACATCAAGAGGTTGCAGTAAAATGATGAAGAAACCCTGTGTTGGTGGGTTTGCCATTGGGAATGTATCAGGATGTGCAGCAGCATATGCAATTACAGTAGGCTAGGCAATAGGGTAAGCCATAGGGTATGCATTTGGGTGTGCAACAGAGCAGGCATTAGGGTGTGCAACAGGGTATTCATTAGGGTATGCCATAAGCTATCAGGGTATGCCATCAGGATATACAGTAAGGTAAACATAAGGTATCCATTTGGGTGTGCAACAGGATGCACATTACGTTGGATGTGTATTAGGGAGTGCTTTAGGATATCCTATAGGGTACACCACAGGGTATGCCATAGGGAATACATTATGGTATGTAATAGGGTGGCATTAGGTTATACCATAGGATATGCCACAGGAAGTGCATTAGGGTATGTAATAGGGTGTGAATTAAAATGCACCATAGGGTATGTGATAGGAAATGCATTAGGATATGCTACAGGGTATGCACTAGGGTGTACCACAGGGTATGCCATAGGAAGTGCATAAGGGTATGTAATAGGGTGTGGATTAGGATATACCATAGGGTATGTCACAGGGAATGCATTAGGCTGTACCACAAGACATTCACCAGGGAATGTCACAGGGTATCCAGTAGGATATATGCTAGGGTACACCACTGAGTATGCATTAGGGTATAAATTTTGGGATACATTAGGGTGTGCAATAGGGTATGCCACAGAGTACCCTAAGAGCTATCAAATGCAGTGTGCCTTAGGGTATCCACTGGGGTGTGAAATGGGGTATTCATTAGGGTATGCCACAGGGTTTGCCACGGGGTATATCCAACAGGGCATCCAGCAGAACCAGCTCTTCTCCACTGGCACCAAGGCGATTCCAAGTGCAGGGATGCACCAGGCACTGGCTCTGGCTGCACGCCAGCAGGCTCTGCTGCTCTGTGTCGGGATGTTCATTGCGTGATTTTGGCTTTTTTTTATTATTATTATTAAAAGAAGGTATCAGCCTTCTGTTTGATGTGCTGTTGGCCGTGGTTGCCAAGGGGAGCAGTGTACAATTACAGCCCCAGTGATGTCCACTCTAATAATACCCTTGGCTCTGCATAGCTCAGATGCAGACACAGCTCTGCTATAAAGAGCACGGTTGTTCCAGCAGAGGAGTACTCTAACTTATGTTACATGTGAAGGGTTTGTGGCACATTGCTTAACATCCCCACTGAAAAAAATAATAAAAGCCTGGGCATGCCAGTGAGTGAAACTATGACAAGCAAAAACCTCTTGCGGGAGACTTACTTTCAATGTAATTAAGAAGGTATCTCTAGAGACATGAAGAATCTATGTATGGGTCCCCTAAGATGTTCTTTCATGTCCCCAGCTATCCAAGCTCCCTGGGCCCTGCTCACCCAGGTCCATCCCAAAGGCTCACACAACTCAAAATCACTCTTGCTACCAAACAACTAAACCAAACCCAATGAGGAGAAAATCAAACCCAAATCACAGAATCACAGATTTGTTTAGGTTGGAAAGGCTTCTAAGATCATCAAGTCCAACCATTCCTTCAGCACCACCCAGACCACCAGTGACCCATGTCCCCAGGTGACACATCCACACAGTTTTGAAATCCCTGCAGGAATGGTGCCTCCACCACTTCTGTGCCAGGGCTGGACAACCCAGATGCCAAATGATCACCCCAGAGCCAAGCTCCCACATGAAAGCTCTACCAGCTGTCCACTCCATGACTTCCCTTTCCACATCTCTTTTCCTGGAAGGTTGGCAGTCCTGAAATTCAAGATTCAGCCAAGATTTTGGACCAAAACACCAAGTGAGGGATAAATTGAAAGCAGAGTTTTCATGGTGGATCCCCTTAGAACATGAAGTGGACCAAGCTGGCTGCAGGGAAGCTCTTCAGAGGAGCTGCTGGCAGGGAGGGGGATGACGTGACAACACTCCTGTGCTGCAGCACTGGCATTTCTTTTGGGATCAAAACAAGTGCCCTGAGATAAGCTGTGAACATGTGCAACCCTTGAGCATGAGCACCTTGTCAACAGCTGAAATAGAAGAGAAGCCAGCTTAGAAAGACAGTTCACTGCCTCTTCTCCAGGAAAAAAACCCCTTGCAGCTTGTTTTAAGGTCCAGCAGGGTACAGGGACGCCGTCTATAGGTATAGGGTTGCTGTCTACAGGTACCAGCAAGCTGGCAGGGCAGTTCAGCGGGTTCACGCACTAATTCCTGAGGTCCTCTGGTGGGGTGAGCTGTTGCCATCGCAGTCCTGAGGGAAAGGGACAAACAAGCCCCTACAAAACAGGAGCATCTGCTGGGAGCAGATGGGGGGTGAGCAGTGCAGCCCCAGGCGCCAGCAGCACGGGGAGGGATCACACTGATCCCGATTTATCACACCCCGGCACAGTAATTCCCCAGCTCGCCGGTGCCCAGCAAGCCGAGCTCCTTACGTCCGGGGATCAGATTAGTCTGAAAGGTGCTAGAGAGACACAAATCCTGCTCTGCAGCAAGCGTTTTATTAAAGGTTTATTTTTCTCTTTTAATTAATGGTAAATTATCTAGAAATGGCTGATGGAAAATATCTGATGGTGGAGGGGCTGGGACTGGAGCTGGGTAATGTTATATCATCAATCACATAAAAATGTGATTATAAAATGGATTATATGTGTATATATACATATATATGTATATGTATACACACACATGGATATATAATAATTGGTATCAATATTTTAATATCTCATATATCTATAGGATATTTCATATTATTCTGTAACATGATATAATATCCAATATGTCTTATTGAAACTGATAATATCTCATATATCAATTCCAATATACCGTATTGATATTGATAATCAACCTCCTTATTTCACAGCAAAGCAACTTTAATGACTCTTCTGTGCCTCACACCTGGCTTTGTCTCCACCCAGGGCTACCAGGCCTGAATGCCTCAAAAATTCCTGGTTTAGGGTTTGACCGAAGCATTTATAATCT
The DNA here is from genome assembly GCF_008360975.1 of Lichenostomus cassidix. Lineage (NCBI taxonomy): Eukaryota > Metazoa > Chordata > Aves > Passeriformes > Meliphagidae > Lichenostomus > Lichenostomus cassidix. The sequence goes on along the minus strand of NC_139511.1, from coordinate 73,441,781 downwards.
GTGTGAGTGCATTTGATTATTTTTTTTTGAAAAAGAAACAGTTCTTGGAGAAAGTCAAAATCCTTTACTATCAGAAAGGAAATGTTAAATTATTTAATTTCACACAGCACTTTGCTTTTGAACTGTAGTGATCTGTCACCTTTCGCCCCATCAAGACATTTATAAAAGATGTGCAGTTTGAGGCTGAACAAATCCCTTTGGCATATTTCTCTGTGCTTCAGCATATGAACTCGGTCACCCGCACACCCTGCTTGCTCTTTGCACTTCATTCCTCCCCAGCTCTCCACAATGCTTCCATCACACTGTGACTGGCTGCATGTTCCTGAGAAGCACTTTGAGTCTCTCTGGAGATGGAAGATACATTATTTATCCTACATGCATGCTGCAAAGAGCTGAATGTGAAGCCACTTACTCTTGCACAGGATGCTGCAGTATAAATCAGTTTACTGTGTCTGTTTGCATGGGTGGAAATGCTGGGGCAAGAGAAGAAAGCAAACTGGAAGAGTCCTCCCAGACCTGGGACTGCCATCAGCATCAATTGTGGGCTAACACCCTGCTGATCCCTGGCCATCTTTCCTGGACTTTATTTTGGATTCCTCAGATCACTCAGCCTACAACAGGGGAAGATGCAAGAGTGACCTGGTATGGGAAGAATGGGATGCACAGCAGGTTTAGAGCTCCCTCCAGCCCCTTGCTGCTAATTCTGAGACTGATTCTGACTGCAATTTGTCTCATTCTGGTTTATAATCCCTTTGGAAATACTCATCTGGAAAAAACTCACCACCTGGCATGGGCAATGGGCAGATGTGTATGCTGCCTGAGCGCCTTGCAGAGGACACTGGGCACAGGCAGAGATGCTGGGTTTAATATGCACCCAGAACAATGAGAGAAGCAAAGCTGTGTCTGTGCAGAATTATCTGATATTGATTTTCACTACTTTATTTTACTTCTTATTTCCCTGCTTGCTGTGTTGCCCCAAAGGCAACTCAAGGTCCAGGAAGCCAGGCACAGCATCCAAGAGAGGATCTCCAACAACACCAAGAAGAACAAGAAGTTGAGTGATGCTGAGCAACAGGCTTGTGTGGAGAGCAGAGAAGTGAACTGTGAGTTCTGCATGTCTCACAGACGTGTGTGTGTGAGGGAACAGCCAAATGGGAATGCACACGAAATTACAGATGGAAAATCATGGTTTCAACTCTGTCTCCAGAGGCTGAAAATTGGAGGTGCATGTGACACCCTCCCAGAAAGTGACTCCTCTCTGATGGTGGCACTGCAGTAAAACACACTCCTCTCAGCAGACAATTGGGCAGTAGAGGACAGACATTTTTTCTCATCTTCCAACATGATTTAGAATCATCTAGAATGGAAAAGATCTCCAAGACCACCAAGTTCACCCATTAACCCATGGACCAGTTATCACAGCTGTTGCTTTTTTCTCCCCTCTGCAACTTTGCTGTCACTGATGGTTTTGGAGCAGACCAACCAGCCAGTTCTCTGTATATAGATCAATCGGCATAATGAGAAAATACACAATTATTTCAGTTTTGTTTGCAATCAGGAACCAGGAGTGAGTCTTTCAGCCAAGTGATACAGTCAAAAGCCTGCATCTTGGCGTCTAAGACCACCAGGGACTTGTCTTGGTGTCGCTGGTGCTGAGATGGACCCTCCGCTCTAACTGCCTGCACTTGAAGACCCTCCCAGTACACTTCTTTCCATGCCATGGGGATGCTGCCTCAGGCAACTGACTCATTTCACAGACAGACCCTGGTGTGAGATGCCAAAATCCTACATAGAGTTCATGAAATGGGAACGAAGAGTACCTTGATAATGCCCTCAGTGTCACATTATCTGTGGTAACCATTAAAGATGTGCACAGACAAAGCAGCAGGTGCAATTTGAACTCCTCAACTGTGTTCAAAAGGAAGCTGGGAACAGCTCAGTTCCAAACACATGGTAAAACCAGGTGAGGTGATGCTACCAGCATCTGAACAGCTAACTGTATCTCATTACCTGCAACATGTTGAGGAGCAGACTCCGGAATTTGGTTCCTTCCACCATGAAAAGGGCCATTTTATCACACAGCTTGGCTGCTGTGGAAGCAAAGCTGCGGTCTGTCACCGCTTTCTGGTAGATGGTCTTGACTATCTCCCCCAGCATCTCCTCCGAGTTGGTGGAGTTCTGGGCCTCCTCCATGAAGGTGGTGAGCTTGGAATCAACATCACTGCTGTTGTTTCTCATGCTGTTGAGAATTTCAATTAATTTGTCCATTTTATTCTTTTCAGGGTCGGTGGTTTCCACCGTGACTTCGTCCTGGTCCGTGAAAAGGGAAAGACAAGGCGTCTGTTACACAAGGAAAAAACAGATATATCAGCCCATGTCCTTGCACAAACAGCAAAGGGGGAAGGGGATTGGGAAGACATACAGAGAGAGAAAAGACAAAGCATTTTTTAGTGGCACAATGATATAAGCTCAGCATTGGAAAACACAAGCGCATGCATCCTGCCCCAGAAATGTCCCCTTTCCCCACTTCCCACACCACTCAATCCCAAAATCCTACCCCTCAGCTCAGGGAGATGAGTCCTTGTGGTTCCTGAGCAAGGATGCCAAAGTCTGACCACCCCTGACTGCCTCTGGCATCATGGACCAGTTTCTGGTGTGTGCAACATCACGATAATGGACATTTTTTTGCCTCTATTTAGCAAGTGTACTGATGTTTGCAAAATGCTCAGACAGCAATCCCACAAAAATATCTACTTTTTAATATATATTTAATGATATAAATTGAGCTCAAAGAAGTCACATGATCTCAGCATTCAAAAGACTCTCAACTTTTTCATCTCTTGGCTGCTACACTTTTCACTTCATGTCTTCATCACAGAAATAATTGTTCTTTTCAACATTTTATTATGCATTTGCCCCTTCTTCCCCAGTGTCAGGCATGCATCCTGCTTCTTCTAGTCTGCTCTCTTCTACCCCTCTAGCTCAATCTTATAATGTACTATACAATACAAGCCTGTAGCAGTTTTTTGGACAAACTCAACCCCAAACAGCAGTTGGGATTTGTCCAAACCTCCCATCAGGAGGCTGGTTGTGTTGACAACACCCACCCAAAAGTGGGTGCTGATGTGATTTTTTTTCTTATGAGACTCTAAATTCTTGAGAAGAGCATTAAAATGGATACTCTGAAAGTCTCTACTATACTCCCATTGCTTTAAAGAACATAAAAATAACTAACAAAATTTCCTACACCCCCTCGTGCCACCTCCAGAAATAGTAAATGCTCATGCATTCAAAGGTATACATTTCCACCATGCACTCCCATGGAATTGTATATGTTCAGGTTATTTTTGCTCCATATTTTGGAAATCTCATTAGAGATAACCCCATGGATGCTTTTTACAGTCTGACAAAAGAATCTCAAGAGAAAGAATCTGAGTTTCACAGGGGGCAAATGGAGATATCATCTCCAAATTCCTCAGAAATCTGTGGCTGAATATTGTTTCCAGAAAGGATTTCTCCTCCGTCACTTGCATGCAGTACTTTTGTTATTGTTGGGTTGTTGGAAGGAAGGGGGGAGATAAGGGCACTTCAATTCATTGCAGAGATAAATGGATATCAGCTTTAAAGCAGCAGAGTCCAGCTGCTTTATTCAGCACTCAAAAGTCAAAGTTTGGGATTTGGCTCTGTAATTGCAGAGAGACAAATTGCCTTTTTAAGACTTTTTTTGCAAAATGAATGAGCTCTTCAGACCAGGAGGGAGCTCATGTGTGCACTAGCCTTCCCCCATGGATACAGGGAGAGTTCCCAGTCCCTGGAGAACTCAAGCTGATAGCAACCTCAACCAAGAAGTCAAGCTCAAAGCTTTAATTCTGCCAATAAAAGGCCTCCTGAAGAAGCACAATGACACCTCAAGAGAATTGCTGACATTGGGGGATTAAGATAAGTTGGGAACATTGATGGAAAGGTCCCTTGAGCCCACCCCACCCTTTGTATGGAGAATGGCCAACGGCCAGACTCTCAGAAAAAGAAAAACTCAACATTCCCCTAAGAAATAATACCTTTTCTTTTAGTCTCCTCCTCAGCCTGTCTTTCGAAGACTGAAGCAAATTGATCTTGGGTCTGTCCCCAGCGCGCTCGTGGACACTGTCTTTCCGCTTGGTCTCGGGCTCGGGGATGTACTGCTGGGACTGCTTCTCCAGGGCCTCGGGGCCCCGGGGTGCCTCCACGGGGGTGTGCACCGTGCAGGCTGAGCTGTCCTCGATTTTCAAATTCTCAGTCTCTTTGGCGTTTCTGTGCGTTTCTTTGTCGTTGGGTGAGTGCTTCTGGTTGTGGTGCCATCTCCGGTTCTGGCTGTAGCCGTGGTGGCCCGTCCTGCCCGAGGAGTGGGGGGCCTGGCCTCCTTGGTAGAGCTTCTGGTGGTCCCTGTTGTGTTTGGTGCCACCCTGCTGATGATCCGCGTGCTGCTGAGACTTGTTCCCGCTGGGAAGTCTCTGCTGTCGCCTGGAAAGTCAAAGAAAGTCATTGAAAAGCCAGTTGGCCTCAGAAAATAGGTTTTAATTTCTATTAGTTGGAAACCAAATAGATTTTTTGCTTTTATTGTTGATTTTTTTAAAAATTATTTTTTAATTTATTTTGCAAACTGCGTGGCAGGGCATTACAAAAAAGAAGTCAAAGAAAGTAAAGAAATTTCACCCATTGCTTTGTGGTTCTGTTGGGCAAACAGATCTGTCCCACCAAACAGCCTGGCCCCTGGCAGAGGAGCACAAAAGGGGAGGCAATTTCTTCTCACCTAACAACCTAGTACCAAGTCATGCCTCTAAATCTCTTTCCATGACAGTCATATTTCAGATTAAAGCTTTTGTGAAGTTGGATAACACGACTTTGGTTCCCAGGAAAAATTCTCCCAGGTTTCTGTGTTACTTCCACACCAGTCAGGGAGACAGCAGCAGGAAGTCAGGTAGGCAAGCAACACCAGGAGATATTTTTTTCTGAAGGCTTTAGGAGCTTCTGATACACCTGGCTTACAGCATCACCTTCTCCTCTTGCCTGCCGACATGGCACACTGCTGCATGGGTTTGCAATGAGTCGTTTTAAGTGCATCAGGAATTTCTAAGTAGAGAAAAAATTAACTAAAAACCAAGTTACCAAGCACACTGGTAATTTGCCCACACCAAATGATTTTGTTTGGCCTTATTTTATGCACCTCCTTCAGCACTGCTACACCAGGACAGGACACATGCATGGATGAATAGGAGGATCATACTTGGCTCTGGCAGCACGGGAAACCAGGACCACAACCTCCAGAGAGAGGACTATGTGTGGAGAGATCCAAATGGATAACATGGAAATCCAACAGCCACAAAGAGGAGGAATTGCCCCCAAAGGGTTTACTCGAGAGACTACAACATCTCAGAAAGAGCAAGCCCCTGAGTGCTGGCCGTAACCGGTAGCCGAGATGGCAAATCCCCAAAGAAATGACAGTTGAATGGAAGAAATGCTCTGGCAGTCTCAGGCATCTCAGATTTCCAAACAGGCTGCAGTGTGGCTGTCCCCAGCGGAGAAGGATAGTTGGAATGCCATCATCCAGGATGCAAATAAGATGGAGATGGTCCTGGCACTGGCTGCCTTCACCAGAGCTGAGTCTTCACCAGGGTTACCCTAAGCAGCTGCTCCCTGCCTGCCCACTGCCTCTTTAACATTGGTCTTGGCTCCGAGAGCCCACAGGATGTTTTAATGCCTGCTCCTTACAAGACTGCTGTGAGCAGTGGTTGAAGATGACACAGAACACCTCTCCAGTATCAGCCCCAAAAACAGGGAAACAGCTGTGAGCACTGCGGTGACCACAGTGGCTTGCATCCATACTGGTTTTGTAGTCATAATAAAACCCCTGCTCAGCCTCACCCCTTATTCCAAACGCCCACCCCAATTCAGATAAACAGCAGGGTTTACTTTAAACCCATCCCACAGCAATTAGTTTTATTTTCATCATGGGCACTGCTCAGCTAAGGGTGCTTGGACAAAGGAAGCAACCATTCACAAATACATTTCAATGGTCAGCAGTCTCTAACCCTGCCTGCCAAAGCCATCTGCCCATGGAATCTGTATTCCTTGGCATCCCCAGGAGTCAAAACCTATTTTCCAAGGCCAACTGGCTTTTAACCATACAGAGTGAGGGCTCGTGTTTAGCAAATGCAGGATGAAGAGGCTTGTTCGTGGCACTGGAAGGAATTAGTATTTACTCTCAGACCACCAGATCCGGTTTTCTGAGATATTCAGTGTGTGGTTTTTTGGGTTTGGCTTTTTTTTTTTTCTTTTTTCAAACTGAATGGCAGGGAATTAAAAAAAAAGGGGAAAAAAAAAAAAAGGAGATGGGAAAAGCTTTCCTGTTTGCTGGAGCCTACAAGCATTTTATGAGTACAGATTCTCCACATCAAGTTTTCCTGGCATTTCTTTGTTTCCTCTCAGTAACGCAATCACATAAACCACTTTGTAAAGAGCAATGCTTATTAAAAGGGGAATGTCAAAATAAAAGTTAGTTTAAAACTTTATCTGGTACTAAGCCCTCACAAATCTAAGTGTGCAAGAGTTTTGCTTTCTGTGGTTTTGCTCTTCCCTCAGATATCTGAGTTTAACTGTTTGGTTGCTCTTCAAATCTTGCATTATAAACCAGTCAGTCTGCTAATTTATTTGATTTGTAAATATTTAACAAAAATTACAAAAGTTTCACAAAGATATGGCTGTAATTTCAGAAGCAAGAGAAAATGCCTGGAAATGAGCTGGGAACCAAACTTGGCCATAAATTCCTGCAAGAAAGACATGCAAGGACAGTTTTTTTCCTGAAGACATAATGATATTATAAACCAAACTCTTTATGTTTAAGGGCTATGAATGAAAAAAAAAAGTTTAAGATTAAAAACCCAGCCAGTTAAGCCAATGTGGAATGTGCAAGATTGTTCACTTTGGGGCTGTTGCAACAAGGTGGGGGAGAGCAGGCAGCTCTGTCCCTCTACAGGACAGTGAAAAGGTGATGTCCCCATGGCAAGGGGCAGACCAAAGCTCTGCAGTCACTGACCAAAGGGTGGAAAACATCAGAGTTAAAAAAGTTTCTGGGAAAAAACTGCAAGGAATAAAAGAAAAAGGAAGGAGAATGGCAAACAAGGAGCAATGTCTGTGACTTGGCAGCAATCAGGGGTCTAGACAATCATCCAGCATTCAGGCAAAGACTCGTGTGCTTTTATCTTTCCAATACCCCAGCAAAGAAGAAAAGCCATGAAGAAATAGTATCTGCAGGGAGGAAGAGCCAAAGCAGGGAGAATGGAGCTCAGATCTTAAAACTTACTTGGCTGCACAGCATCTCAAAGCCTGGGAGGTTGGGATGACCCACCCATGCTCTCAGGTGTTACCAAGGAGCTGGGGACACAGAGAGCCCCAGGAAGGGACAAGGTGGGGACCTGGGCATTGCCACACTCCCATTGGGGGTTGTTGGTGGAAAAAACCACAAGGTTGTTGTTGTTCAAGGGCAGCACTGCAGGTGCTCAGATGCCAGCTTGGGGTGCTGTCCCAAGATGGTGCCTTGGGGTGATGTGACAAGCCTGGGGAACCAGGCCAGGGGAGGACCCAGAGGCACTTCCCAACCCAGGCTTTTAGGTCTGAGATGCTGAAGGGAGGAACAGCTGAAGCTTGAATCACACAATGACATCTCTAAGAAAAGCAAGAATTCACCCCAGAAAAATGCTGCAGTTACTAGGAAATCATTCCTCTGTCCCCCTCTGCTCATCCTTAGCTGTAAGGATGCAGTGTCTTGCAGGGAACCATAATTCAGCTACAAGAAAAAGTATCTAGACAGCACAATGGTTTCTTATCTCTTGACTCCATTTAACATTAAATAACTATTTTCACTTCAAAGCCAAATTCCAATTCAGTTCAAAACTCCCCCTGACTTCAGTGGGATTTGGCCACTGGACACCATGGAAACTAAAGAGACATTGAGAGTCACAAAGAAATTGCAAAAGTACTAAAAACCAAAGGGAGACAAGTCAAGGCTGCCAAGCTGGAAATAGGATGGTATTGCTTCTGCTATTGTTTCTCCACCCATTTTTTTATTTAATTAACTAAATGAGGTACCTTTCAACAGAATTTAGATCTGACAAATGTCTGTTCTGTCAGAGAAGCCTACGCAAACAAATCTAAGGCTTCAGCTGTCTCGGTGATTAGCAGCCTACGTGCTCAGAAATACGTGATTCCTGCAAGTTTTTACTACATCGTTTGCTCCCAGGGAAAGGAGCTGCAAGGCACAAGGCTGGGGAAAATAACTCTAGACACGTGGACAGCTGTGGTCTAAAACACAGTTGCTCTGTCCTGTCAGCCTTGCCCATATCCCCACGAGATGGGTCCTCTCAGAGCCCCCACCATTTGTCTGGCATGTGGGAAGCTGGAGGACAACGTGGGGCTGCATTCTCCCAGTGGCTACGTGGAGATTTGGGTAAGCAATTCCTACAAATTCCTACTGAGAGTCACATTAGAGCACTGGTCCCATGAGGGGCAGCTGAGGGAGCTCAGGTGGCTCAGCCTGGAGAAAAGGAGGCTCAGGAGGCACCTTCTGGCTCTGACAGGAGGATGTAGCCACGTGGGAGTTGGGCTCCTTTTTAAGGGAACAGTGACAGGACAAGAGGAAATGGTCTTGAGCTGTGCCAGGTGAGGTTTAGATTGAATATTGGGAAAATTCCTTAATTGAAAGAGATGTCACGCCCTGGAGGGGTGTGGAGTCCCCACCCATGGAGAGATTTAACAGTCCCGTGGATAAGGCATGTGGGGACATGGGCTAGTGGTAGCCTTGGCAGTGCTGGAGAATGGTTGGACTTGGTGGTATAGGAGGCCTTTTCCCACCTAAACAATTCTGAGATTCTGTGCATCCCCAGTGGCACTTGAGACATTTCCCCCACGATGCAGAGCACCCTGTATGGGCAAACAGATGGAAATACCATCCTGGCACTTGGGGACTGGGTCTCTGCATGTGTGGGTTCCTGCCTGAAGAACCTGCCTGGATGCTTGCCCTCAGTGCCAGCCAATTTCCCCACAGCATGAACCCTCCAGGACATGCTGAGCTCCTTGCAGAGCAGAAATTCTGATTTAGTCCTGCTTTTGTGCAGAGCAGAATACCTGGTGGGCATAGCCAGGGCCACCCAGTAATTAACAACTAGTATGGACATGCAGACACTCAGGCAAGAGGTTGAAAATGAAGAGTGGTACCAAGGTCAAACCTTCTCCATCCCCTGCATCCTTCTGGTGCTTGAATGAAAACCTTTCTCACGGCATTTGACAGACATTAAGTTTCTCTGCACCCTTTTGTCTGCTTGGGCAGGGTCTCATCTCTGTGTGAGGATCAGGAATATGATGCTAAGTCTTGGAAGTATCTCATTATCAGCTTTGCTATTAACATTCCTGCAATTGATCAGCAACTGTTGTTGCAAGGAATGGATTAAGAGCACCGAACCACAGAACGGTTTGGTTTGGAAGAGACTTTAAAGATCATTCAATTCCACCTCCCTGGAGTGGCAGAGACATCTTCCACTCCAACAAAGTGCTCCAAGCCCCATCCAACCTGGCCTGAAACACTTGCAGGATCTGCTGCAGAAATGGACTCTGTGAGACCTTCCATTCCCATGCAGACCCCAGATCCCTATAATGTGTAACACCCCTCAAACCTGGGGAACAGAGCATCCCCAAGGAACTCAGCAGCTGCTCCTGCAAATGGAGGACTGGTGGGGCTGGCTCTACGGGATGACAGGCCACCTCTCACCCTCTTTCTGAGAATCCCAACACAATTTTCCATTGACAAAGAAGGGAAATTAAAAAGAAACACTCTTAAGAGTCACCACCAAAAGAGTGAAATTCACAATTTAGCATGTGGGTTTTCCTGGCTGTACTAGCTAGCTGCCCAGGAAACTCAGTTGAAGAGGGAAAGGGCAGGAAGAAGCAAAGTCCTCTGAAACAACCCCTGAACAAACCCATTTTTCCAGGCCAGTCTTTCTGAGCCAAGCATACTCCAGCCAGACCACAAACAACTGGACTGGTACCCCAAAGCAGGCACTGCTGAAGGGATTTGGGTATGGCAGTACTGCTGTGGTCAGAAACAACAATCATGACTGGCTTTGAGGATTTAAGAGGTATTGTGATTCAAACTGCAGGGACTGAAGGATCCCAGTTAGGACCTGGTGGAATTTTAAAACATCTAAAACCAGTCCTAAGAGGTCTGGAGAATATTGTTATTAAATGAGGGAAAAGGTCTGAATTTCTGTTCTAGAGGTCTGACTTCTCCCAGAAGTATTCTTCAGCAAGCGTACTTCCATCAAAGGCACTCTGATGTTTCACGTGCATGGATAATGGTAACTCAGTGTTGCTTTGATGCAGGGAGCATCACAGACCAGTCCCTGGCTAATTTCTATCCTTGCTATGGCTGATAGTGAGAAACACTCAAATAAGCCTAACAGTTCCACACAATTTAATCAAGAACCTCAAAAACCCACAGAAAGCAACAACCACCAGCTCCAAGGACGAAGAACACAGGATTTGTGTTGTGTTTTCCCTTTGGCTTTCTCTCTCAAACTGGTTTCACTTGGCTCCAGTTTCATTTTTGTTTGCATTTTTCTCAGATGAGAAGGGAACAAGATGTCATGTTCACTCTTGAAAACAAAAATGAAATTATTCACACTTCTTTCATGCCTTTCTGTCACTACGGGTAAAGACCACCCCAACTGCTAGACTGAGCCCACGTCATCTGGACAGACACTGCATTTTGCATGTGCAGGAAGTCCACCTGTCAAAATGGGGGTGATCAAGATTTAAAACCATCTTTGAACAGCTGACATGAAGTGCTTGCTTTATGTCTTACATGTATGCATCTTTGCAAACATACAATGAACGCCAGAAGACAAGCACAGCCAACCAAAACAACACTAGGAGGGGAGAGATGTTTGTGATGAGGCTCAGAGCCTCTGGCTGCTGGGAAAAGCATTATGAAACCTTCAAGTGAGCTGCCTATATGGGCACAACTCTCTTTGTCACCACCTTGGTCCTGAGGTAAATCCACTGCTGACAATGCTTCCTTTGGGCCTGGACACCACATCTACATTTGTTTGTTAGAGATGATTTCGTTTGGTCCTCTAGGGCACGATTAGACTCACTATAAACCAAGATGGTAGCACTGATTTTCACAGTGAGGGTTATAAAACACTGGCACACGTTGCTCAGAGAGGTGGTAGATGCCCTACCCTGAGAAATATTCAAAGCCAGGCTGGACAGGGCTCTGAACAACACTGGTCTAGTGGAAGCTGTCCCTGCCCATGGCAGGGGATGGGACTGGATGAGCTTTAAAGGTCCCTTTGAACCCCAACTATTCTATTAGTGTGACTCTCAGTCTTCACATCCAAAATTCCCACTGAATCACAAGCCAATGGATGAATGATGAATTTCTCCCACCCCATTCACAGACCACCAGATGAGTGCCCAGCCTCCAGAGACACTGCTGCTGGGGTGAAAGAACATGGCACAACACCCCTGAGGATGGAATAAAAGCACTGAAAAGCAAACCTGACTCCTGCTGAAGCCCAGAGACAGCCCTCACACTCTGCAATGCTTGGCCGCACAGGCTGCCTGAGTCAGCTATTTCCTTCTAAGCTTCATGGAAATGAATCTTCAGGAGGAATTTAAGGAGCTGTTTTGCAACACCAGCTTGGGAAAGACATCCCAAGTGCAGATGGCATGTGAGATAGCTCCGAAAGAGCTCTTTTAATGCTTTGCTGGATCTCCCACAAATCATGAGGGATGTCGAGATAGAGGCCCTTGTTATACAGAGCGGGCAACCAGCGAGGAAGGCACCCCCTGGACTTCAAGGCTGACTGCCCAGACTGGTGTAGAAATCACTGCTGTGATTTCATGTAGAAATTGCTTGGAAATGGTCCTCTTCGTAAACTACATTACTTGGAATTATGTTGCTGGATTCTCAGCATACTGTAAACAAGATTGCAAAAATTACATTAAAAGCATCGGAAAACACAATGACACGGAACTGAATCCAGTTTAGATGAAATAGTTTAAATTAAAGACATGACCACAGTATACAATGTTTCCCAAACACAAACGGATCCTGGACTACCGGTAAGAATGTGGTTTGAATGAATTTGGAATCATCTTTTACTACTTTGCAATAAAAGAGCTTATACTTCAGACTCCAGGCTGCCTCCTTTAAAAATACACCCAGGCTGATCAGTTAACCCGAGATCTGATAATCCTCTAAGAGATATAAACTTTAAACCCATGCCAAGATGCACAGACACAGCCCACCACCATCCCTCCATGGTCCTGTCCCCCAAGACACATCCTAAATAGTACAATGAGCCCCCACCTGCTGCCTTTGTGTTCAGCTGTCTTCCTTTAGACCCCTGTGCCTCTTTGACCTGCAGCAAGGAGACATCCTAGGGCTTTTTTTTTCCATATCCTATTTATACCAGTGCTTTCTAGTGAAGAAATAAATGTCTTTCCTGTAGGAGCTAAGGCAAGATTTGACAGGATCTCCTGACAGCTGTCCAGACATATGAGATGACCCAAAGTCAATGGCAAGCAATAACTTCCGACACAGGGATCCAGTAAAACCCCAACCCAAGCTGCAGAGATACTTTGGACTTAGGTGTGCCAGTAGCCTGAATCAAACACATAAAATACAATTCTTAGAAAAGGTGCAGTAGGCTATTGCACTTAGTGTAGAGGATTGGGAGCCAGGATTGATCTGGAAATCAATTTATTTTGACCCAGTGACAATCCTAAGCTGTTTCCTGAATGTTTACTTAACTCTGTCCCACTGTCAAAAGAACAGTTCATAGAATTATAGATCGTTTGAGTTGGAAGGGGCCTTTTACAGGTCATTTAGCCAACCCCTCTGCAATGAGCAGGGTCATCTTCAATAAGAGGAGCTGTCTGCTCCTGACCCCGCTGCTGCCTCCCCTCTCATGCTACCCCTAACACTCCCACAGAATTGCTGAGCCGTGCCAGGGTCTGATTCACTCCCAAAATTTAATTTCTCTTGGATGAGCTTTCACTTGTCAGTTTGGATGGGAACACACTGCCTGGGGGGAGGCACAGAGCTGGGCCACCTTCTGCAGCTCCACTGTCACGTAGCTGCTGGCCCTTGCTGCTTGGGGACTCACACCCCCAGCTCTAATCAGGAAATTAGGAGGATCCATAGCATCTGCACAATGCTGGGAATGGCTGCAGCAATGTTAGTTTAAACGAAAGAAAGAAGCCTGTTGTCCACTCGTGCCCTGGAGGCTGTCACGCTAAATAAAGACATTATCAGAGAAAGAGCAGAGACTCAGCGTCTTCATGCCTGTTAATGACCCTGACACCTTCTGAATCAATCTAGGGACTCTCTTTCCCACAGATGGTCCCTTGGAGACAGACTGCTGTGGCTGTAGTAGAAATAAATGGAAACAAAACAGTTAACAAATACCCCAAAATAGAGCACAGTTAACTTTTTTTTTTTAATATGGAGATGAAAAATCCCGTGGTGATTTATGTGCCAGCAGAGATATTAGCTGCATATAATAGATGCAATATTTTTAATACTAATATTTTGGGCTGAGACAAGAGCCGGAATGGAAAGTATTTCCAGTGCCTTGACTTCTTTATTTTGCAAACATCAGTTGCTAACTGGGGTCAGACAGAAATATTGTTTCTGCAATAAGAGACCAAACAAGTTAAGCTGGCAACTTGTTCACACACTAACCATGCCAGAAGGCCCTGCAGAGCTTCAGCTTGTTGCTCCCTCCCAGGTCTCCAGGGCCAATGTCCCCAACTTGGGCTTGCAGGGAGGAGTGGGTGGAAGACACTCTTTTGCTGAGAGGATGGCTATTTGTTGCGGCCAAAAACTGAAAGTCACCACCCAAACCGAGCAATCACATCACTGAAATGCTGTTGGGCTTCTTCAAATGGGCCAGGTCTCATGGAATGACATCGTGTGAGACAGCAGGTTCCATAAAGCCTTTTATTTGTACCCATTGAAAGCACCAACCTGTGCTTGTCTTCATCTCTGAGTCTAACTGCCAGACACTTTGGGGAACAATTTGGCAGCAGGAAGCCCTGGGTGCTCACTCCAAGGCAGTGGCACATTTATATTTCAGGATGAAAAGCACGAGAAAGAAACAAGTTATTTCACTTCATATTCACCCCAGCAACCAACTGCTGACAACACCTCCATGAATTCATGCTGGAAAACAAGGTGTAGATGGATAAAGCCATTTCCAGTGCCGAGGAGCCGTGCCGGAAACACTCCACCAAAGAGAAAGCCATTTCAATAACAGATCGGTTTCCTAGTGCAGAGGAACCTGCTGCTATATTTCCTTCCCTCAATTCTGGCTGGCTGAAATAGCATCACGTAGTCAGCCGTGTTTTGCACTGTGTGACACTGAGAGAGCAGCCCTGAAGGGTGGCAGGGCTCACACACAGGAGGATCTGGTGGCTACAGATTCACTGCAAGGTCTGTGGTGGGGGAAGGTCCAACCACAGACTCTCTCCACCTTTCTGCCTCAGTTTCCTCACAGCCAAAGGAGAGATGCTGAGAGCAGTCCTCTGCCAAAAAGCACTTTGAGGTTGGTGAAACACTGCTGGGGTGTTTTGTTGTCCATCTCTCTGGCTGTCTGCCCTGGGGAAGGCTCTTGCATTCTCTCCCTGTGACCCATCCTACACCTGACTGACCCAACAGCACTGCATGCTTGCACACACTGTGAAGACTTTCCTCACATGGTTGGTAAAAATAAATAAATCACACCATCAGCTACCAAAGCAATGCCAATACAAGCAACACCAAAGACACGGACCTGCTGGAGCAAGGCCAGAAGAGGCCATGAAGATGCTCCAAGGACTGGAGCCTCTCTGCTCTGGAGCCAGGCTGGGAGAGCTGGGGGTGTTTGCCTGAAGAAGAGAAAGCTCCATGGATACCTTACCGCGGCCTCCCAGTTAATGAGGGCTTATAGAAACTAGAGAAAGTGCCTTTTTACACAGCCAGATAGTGATAGGACAAGAGGGAATGGTTTTAAATTTAAAAAGGGGAGATTTAGATTAGATATTAGGAAGAAAGTCTTCCTGTGAGGGTGGTGAGGCCCTGGCACAGGGTGCCCAGAGAAGCTGTGGCTGCCCCTGGATCCCTGGCAGTGTCCCAGGCCAGGCTGGACAGGGCTTGGAGCAACCTGGGGTAATGGAGGGTGTCCCTGTCTATGGCAGGGGGTGGAACAGGATGATCTTTAAGGTCCCTCCCAACCCAAACCATTCTGTGACTCCGTGAAGATGACCACGGTGTCCCAGGTGGAGGGCAAAAAATTGCTCAGAGAAGCAAAAAATTGCTCTGGAGCATCTCTACCACGAGCAAAGGCTGAGAGAGTTGAGGTTGTTCAGTCTAGGGAAGGCTCTGTAAATACTGCAGCCATTCAGTACTTACAGTGGAAAGAAAGGTCACATGTCCAACCATTAAGAAGGGGACAGCACTGCTGGGAAGCAGCACTGCATCCATACTGCATTCCTCTCACCCTCTTCCTGCTGTCCACTGCTGGTCGCCAAGCTAGGTAGCCTTGTGTGACACATCACACCTCTCTTTTCTCTTGCTCTTATGGCCCTTCTGTCCAGCTCAGCCACCAACAGCATATCTAACTGCAAGTTAAAAACTGCTGATGCAGGAGGCATGGCAACCACAAGATAAGGGGAATGATGACCCAGCTGGGAAGGGTGGCAGGCACAGCCAGAGGCACACATGGGCAATTACATCCTCCCTGCTCACGCCGTAATTCATTAGGCTGTGCTAACGCAATCACCCAGCTGAGCCCTGCTAGGAACAAACAGCCAGGTTGGAATTGTCCTCTGGGGACCTGCAGCCTGGAGAATTAATTTAGTGTAATAACTCCCAGTGACACTGCAGAGAATCAAACCAAAATGATGATCTGTCTCTAAAGTGTCTGCTACCAACCCCTTGGCTGGAGCCCAGTGACAGCCAGCTCTGCTTGGGCAGGCAGAGCAAGCAGCCACTGCTGGGATTGTCATGCCTATGAACACTTGGTCCTTGTGAAGGTGCATCATGAAGGACCAGCACTGCAATAAGGAGCTCTTCATCTTGTTCTCAAGGAGGCTCAGCTTCACCTGGTGCAGCTTTCATAGTCATTTGGTATAGTTTTTTTAGGTAGTCCTGCGAGAAGCAGGGAGTTGGACTTGATGATCCTTATTGGTCCTTCCATTTTGACATATTCTATGATTAGGACAAGAGGAATAATTTTAAACTAAAGGAGAAAACATTTAAATTAGGTATTACGATGAAATCATTGACTGTGAGGGTGGGGAGGCCCTGGCACAGGGTGCCCAGAGAAGCTGTGGCTGCTCCTGCCCAAGGCAGGGGGTTGGAATGAGGCGATTTTCAAGTTTCCTTCCAGCCCAAACCCTTTTGTGATTCCTGTGTGAGATGCATCCTTAGAGCAGTTATTCCTGAAAACATGACCTACCCTTCATCACTGGTCCAACGTTTCTCAATATGAGGCAGAACTGCACCTCTTATTTTAACATGTCTGCTTAGGTGCTTTCAGCTGCTTAGAAGAATTTCTTTCATTGTAACATTCTAAACACTATGATTTATCTAGATGCTAGTATTGCTGTTTGCCTCTACAGGCAAGTACACCACCAGACTTACTTTTGTCCTTAAAAAGAAAAAAAATTATCAGTCCTGCATTTGCTCCTCTTGGAGAAGAGGCAGTTTTTCACAGACACACTATGCTGGCTCACCTCCTCCACACCCAGCTCAGCATGGATGGCTGTGATTTCCCTGTTGGGTTTGGGGTGCTCCCTCTGCACCCTCAAAGACAGCCCCACCAGTAAGCCTCATCAGCTCCTGGGAGGGCATGGAGAAGACAGCAGCATAAGGATGAGGATAAACCCCTGACTTCCAGATGCTGCTTCAAGGGTTCAGACCCATGTGCTGTTAAACCCAATTAATTTGATTTGGAAATCCTACTGAGAAGGGGTGTTTCAACTTCTTCAATTCCTTCCCTTCCTCTCTCTTTCTTCTGCTCCAACAGAAGTTCAGCAGTATGCTGCAAATTATTTAGCTCAGTGCTAATTTTCAGTGAGTATACAGTCCATCTCAAACATCCCATTTTGTTCCAGCTAGGAATGGCCCTTTGGCCCTAAAATAACGTCTTGATATTGTTGCATTTTTTAATAAACATCCTCTCCTCTCACTGCAAAGCCCTCAGCAAATGGCCCTGGAAGAACAAAAGACATTTCTGTATTGTTTTAAGTTCCCTTCCTTTCTGAAAAATCTCAATTAAAATGGTGAAAAAGCTACTATAGTCTGTAATTATGAACTCATTTCTATTCACTCGCTCAGCAGGAGAGCTTTGTCCTGTTGACCTCTGGGAATGGATTTCTAAGGCTTTTCCAAAATTTCACAGCCTTAAAACTGACACATTCATGACAGCCATAAAACACGTTCACCTTCGCCTTCACCCAAAATAACTTGCAATCCTCAAATCCAGGGTGAGGGCTGCTCCTGTGACTATTTTTATTTGTGAGAGGAGCCTTAGTGCTGGCCATGAATGGACTGGCTCCGGAAATAGTGCAACCTCTTCAAGAAAGCATGAAAACTGCATGAATACAGGCTGTCAGCTGATTGTAAAGGGTTTTCAAATAAATACCTGCCATGTCAGGCACCTGAGTGATGGCTGGGATTCTCTTAATCTTTCCAGTACAAGGACTACCTGGCCAGAAGAGGAGGCATCCCGATATCTTAGCTTGCCAACGGGATGTTTGTGGGGAAAAAGTGTGGAGATTTCTTTTGGTAAAGTTTCATTGAGAAAAAAAATCTTGTGAGACAAAATGCTGTGACAGCTTTGTTATGTGTGTCTTTAAGTACTCAGTGCAAAGTTAAGGAAGGTAAACAAGAAGAAAAGCAATTTTTTGCTTTTCTTAAGAAATTAAACAGTGGAGAAGATGATGCCTAAAGACACAGAATTAGGTAATAATGAATGCAGAGAAGCAGATTTTCACATAAAATAAATAAAAAATGTCATTCAAACACAAGCTAGAAAAGTAGCTTTAAAATTCACACATAGGACAACAAATCACACTGCTGTAGGGCCACTTACTGATCCTCCCATGATTTCATGTAACCATAACACACCTCAGCACATATATTTATTTCCTCTTTACACTTAGGACCAAATCTAAGGGCACACATGAACATCCACAACACAGTTTAGACACAGCTGAGGACTCTACAGCTCATCAACCAATTTCCCAAAATCCCACTCAACTCCAAGGGCATTGGTCAGCTCATGTTTTACCTGAAATGTGCAAAAGGCACCACAGCCATGCATGTCCTGATACCATTTTGTCCTCAGACCCCTCCAGTTAAGCCAGCTTCTATCTTAGGACGTATCAGACTGGCCATCAACTGGACATCCACCCACCAACCTTCTACCAGAAGAAAAGTTCTGGAAGGAGATGAAAACTGGTAATTGACGTGACAATGAGCTAGGGCTCATTGCCTTTATAGGGCTCAGGGCTAAACCCTTCCACCTGCGATGACAACAGTTCTGCTGACACCTGGTTATGTAAAAAAACAAGGGTAAAAAAAGGCTACTACACACCTCCTGCAGGCTGCTGAGTTAACTCCTGTTCTTCAGCAGTGGATAAACCCTGGAAGGGTCACCACTGCCTCTCTCTCCTATCTCACCTTTCTCTTTTTAATTAACTGTATTACTTTGTGATTCATGTGTTGAGTTATATTTGGTTTCAAAAAAAGGAAAGAAAAAGAACAAGGGTGCAGGTACTTCACCATATGCCTTAGGGCTTAGGTTGTGAGGGACCTTACAGATCATCCCATTGCACCCCTCTGCCATGGGCAGGGACATCTTCCACTGTCCCAGGCTGCTCCAAGCCCTGTCCAGCCTGGCCTTGGACACTGCCAGGGATCCAGGGGCAGCCACAGCTTCTCTGGGCACCCTGTGCCAGAGCCTCACCACCCTCACAGCCAGGAATTCCTTCCCAATATCCCATCTATCCCTAACCTCTGCCAGTGTAAACTCATTCCTCTTTGTCCTGTCCAATGAAAGTCTCAATCCCAGCTGAGACTGGGATGCCCAGTCTCAAGTGTCTGTTCTTGCTGAAGAGAGCCCAGAAACAAATCCTTGTTCCAGCACTCCTTCCAGTGTGAGATGTTTTGGCTCAACTCCTCCCACAGCTCTTTGTTTTTCAGACTTCCTTGGTTCTGGTCAACATGGGAAGGCAAAATAAAGCAAGGAAATCTGTTCTCTACAAGATGAACAGGCTAGTTTTTCTTATGTGGGGTGAAGCATCCTCCAAACTTCATTGAACACATCCCCTCTGAGCATAATGGGAAGTTGGGCCTCCAGTCCATAACTGGTCAATGTTGTTACAGACATATGCAGTGGGATTCAGATGGTAGTGACACTGGAGATGCCTTAGAGCTTCTTGTTTGTGTTAAAGCCATTTTGGTGGTGGTGTCATAAGGACTGGTGTCTGACAGCTCCTTGCATGGAGTTCAAGACACCTGAAATAGCACCTGTGATCATGGAAGTGAAGCCCAGCAGTCCCTGATAAAGGGCAGCACTGAAATGAGGTCTCCCATGCTCCTCCCTAAAGCCTGGGACTTAAGAGTGGCTGCCCTCCTAACCTTCTCCACCATGAGCTCCTGTTCCCCACTACAAGATGCTCACAAAAATTACAGAATCACACAGAGGTTTGGGTTGGAAAAGACTTTCAGGATTACCTTGTTCCACCTCTTCCGTGGGCAGAGACACTTTCCACCAGACCAGGCTGCTCCAAGCCCTGTTCAAGGTGGCCTGGAACACTTATGAAGAGCCATCTCACTGACCCCTAGAACAGCCCCTGAGGCCACACAGGACAAAGATACCTAAAAAATACTGAGTTTTGATGAAATCAGGTATCTCTCCTTCACAGCCAGATGCTGAAGTTCTGGCTTTTTTTTGCTGCAGCAATTATTTTGCTTTCTGTGAAGCAACATCATAAGGCCCTGAGCCTATCCAGCAGGCCACTATATTTCTATGGAGGTTTTGTAACAGTGACATGTTTTGCCCATGGTACATAAAGTCTTTCAGTCTGTGGCAGAGACGGAGAAAAACAACCTGCAAAAGTCTCCTGATGCCATAAAGTCTACTGGTGGCTTGGCAATTTGGGTTAAATTTAGTCTGCAGGACAGGAGTCACTTCAGTCACCAAGACTATGAAATAAAAAAGGAATAAAAAGTCTTGTGTTGTAGAGTTTTTATGTAAGGACAAAGCCTCCCTCAACAGAGAGGTGGCAACCCTGCAGCTGGGAAATGCACCCAGCTTGCTCCTGCCACTGCCTCCTGGCATTAGGAAAAAAGGAACAATGAAAGGAAAGGATTAAATTTGCTTAGATGAGTATCTTTTAACCCTTCTGCACCATGTCTTTAGCTAGACACACAAGGAGCATGGAGCAGATATGGAGAACAGTGAGGTTAATGCATCTCCTGACACCCTGCTCATGAGGACCATCGAACTCCCAAAGGTTTATCTTTCCCTTTGCATTAGTCTTGAGCCCACAGAGCTCTCCAGCATTTCCACAAGTGGTTTTTCCTTGCACATACATAAAATGGAGAATCCTTTTGGCTGTTGCCAGCATCAGGGAAGAAGCTGTGAGCACAGCACCCCTGTCACCATGTGCTCTGCCGGCGGGATCGTGGCTGCACCACCTGCCCTGGGGGTGATGTGTGGCTGGGCACTATTTTCACTGACACCCTCAAGTACTGCAAGGCCTCAGTGCTGCTCACAAGGGCAGAAATGAGAGCAGCTGGGTGGAAAACCTCTACTCACCCCACCACAGCTTGAGACATGGGAGACGAGCAAAACAAACTCAATGGTGGGTGCTAAATACCAACTGCTCCACCTCACTGCTCCTGGTGTTTCACATGGACCACTCGGATGATGGGAAGACCCTACGTGTGCAGCCCTGGGAATGGGGCAGGAGACTCTCCCTTAGATAAGCTGGTGCAGGACTGATGCTAGATATAAATATGGCTGCACTTCAGATGGCTTCTGCAGAGCTATTGAATCATCTGAGCCCTGTAGGTACCAGGGCTTGGATTACTGCACAGGAATATCACAGAATCCTAGAGCGGTTTGGGTTGGAAGGGACCTTAGAGATCATCCTGTTCCACCCCCTGCTGTGGGCAGGGACACCTTCCACTATCCCAGGTTGCTCCAAGCTCCATTTAACCTGGCCTTGGACACTGCCAGGGATCGAGGGGCAGCCACAGCTTCTCTGGGCACCCTGTGCCAGGGCCTCAGCACCTTCACAGGCAAGAATTCCTTCCCAATACCTAATCTAATCCTGTCCTCTGGCCCTTTAAAGCCATTGTCCCTTGCCATGCTGTGTCCTGTTCACTGAGCCATGGTACAAAGGCAGCAAAAGGTGTTGATGGAGCCAAAGAACCTCCAGACCTCACCTCCAAGAGTTCCCTCCTGACCAGAAGCTGCAGTGCTGCCCAGCAGCTCCACCCATGGCTGAGTCACACCAGCTGCATATCCATAGTGTTTCAGGAGGTAGCTTTTGGATCATTTGAGGACTGCTCCTTCACTGGGGAGCCCAGTGCCGGCTTTGTTCTCAACAACCACCTCCCAGGAGTGGAGTCCCCATGGTGTGACCCCTGGCAGAGCCTTCTGCTCGACGCCTGGAAGGAAGGGCAGTGGGGCAGGGCGATGCCAGCACGTCTGGCCAGCGTGGCTCTGCAGGTCAAAAGGGCTCCTTCTTGATCCTTCCTGATACCATCTCTCCCCTGCTCCATCATCACCTTACCCAGAGAGCAGCTGATGGACCAAACTGACAACAGGTCCTACCCAATAACCTCATGGGTAGGCACGGCAGTAACGACAAACACAGGGAGGAACAACTTTGTGCCGCTGCAACTCCCTCCAATTCCCTCTCTCAGTTACTCGCTTGGTGTCAAACAGACATTCCTCTGACTTCCAGTCTCAATTAAACAGCCAGTTTTATCCACTTGCTGCTCACAGCACTGCTTCTTCAGCAGGAACTGCCCTTCTGCCCCTGCACCTATTAACCCCAGGTACCTTGAGAGCATCTGCCCCCAGCCTCTGCCAGGCAAGGCTGAACCAGCTGACATGTGTGAAGCAGCATTTCCTTCTCTGTGCTCTCAAGTTTATTTATGCTTCACTTCCCTGGGTGACCCTGGATCCTCTCACTAACTAACAGAAAAAAAAAAAGAAAAAAAAAAGAAAGAAAAAAATAAGAAAACCTTTTCTTTTGTTCTTATCTCTTCTCAAATCCCCCTTGGTCATGGCTCCATCTCACTCCAGCACCACATGGTCCAGCAACTCCCACCCAACTCTGTATCTTGTCCCTGAATGTGGAGATCTTGCCCTTGAAGGAGCAAGCTGGGTCAAGCTGATTCCTGTGGTGTTTTACGACAGAGTGAAGCGGTAGAGTGCCCTTTATGGTGTTTTGAAAGGAAATTGTACAGGAACAATGTCCCGAGCAGTGTGGCTATTGAAAACCCTTCACAAAAGGAGTTTGTCACAAGAGGAAAAGCAGCTTAATCAGTCGAACTAATCACTGTAGGTGGTTGAGTGTCCCCGAGGGTCTGTGAAATTAAATATAATGGGAAAAGAAATATATCACAGCTTGCCTACGCTCCTCAGTGGAGCCGCCAGCGGATATGGACGTTCCCTGCCTGGCCCTGAGCCCATCGTGACTGTCCTTTGGGCTGTCCCTTAGGCAGAACCACCTCCTTGAAAGACCCAGGCCAGGGCCACATGGCTGGGCTGGGATGAGCCCCAGGAGGTTTCTCAGCAGCGTAGGCTCTGACTGGGGAGCCAGGACAGGGATGCCCACTCCGTGCGCTCACCCCAGATAACCCAGAGAGCGGCGTGGGCGTCAGCAGGAGGGTCAGTGGTGCTTACACAACCCTCCTGCTTCAGGAAGAGGAAACCGTCCCTGACAGCCACCCGGGGCTCTCCGGGGAAGGAGGATATTTCTGCCTCCCCCAGCTCTGAATCTAATTAAGTCCAGAAAACAACATACACACACACACAAACACACAAAAAAAAATCCAGACTGTTTTTTCCTGATCATTTAAGTGCAAAGCCAAGTTAACACTAGGAACTAAATAAATTCAGACAATGCAAGAAAAAACTTGTGGACATTTCTGTAATTCTGTTCTTGAAAGCTGTAAGTATTTGGGGCATGCTGGAAGGAGATGGGGTGAGCTCCAGAGCCTCTTTGCTCCTAACCCTTCCCTCCATGTATGAGCCTGGAGGACCCATGCAGCCTTCTGCTGCAGCTCCCCATGCAAGGGCTTTACACAGGATTTCCCAAGTGCACAAGCATCCTTGTTAAAATCTCATCCAACAGGAGAAGGAGGAGATGACATGAAGCTCAGCCACAGCTAAAGGTGATGGTCCTTCAGCTGAGGCTGCCTGTGATCCCCAACAATCCTGACCCAGTCCCAGACAGGCAGGGCAGCCCCTCACAGCTCTGGCCACCCCAAAGCCTGAAGACACACCAGATGCACAGAGGAAGCACAGGAGATTCTCACTTTTTCTCCTGAAAAGAGGCATTCAGACACCTTTGGCAAAGAGGGGACTGATTAACTGTTAGGCTTTTATTCCATCCTTTGTTCTTTCTGCCATTTTCTCCTGTTCTTGTCCACTGACAAGGACCACCAAAAGCCCTGTGAGGTACCAGCCAGCATCTGTGCACACCCAAGGATTTGAGTTTGGTAAGGTATTCAGCCTGATTAGCCTTTTGAATCCAGCAAGATGTTGGATCAACATGTTTTCAATGGTGAAAAACTTTTAAGACTTTCCCCACAACCTTCTCTTGATCCTCAGAACTGTCCCCTTCCTCAGAACTATTTCAGTACTGTCAACTAGAAGACCAAGAAGTAGGTAAAAACCCACCCATCTTAACCCATTGCAACTCCATATATACCCTGTAAAGCCTCTCGGAACTGGCAATATTTTTTATTATTCCTACAAGACTGGGGCAAGCCTCTGTGCATGCATTTCCATGCATTTCCAGGCCAAAGGACTTGGCCAGCTGGTCCCTCCGTCCCAAATACATCACACCAGCAGGCCATGGGACCTGGAAGAACCCTGTGCAACACCAAGTCAACTTGCGATGCTTAAAAAAATGGGGGTTTTTGGAACTTTTTGAAAAAATAAGAAGCCAAACTCAGAGCCCACCTGCCCAAGCACAGCTTGTGCTCTGCCAGCAGAGAGGTACTGGGTTGGGAAAGGCTGGAGAAGAGGACTTGAGAAATGGGTCTGCTGTGCCCCATATCCCACAGTATTTTTCTTCTTGCAGGAGAGGTCCTGCCATCAGCCAGGAAATCTCTCTCCTTGCCTAGATGTGGCTGCCTTTGGGAGGTCAAACTAAGTGGCCTTGGACACGGTATGACAACACCTGTCTGTGCTGCTCTCCTTGCATGATTCCAGCAAGCAGTGATGCCCTCCAGCATCCCCATCAGGAGGTGGCAGTCACACTTCCTGACTCTCAGCCAACAGGGAAAACACTGTCTGCAGGATTTCTGCCAGGAGAGGTGCGGAGGGCAATACCTTTCCTGCTCTGGATGTAAGCTCTTTGCAGGAAGGACCTCACCACCTCCTGTAGGCTTTTACAACACCCTGTGCAACCAAACCCTCCAGCAGATGTGGCTCTGATGTTGGTTGCTGTTATGGACAATGTGTCCAGTATTTTTAATGACATCGAATTCGCTCTTCATACCTATCTTATGCAACAAATGAAGCATGCATCTATGGAAAAATCATAGGATCCCTGAATGATCTGGCTTGGAAGGGACCTTGAAGAACATTCAGCTTTAGAAGCAGGGACAACTTCCACTAGGCCAGGTTACTCAGAGCCCCACTTAATCTGGCTTTGAACATTTCCAAGGATGAAGCATCCACAGCTCCTCTGGGAAAAAAAAATTACTTGGGGAACATAAAAACATAGCACATATGCAAGGAGAGAGTTATGGGGCACTCCCATGGGGTTGCTTCTCCCTAAGGGAGTGAAAGGTGTGTGGCAGAGACCTCAGGGTAGGTGAGCTGTGCTCCTCCACGACACAGGGATGGCATTTCCCGAGGAAAGGTGACGTGAAGGAAGCAGGGACAGCCCTATTTATAGCAGGGCCGGACATCAGCATGTGAAACAAAAGGTGCTTCGCTAGCCCAAGACATGTCCCCATCTGAATGTCACTGTCAGGGAGGCCACAGAAGCCCACATATGCTCTGGAAGGGAATTAGTATAATTTTTAAGACCAGCTGGAAAAAACAAGGCAGATTTCTGGGCACCAATGTGCTTTATCAGCTTTTTTTCTGGTAGTAACTGTGTTACATAAAGCTCCAGCCAACTCGAAGGTCAGTGGCCAGGCAAGGCCAGCTGGACCTGTGCACCAAGCAGAGGTCAAATGGGACTGACACCTTGACCCAAGCTGGATGACCACGCGTGAGAGTGACTCCTGCACCTGGCAGGAGGATGCCCATGATGGCCACTGGGAATTTGTCAGCCTTGGATGAGGCAAGTCCTGGGCAGTAAGTGCTCCTCACTTACAGACATTGCCTGTGGGGCCAGGGTGCTGCTCAGGGCCAAGTGCTCACCAGCTTCGGGAAAAGAGGAAAAGTTGCCCCATGAAAACCAGACCCAGGTGTACCCAGGACTTTGGGGCCACACCTGCTTCTAACCAACTTAGCAGAACAACCTCTTCTCTTCCTACAAATCCACTCTGTGCCAAACTTACTCCCATCCTTGGCTGATACCAATACCCTTCTAGGACCCCTCTTCCCTTGGGTCCACACAGCCAGAGCTGCTTCCCATCCTCTTCCCCATCCCTGCACCACCAAATGGCCCTGCTAGGCTTCTCCCAAGCCTCTCTGCCTCTGATGCCCCATCCACATTCTTGCAATTTTGAATTTCTCTGTATCCATATGAGGTTTTAAACAAAAACCCTGTAACTCATGACTGTTTTGCCTGACACAAAATCTCACCCTGAGGAATTTTTATATTACCTGTGTGGCTCCACCAACTCTGAAATGGAGCTTTTCTCCCCCAAGGATGATGCCTGGGACATTAAGATAATAGCACTGCAATAAAGTGTGAACAGCTTTGTAGTCTGTTTGTGCTCTGATACAATCTGGGTTTTTTCTTATTCCCTTTTCCCTCTATTTGTGCCCTCCCCCCCCCACCCCCCCGCTACTTCTAGCATGTTTTCCACATAAAATAAACATTCTGAGAGCTAACTCACTGCTAGAAATCAATTTTAAGGAGCAAGTGCTCTCTTGAAGCAACTCAAGTGACACTAAAAGGACTAAACCTCCCCTCCTATGCACCACAAAGGGACCCTGAAAACCCTCAGCATCAAAACATGTGGCATGGGGAGAGAGAGCCCGCTGAGGTTTCGAGCTGAAGGAAGGGGATGGGAGCCATGCCTTGTCCTTTTAAATAATTACTTAAAAGACTGCTTTTTCACTCCGGCTCCCTCTACTCAGGATTCTTAGCTTTTTGAAATTGAAATAAATGTGTTTTTCTGGCTAAGCTTTGACAGAACTGTGGAGGACTTCGGCAGGAGTGCATACCCTCTGCTCTTTCCATTTTATTTCATTTGTGACTGCTGAGGGCTGAAATGACCCCATGCTTCCTCCAGAATGATGCCAGATCAGTTGGATTTTAAGGCTTTTTTCTCTTCTCCTGGGACATTATCCCAGTGCTACTTGGTCAGGGCTGTGATCTTCCAACCCCAGCCTAAGGCAGTTTCTTTTGCTATCTCTCCTTGCCATCTGTGCAGGAGGCAGGGATGCCTTGGGGGGCTGAATGCTTCTGTCTACTGATGGCTTATCTGAAGGGACCAGAAAGAAAAAGAAACAGAAATGCACATCTGGCATGTTCCCTCCCACCCCTCCAGCTGGCAGGTTTTTTGGATGTGAGGGAAGAACCAACACACAGCTCCACGGTTCATCAGATCCTTGGGCATGGGGCTTCAGGCAGAAGACCCCTTGGCTCTGAAGGTCTCCTCTCCCAAAGCATCAAACACTTTTATGGCAGAGGAAGACCTGAGATGGGAACAGGATGCTCCAATCTCCACTGTCATTCCTTTGAGGAGCCCAGCCCAGCACTCCAGTTGAGCCCACCCACCTCAGTCTTGCACCACAAGAGAGTTCATCTTGGGTTTAACCATGTTTTGGGGATCACAGGGCTGAAATGAGACCTTCCCCCCTTCCCCCCACCCCAAATCATAAGGCTAGATTAGCTTCTGAATTGCATATAGCTAAAAAGGAGGGAGCCCCAAAAAGGAGAGGAAACAGAATTTGCTGCTGACAAACTGCCCTGCACACAGAAGAATGTCTCCAGGTTGCCTAAGAAAACTCTTTTTTAGCTGTGTTTTGGTAAATCAGTGAAGCTTAGGAAAATCAAACCACGCAGAGTGAACTATATCATAGCTGTTCCTGAGAAGTGATGGGGAGATTTGAGGTGTCTGTAGGACTTCACCAAAATCCCCTCCTGTGACAGCTCAGGCACAGACTTCAGTTCACTCTAGCAGAAAGCATTGGCCATTTTTTCTCCTGTTCAGTTGCCTTGCAAAGTTGTGGGTTTAGAACTGTTTTATTGCCCTGGGTGTGTTTCTCAGCCACAGCAGAACAAGTCATCAGAAATAAAGCTGCATGTACAGCTAACTCCATTATTCCTCGCTTCTTTTCACATTTAACCACAGTCACGATTCCTATCAAGGACTTTAGATGTCCTCATATAATTGAATATGCATTTTACACAATTAAATATCCAATCAACCCAATTAAATTAACTCAGTGGATTGAAATCACCGATGCCACAGGAATTCAGCTGCCTATACAGCACATCTCCTTCCCACAGACAGACATCTAAGGCTGCCTGTGACCCTCTCTTAACCAAACCATGCCCACTTTCCAGTTTCCATGAAACTCACCAAATTTTGCTTTTCAACAGAAAAAGAGGAAGCAAATCCCAAGGACTCAAGCTTTTACAGACAGTAGCTTGCCAACTGTCTCTTCAAGTACAAGTGGGGAGATCAGGCTATGCTGGAATAAGTGCAAGGGGAACAGAAGGTCCTTAAGGTACTCCTGGAGCAATACAGGACCCATCCCAAAATATTTTCAGGATGTTAGCCTCAGATAAGGGTTTATGCACTAACCCAACGCTGGCAGCTACTGAACAGCAGTAATGTCCAAAGACTCACCACGAGCCAGTGAGGACGATGTGCAACGAAGAACAGAAGATTAGACAAACAGCACTAAAGAGGTTTCACCTACCTCCGGTCGTTTCTCCTCCTTCTGAACAGTTTTTTGGTGTGTGCGATTTCAGCTTCATGAGGCAACGGATGGTAACCCTGTAAAACAGAGGGAAAAGCAGACATCAGCTCCAGGAGGTGTCAGCATGGAACAGGTCAGAGTGGGACAGAGCTGTACACCCAGCACGTGAGTGTGGTAAAAGGAACATCCTTGCAACATCCCAGACCCTACAAAAGCAGGTCTGAAAATCCACAGAAGTGTTGTGCCCTCTCAGGGCTGTTGCAAGGAGTAGGAAATGAAGTTATCTGCGATTTCGGTATGGGAGAAACCACACAGGGCAAATAACTGGATCACGTAAATATAAATCCCATATACATCACAGGCAGGGCATTCACCCACTTCACACATGACACTGGTGCACCCAAGCCATCCACCTTCCTTGGGCTTCTTCTTTTGTATATTTATCCAAAATCCAGCTGAAAAAATGTCTGGAAAGGAGAATGCTCGGCATCATTTTGAGGGTACTGGGGGAAGCCAACAGGAGCCACAGCTGGCAGGTCTTTGGGGCTGTGCCTTCACACCAGTGAGACAGGAACCACCACACCAGGAGCACCTCACTGAGGCTGCCCACCACGAACCAGTCAGCCCATGCAACCCCTGAGAGAAGGACAGGTGGGATGCACCTTACAGGAAACAACCGAGAGGACAAGGATGGTAAATCCTGTGCCCAAGCCCAAGATGAACGAGGGTAGATTTAACTGTGATACTAAGAAGAAATTTTCTACTAGTAGTTAGGAAGAAAGTCTTTACTATAATGGTGGTGAGGCCCTGGCTCAGGGTGCCCAGAGAAGCTGTGGCTGCCCCTGGATCCCTGGCAGTGTCCAAGGGCAGGCTGGACAGGGTTTGGAGCAACCTGGGATAGTGGAAGATGTCCCTGCCATGGCAGGGGGTGGAACTGGATGAGCTTTAAGTCCCTTCCAACCCAAACCATTCTAGGACTCTATGATTCTAAGCCAAGGCAGTAGAAGAGCTGTGTGTAACTCCAGCTGCTGCCTTCCCAGTGCCCTCTTTCCAGTGAAGGTGCTGGCTCTGACGTAGTCTGCTCATCTGATAGGGGGGATGCTGTGTTTACCATCCTACTATGGGCATGATGAGGCTTCATTAATGCTCACACAGAACTCTGAGGTTCCTGGATGAAAGGCCCTACGTAAGTGCAAAGTATTATTTATTTTCCAGGGACCACAGAGCTGTCATAACTATAATGAATTTTATTTATGCAGTATTGTCCTTCCCAGGCTGGCAATAAAAGCCCTGTAAAAGCTGCTCCTTTTATTTCCATCACAATCTATCTCAGCCTGGAGTTCCAGCCACTGCTGGGAATCACCCCATGTGAGGGGCCATGAGGGAGCAGCCTGGGCAAGGGCAAGGGCTGGGTGGGAATGTGCCTCATCCAGCAGTAGCTTTGTGACACTGGCATGACAACGTAACACACTGACTTCAGAAAAAAGTCCCTTTCTCTTTGTGTGAAGAGCCTTTGGGAATGACAGTTGATTTTGGTAGCAGTTACTGAGTTAATAGTATTTTGAGTTTCTTCGGTGGAAGATGTAATGGAGGAGGAAGGTTGCTGGTGATGATCAATTTAGGCCAGAGAAGGCACACCAAGATGAAGATAGACAGGGTTTACTGCTACCATCCATCCTGACCATTGTGAAGAACCTGGAGAAATTCCTGCTGCAGCAACCCTACAGTTTCCATGGCAGGTGGAGCCTTCCTCTTCGGAAAGCTTAGCTCCTCCAGACTTCAAGGCATAGGAACTCACTGAGCCAAAATATAAAGCTATTAGAAAATGCCCAAAGGACAGCTACAACGATGGTGAAAGGTCTGGAGGGGCCACACGAGAAAGTGTCTGAGGTCACTGGGCTTGTTCAGCTTCAAGGAGATTGAGGTCAGACCTCACTGGGGGCTGCAGCTCTTCCCAAGCTCTGACCTCTGCTCCCTGTGACAGGGACAGGACCCAAGAAGAGGCTGAAGCTGTGCCAGAGAGGGTTAGGTTGGATATCAGAAAGGTTCTTCCCCCAGAGGGTGCTGGGCACTGCCCAGGCTCCCCAGGGAATGGGCACAGCCTGAGGCTGCCAGAGCTCCAGGAGAGTTTGGACAATGCTCTCAGGGATGCAGCACAGGGTGGGATTGTTGGGGTGTCTGTGCAGGGCCAGGACTGGATGATCCTTGTGGGTCCTTTCCAACTCAGGGTATTCTAGAATTTCATGATTCTATAATAGCTTAAAATTACATAATGCCAGAATGGTTTGGGTTGGAAGGAACCTTAAAGATTATCCAGTTCCAACTCACCTGCTAGCTGACACCTACTACACCAGAGTGCTCATACAAACCTTCTTCATTACTGAGGCCTGTGGTTTCAGTGCTCCTCATCACTCACTTTCCCAATCATTTATTTTCACTGAATGCACAGGAGGAGCTGAATATCTCTGAGATCTCTGCTTCTCTGAAAAATTACTTGAAATTGGCCAACAGATACCAAACTGAATGAGAAAAGGAAGGGAAGGAGGAGACACACACACAGCCCAATCCCATCAGCACTGCTAGTTTAGGAAATGAGGCTAAAAATAGTACAATAATCAGTGAGGCTGTTTCTAAATGTTACACTTCCACAGCAGGCTAACGCTTGGGGTGTTTTTAAGAGTTCAAGCTGCAATGCAGACACATGTGCAAATACAATTACCTAGGAAAAATGAAACTATCTCCACTCTGCACAAGGACCAATTTCCTCTAGTGAAGCCCTCATTAAAGCCTCAGGAGCTCCTTCCAACTAGAAACCATACGTACAATGGTGCATTCCTGCATGTCCTCCCTGCAGAGAATCCCTGTGCTTCCTCAGACCTCTACCCACCAGGAGCTGATGTCAACGGGATAAGAGATGAATTAATTACATGGGAATAAATTCCTAATCCAAGGAGAACTCCTGGACACCGCCTGTGCCTGAACAGAGGAGAACGTCATGTCCCCATTTATAAAAATCAAACATCTCCCTTCTCCAGCCGAGCAGTTCCCTTCCTCAGTCCTCGTCATGAGACAATGTTTTGGAAAAAAACAGTCACCGATCCCTACTCTTGTCTATTTTGGTGCCTAAACAAGCTAAATTTGGAAGGGAGAAAAGTTGACTTTTTTTTTTTTTTTTTTTTTTTTTTTTTTTTTGTGCAGCAAGTTGATGTAAAAGGAAATATCAGCAACTTGCAAGTAGGGCGGAGTGGCTGGAGAAGACCAAAGGTGATGGGTGGGTGGGGACAGAATCCCAAGGGCATGGTGAGAGCTTTGATAACACAGCTCTTGTCTCGAGGCTGCTGCCCACCACAGGCATGCAGGACAGCAGTGAAAGCACCTTCAGTAGAGCCAGCTTGCTGGGGACACTGTGGATCTGAAATGCAGCTCTTCCATCTTTCAGCAAACATGCTCCTTATGAAGCCAAAACCCCTGAGCAAGAGCCAAAGGGAAACTTCTCTCAAGGCAGAATACCACCCTCTGCTTGGCAGTGGGTCTACAAGAGGGATGGAATTTTCTCCTGCTTTGGCCAGAAACACCATCCAACTCAGGTGCTCATGGTTTTCTTAAGCAGGTTTGCAACTCTTCAGTGGGCAGCAAAATCACATTTGGTCTCTTTCCCACACAGGTTTTATTTTGATATTTATTCACAAGTGGCTGGAGAAGGTAACAAACCAGTATTTCAGTGCTGCCAGTTCTGAAAGAGACGGGTGTGGGAAAAGCAAAGCACAAGGAGCCCATGGTCACAGGAAGGATTGCTAATAGGGCTAATTTTCAGTTTTGGAGCTAAACACTCTGTGGTTTGCATGGTGGGAAGCTTGGAGCAGAACCTGAGACACCCATGGGACTTCTAATGCACATACATTCCAATTTAAATCATAAACATACATGCTCTAACAAGAAGGGCCAAAAGCTCTGGAAAAGTTGCTCAGGAATGGTCTGCTCTCTGGGCCAGTCCCCAGGAGATCAGCTGTGTTGTGACGTGCATACACAGTTTTAGATTTTTTAAGGAAAACAACTCTTGGAGAAGGTGATGTCTGGCAAGCTCAGGTGACTGTCATATGGCCAGCCAGGGAAATCTGTCATCCACTGGAATTGCTGCAAGCAGAGGTCACAGGGAGCAGATTTGAAGGCCATGTGCTCTCTTTTTGTGCTTCACCTTCCTAATGAAGGTGTCTGTCCAACCTTCAGCCCTGTCCATCCGCCTGTGGGAATCCAAAAAACTGCCCCCCAGACACATTTACCTAAGAGTTTAATTACAGAACAGATAAAAAGCTTTCAGATCTCACTGGAAGTCTGCAGTAACCCCAGAGCCTCCACCTCTGCCCCTACTGATAGCTGCTCCCACCCTACACCCCAGCCCAGTAACCTGTGGGATACTGGTGTGGGAGGCACACAAGAAAGAGGGGCAGAAACAGAGGAGGGAAATGGTTAGGTTTAGTGCTACCCTGCTACAAGGAAGGCTTTGCTATCCTTGTTCTCATGCCTCCTTTGCAGCAGGGCCATCTGAAGAAGTTGGAGGAATGTACCAGCTTTGCCTTACTGGAGATGGTAAATTGGTAGAACCTTAGAATGATTTGGCTTGGAAGGGACCTTAAAGACCATCTAGTTCCACCCCTCTGCCATGAATGGGGCAGACACAGCTGCTCTGGGCACCCTGTGCCAGGGCCTCACCACCCTCACAGACAGCAATTCCTGCCCAAGATCCTATCTCTCCCTGCCCTCTGGCACTGGGAAGCCATTCCCTGTGTCCTGTCCCTCCATGCCTTGTCCCCAGTCCCTCTGCAGCTCTCCTGGAGCCCCTTTAGGCCCTGGCAGGAGCTCTGAGCTCTCCCTGGAGCTTCTCTTGTCCAGCTGAACACCTCCAGCTCTGCCAGCCTGGCTCCAGAGCAGAGTTGCTCCAGCCCTGGCAGCATCTCCGTGCCTCCTCTGGCCTGGCTGCAGCAGCTCCAGCTCCTTGTGCTGTTGTTCCCAGGGCTGGGGCAGCTCTGCAGCTGAGCTCTCACCTGAGCATAGGGCAGAGGGGCAGAATCCTCCCCTCCCTGCTGCCCACACTGGGGGCTCAGCCCAGGGCACAGGGGGTTCAGGGCCAGGGCAGGTCCAGCCTCTCTTCCATGAACACTCCCATATCACAATTTGATAAGCAGGAATGAGGAATTTTGCTGCCACTGGTTCTTCTGTGACGACCCTGAGGCAGCAAATCACAGCAACTCCTTTGGCATCTGACAACTACAGCCTTACAAAAGAGATAGTCCTATCAGGTACCAACCTGCACCCTCCCTCCTCCTCCACCACTGCTGCACTTCCCAAGTGCAGCTGTTGCCTGAGGTGGCTGAACTCGTGGGTGTTTCACAAAGACTCTAGAGGCTTCTAGGGTTTTGGGTTCATTGCTTCACCCCGGTGGTTTTACAGCCTGACTGTCAGATGTGAAACCTCACCCCACAAAGCAACTGTCTTCACTCATAACAACTTATTCAGCCTCTTTCACAGACATTCCCCATGCAACAACACCCCTGGCCTGTGATCACCAAGCAGGTGAAGACATCTGAATAGGAAACAGCAACACTGAAACCCTGAGTGTGAACAGAAGGCTGAGAAAAACACTGGACTGATGGAAAAAAGCAACGCTCAGGTGATGAGAGAAGGAAATGATCCAGCCACAGTGCAGGATCAGTCCCACAGGAGCTTTATCTCAAGAGCCTTTTGTGCCCTCAAGAAACATCCGCCCTTGCTTATCTTAAACAAATGGTTGCAGAAGGCCTGAACTGAACAAACAGGTTATTAGGCCTGAGGTAGGAACTGGGAGTTTCACTCGCTTTTATTGCACACAAAGTTCAGGGTGGGATTTATTTTCTGGGGGAGTGGGAAGGGTGAGGAGGGGCTGGAAGCACTAAGAACACCCCACCTGCCTGTGCAAAGGGAACAACAGAAACACCGAGGCTGGAGGGAGTGTAAAAAGATAAACGTTGTGGTTCCAGAAATGATCAGCAGAAACCCACCCAGTGAATTGTAACACCCTGCAATAAGGCTTTCATCTGCCTATAGAATGGATTGTCCAAGGCAGGGGAGTCCAGGACAGCACACAGCTGCAGTTATATTTAACTTTTATTGTGCCAGTTTCATAATCATGGTGCCTATGGGGTTGA
The DNA here is from genome assembly GCF_008360975.1 of Lichenostomus cassidix. Classification (NCBI taxonomy): domain Eukaryota; kingdom Metazoa; phylum Chordata; class Aves; order Passeriformes; family Meliphagidae; genus Lichenostomus; species Lichenostomus cassidix. The sequence continues at coordinate 73,407,208 of NC_139511.1, read as the reverse complement.
ATGTGCTATTATATTCAGTACAACAACCCCAAGCAGCCCCTTGCACATGAAAAGCATGGCAAAGGTGCCACCGGCAGCACCCCCATCACCTTTATCCATCCAAGGTCAGCATTTCTGCTGGAGGTGATTGTTAAAGGTGTCCAAGCCTATGGCAGGGGTTGCAACGAGAGGAGCTTTACAGCCCCTTCCAACCCAAACCATTCTGGGATTCCATGATTCAGTGATACATGAACACCTCTAAGTCCTGTGAGCATTTCCAGCAGAAATTTTCCCTCTCCTCAGAGGCCACTTGCCTCTTCCCCTTCCAGGAATTCCCACAGCTCTGGTCTGTCACCCACAAGGGGAATTTTTTACATCTTGAAAGGAGAGAGCTGAGGCACAAACCAAAGCCTTGACCTGGTCTGGAGGCCATGGAAGGACACCAAACACTGTCAGGAAGCCTCACGGAAATTATTTCCTCTCTGTTAAAATGTAACTGATAAATCTGTTCCTTTAAATTGCAAGCTATTCATATTTTCCTGTAAGGTGCTTACAATAAGAGTTGCTTCTGAATAAGCAACCAGTTGGTGCTCAACATCTGAGGAATAGAAAGAGCAACAATTTTACAAAATATTCCCCACACAAGATAAAAGGCAGGTAAAGCATTTGATGGCTGTGGCTCTACCATCCTTCCTCACCCACAACACAGCACACGTGGGTCCTGGCAACCTCTGAGGACACCTTCTGCAACCTCAACCATTGGAGTCAGGGCTAAATTAAACTATAGGCCTGACAAATTAATTTCTAGCGATCTAGGAGCTGGGAAAGGAGCAAAACTCTTGGTTTTGCCACACTGATCCAACAATCTGTTGTGGAGAGGAGATGCTCTGTGTGACCTTGGCAGTAGGACACACTGGCTGAATCATGGCACAGTGCAACATGCCCAGAGAGGAGCTCCAGGAGTGTTTGGACAATACTCTCAGGCCCAGAGTCGGATTCTTAGACTTGTCCTTTGCAGGGCCAGGAGTTGGACTTTGATGATCCTTGTGGGTCCCTTCCAGCTCAGGTCATTCTGTGATTCTAAGTAATTCCATGGGAGATGTCCCAGTTTGGAGGATTTCCTGGTTAACAGCAACTTTGGGGCGAACACCATAATCACAGATTGCCTGCAAAGGTTGAACATGTAGCTGCAGCATGCATGCTTCAGTGATGAGCACCTTGGAGGAGACTTCTTCAGAAAAAGGGTGGGATAGCTGTGACTGTGATCAGGACTGTCACAGCTCAACCTGATTCTTTAGCAATCATTAAAAACACCAGCACTAACACCTCGAGGGCTCTGCCCTCCCCTGTTGCCCCAAGGGCACAACACTTGCTGAGTGTGAATGCTCAGAATAACTTCTCACAGAATAATGGGTGTTTTCACCAACCACAGACTCTACACATGCAATCCCAGACCCAAAGAAGCATCATTCAGACACCTATTTTCCCATCACCTCTCCTTGGTGTTTGTTACTGGCTCCTGACAGAGAGCAGACACACAGCTAGGAGCAAGACAACATTGAAAATTGCATTAAATACTTGGTGGCAGCTAAGCTGTCCCACCTCATCCCTCTGCAGCCAGCCCAGGGATGACACAGAACATACAGAGAACAGCAGAACAACCCGGCATGAAACTCCCTGTGTGGGGTGAAGGATGCAAATGCAATTAAAGCATTAGAATAATTAGGCAAAGCATCCCAATTAAAACATGGCCTGAACCTTCCTTGACGCCTTCTGCTGATTACTGACAGCGCGTTTTCCGGGGTCTATTTTTAACTCCTGGCCCCTGAGCTCCTGAATTATACATAATTCAGAGATAATAAAACTTTAAAAACCAGGACAAAGTCTCCTAGGAGGAACTGCCTCTGCAAACACACACGTTCAGAGCAGCAGAACCAGGATGGGGAGGAGGAGAAGCCCAGCCAAGGCATGGAGATGGGGACAGGCTGGAGACACTGCTGCACTGAGACAGGGTGCTCCAGACAAGCCAGCACGGACACACGGTGCCATAGGAAGAGTATAAATAACAGACAAAAGAAATCCCCTTTTGTTACCAGAATCCGCAAATCCCAAATCAGTTACAAGCTGACTTAGGAAATGGAGCTTTTTCCCATGTTATAGCAAAATGGGAACAATACTTTGCGAGTGGAAGTAACTCTAATTGTTTTAACTGATGTTATTTTAGTGTTGTTTAGGTTTATTGTTTATTTGTATGTATTTCCTCTACCCTGGTGAGGCTTAAAAACAAACTGTACTGTCAGCAGTAAAGCATCCCATCCATAAATAAATATATTTATCCAGTAAGTATGGATATAACCACACCATTGCTTGGAGTCCTTAAATGCAGAATATTTAAAGAATCACCAAAATAAATCACATTGATGACCTGGGTTTGCTTCTCCCTGGAAAAAGAAGTCTTTTTCAGCTACTTTTGGGAATAAAGACAGCCCAGATCACTTGCGACCAGGAGGCACCACACACTGTTTGGTTTGCAGTCTGTCCAGGTAGCCCAAGCTCATCCTGAGAAAGAGCTGCACTACTCTGAAAAGCTTTTCCCACATTTCCCTTGGCTTACACCAGCTAAGGAGTGAGGGAGAAACTGCTTTAGCTGGGACTTAAGAGTGTTATGAGGTTGCTATTGGAATATTTATAATTCGAGCTATTTCAGTCCCTCTGGGACCTCACTTTTCTTCAAAATATATATTTCCTCTATATTTGTCATGTTCCCCAGTCTGGCTTTTCCCATCCCTTGTGCTCTTCAGAGCCTACCACCCCCATTTGTGCACTTTGGCGTGCTGTATGACATGGTCTCTCCAGCTGGGATGAAGTGAGGTCAAATGGCAGGAGCTCCTCAACACCTCCCACCGTTCCATTGTGGTGGGTGGTGTCACAACGAGGAGACTTACAGGCAGAACTGGGATAAATTTTTAAGGTGATCCATAAACAGACCTGATAGGACTTCAAGGAGTTTAGGAACCTCTAAGCTGGAACCTTTCTCTGCTATCCCCAGTGCTGGTACAGCCTACTCTGGCCAGGTATGCTTGAACCTCAGCATTGCTCCCAGGTGATAAGGGCTGCACCAAGAATATTCTTGTTTCATTGCTACTATTAAAAAAATATGTGCTTTCCATGCCCATCTGTGCAATCTCTCAGAACCAAGCCTCCAGTCACCTTTTGGGCAAACCAGCCTGAAGAAACTTAACATCATGCAGGCTCCTGGGATTTGGGACAGCCCAACAGTAATGACACCCCTTATTTACAGAGTGACAATTTCACAGCCTTACACACAACAGGTGACTTCTCTTTTTTTTTGCCACAGGTAGATCCAGAGTCACTAGGAGAACCTCCTCAGTGCTCAGTCCTTGGCACTTCCCACTGGACACCTTCCAAGTGTATGAAGTTTTTCCACACCGTAAGATTGCAAGCAATAGTTTATAATTAAACAAGTTCTTTTTTTGTTTGTTTGTTTGTTTTTTGTTTGTTTGTTTTTTTCCCCCATGATCCATCCACTGCACTATCAAAGCAAAAGGGAATTTTGGCATCAACTTGAATATGGTCATGGTGGTGGCAGCCCCTCTTGGCTCACCAGCAGATGTTTCTCACAGACCTTCATGGCTAAAGCATGGTCCTTTCCTTTTCCAAGTCCCTTGTTTTGTGCTGGAAACATTCTCACACAACAAATATTCCTGTCTGCAGCTGGCTGAAGACAGAGCCAATGCACTTTCCTCAATGCACTGTGCCAAAAAGAGATGTCTTTTCTCCTCTCTGAAGTTGCTGCTTAGTCTAGATCAGCCCAGAGAGATCAAGTGAGGATCCCATGTCTCAGTCACCCTAGTTTGGAAAACGTTCCAAGGTGCACATACCAATTTAACCCTGTAAAAGCCTTACTCTTCCCTTTGAAAAGTCCCAGTCCTTCATGGGAGTGTGAGTTGTGCAACACAAGTGTTTGACCTGCTCCTTGCCATTTTACTGGAAGTTTGTACCTAGGTAGAAGAAACTGCACCTTGAGCATCTGTCTGATCCCTCCCAGGATTTTCCCTTTATGCATTGAGGATCTAAGATTCCTCCTGCTGTAATAGGCTTTAATGCAGGGAAAAGCTCAGAAAACATGATGCACTTGCCACAGAGTATCAATCACATCACAGCATGTATTAATTACGCTGATGGTTTCTCACTGATGTTCTGCAGACCTCAGGGAGCCACACACTACTTTGAACAGTAAAACAGGGATGAGTAAGAAAGGCATATTTGTACCTGCTTTACAGCAGTGTCCAAATGTGACACTGGAAATGGATCTGGCATCTCCACCAGAAAAATAAACCTGGAAAACTGTTTTTTATCTGAAGCTGCTAGAGGACAGGCAGCAGGATGGCCATATCCATTACATCCACTCTCCTATGTCTTGCAAAGTCTGAACCTCAACCATGACAACTCCAAATACCATGGCAAAACACCAGCTTTTCTGCCAGAGAAAGTACAAGTTACAGGTGCTTTTGTAATGACTACCAGGTGCTGGGTGAAGCCTCTTCAATTAATGTCATGTTGGTCACAAGGACACACCTTCAGGTGTTTCATCAGATCCAAAGTGGGGACAAAAAAGATTAGATGGAGATAGGGTATTAGGAAAAATTTCTCCATGGAGAGGGTTGCCCAGCCCTGGCACAGCTGCCTCAGGCAGTGCTGGTGTCCCCATCCCTGGTGGGATTTAAAAGCCATGTGGATGTAGCATTTGGAGACATGGGTCAGTGGTCACTTTGTCTATGCTGGGGTTGGACTCGATGATCTTAGAAATCTTTTCCAACCTAAACAATTCTATGATTCCATAAGAATCTGCACCAAAGCTCAAGAAACCATTCGACTCCTGGATACATTTTCATGTGTCAAGAGGCCAACAACAAAGACTTTGCTTCCTGGGATGTCTTGGGTCACACTGCCCCTCCTCACCACAGCTTTTTCAGTTGCTTTCTAATCTCCTTGACACCCTTGAAGTTGGTAGAATTTGGCCTGTGATGGGCTCAGCTCCAGAAGCTGGAAAGGGTCTGAGATAGTGACCACCAAGACTGGAATGGGCAATGAGCTGAACAGGGCACAACAGGAAAACTGCAGATGCACTCTCTTACTAGCAGCTTGGAAAGAGACATAACACTGCTTGCTACCAGAAATAAGGCAATTTTGGCAACCAGCACATCCCCCATGTCCATTCAGTCAGCTCTCTTCTCTGCCCAGGACTTCCTGCCCACCACCATCAGCACCACAGCTACAGGCACCCTACAGATGCTCTGCCTCCAAAGTGGCTCTGAAGTCACAGAGGGACCCTGTAAGAACCGTAGGACGCAAAATGAGCTAACCCAAGCTACACCTCCATGCTCACCTTGGTAGATCTCCTGTGGCCTTAAATTAGGTAGACAAGTATTTCACGGAAAGTAGTTTTAGACATCCTCACTGGCATTCTCACATAGCTGAAGGAGGGTGGATTTAGATAGGATATCAGGAAGGAATTCCTGGCTGTGAGGGTGGTGAGGCCCTGGCACAGGTTGTCCAGAGCAGCTGTGGCTGCCCTGGATCCCTGGCAGTGTCCCAGGCCAGGTTGGACAGGGCTTGGAGCAGCCCGGGATAGTGGGAGGTGTCCCTGCTCACAGCAGGGGGTTGGAATGAGATGGTCTCTGAAGTCCCTTCCACCCCAAGCTATTCTATGACTCTGTGATGTTGCTGTTTAACCACTTCATTTACATCCATGTGGCAAGATGCTAAAAGCACATGAGGTCCTTCCTCCTGCCTGCATCTCTGCTGCGATTGCAGACAACCCAGAGAGCCAGGATCTCTCAAGCCTGCCCTCCCCAAAACCAAGTCATCAGACATCTGTGACTCTGTGCTTGGCAGCCTCAACCTTTCTCTCCTTATCACTGCCAGAAATTATTCATTTAACATCCCTGGCCTTCCGCCAGCAAAAGAGCAGCACGAGGAGCAGAACCATCCCCTCCGCTCCTCCTGTGAACCAAAGCAACAAAAGTGAGGCTCTTACTCAATCAAATTAAAAAAAAAAACAACTCCCACCAGCTACGAAAAGCTGGAGGTTAATATAAATTCCATGGGTTTGAGGGGGAAACGGAGCTGCATTCAAAGACTCGATGGCTAACCACGCTTCCTCAGTCTGGCAACTGCCCGCTCCCCCGGCAGAGTTATTGAGGAAGTTAGACGAGTGCTGTATTTGTTCCAGCTGCAGATTTCCCTTAACCCCTGGTAGTGGTGTTTTCAAAAAACACAGATCTTGTTTTCTTGACAGCGGTTTTTCATTTTTGTGCGTGCCATGGCTACAGTTATTAGCTTTAAGTGCTGTCATTTGTAGATTAAAACTGAAGGAAAAAAACCCTGTTGCCATTCTAAGAAGCCCAGGCTGGATGAGCAAAACGAGGGATTAGAAAAAGGCTTTCAGGAATTAGCTTGGAACAGGAATGAAGAAGATAAAGCCATTATAAAAGCTTGTGCTAATACAGGAGTACTTTTTGTTGTGCTAATGCAGCCACACAAATTCCTATGAAGATTTATTAGTCAGGTCATAGAATCTACTCTCCTTCCTTCTTTGATGATAAAATCAAGAATATTTTCCTCCACTAACATGGCTCGTTTCTCTCAACTGAGAGGAAAAAAATTATATACTTTTCCAAGACTGTGTTTGTGATATACAGAAGGCTACAGGTGAGGCTGATGCCTTTAGAACAGAGAAACACAAATGCTGAAATTCAGGTACCTGTTTAGAGGCTGCACTCTTCGGATGCTCCCTGCAAGGTGAGCACAGCCCCAGGTCTCTGGTGCCCAATATGGAATAACTTGATGGAGCTGGGATATGCAGCACTGTCCCCTGCCAGCATCCCAGACCTGCCACAGCACCCGCTGTCCCACGGAACTTCAGTCCAGTAAAGCACTTACTTTATGTGATTCTGCTCCTAAGTCTACTATTTGCCTTGGCCTGCAGCCAGCCAAGCACTTAGGCACATGCTTAAACTTAAGCACAAGAGTAAACAGATTGAAGTCAGGGGGACTTAAAATTAAGCACATATTTCAAGGATTTGCTGGATAAGGGCCTTAACCCCAGTGTGCAGCATTTAACTGGGATGATTCCCAGCTGATTAGCTCCCCCTTTTCCCCAGCCTCCCCTCCACTGGACCAGGAAACAAACGGTTTCTGTTTTGCCACCACACTGAAGGCCTGGCTTTAAAGAAACCTTGTCAAGCCTCCAGGCAAAGCATGTCTTTCTTTAATTATACCTGCCTGTGAAATACCTTCCAGAAATCCCCACCCAAACAAAGCCTCAGGAAAGGAAATAACGGAAATTCTTGATGGTTTCCACGGGGGAAGCGATCCTAACCAGTGAGACGAGGCGCACGTAAGATCAGGCTGATGACTGTTCCTACTGTACGCAGCTCACAACACGGGGACACTCCTTAAAACTCCAGCAGAAACTCCCAGCTACCTCAGCCCTCACCTCCCAGGGCAGGATACTCCCTGAATGCAGCCCCTGGACGTGTCTTCCTGCATGTGTTGAGATCTGAAGAGACACTTGGTGGGCACACAGGGGAAGAAGAGAGATGTGGCAACACAAAATCCATGAAACCACCTCATAGCAAACTGCAGCACCCAATGGGGAATCTTTCAAGATGCCAAATAGCTTCCAAAGGGCTGGAGATCACTTGCAGGACTGGGGTATTTTTTGTCATTCAGTGCCTTTTCATATAAGCTTTTAAACTTTATTTCACTTGCATCCACCCACGCTAGGACCTTGGTGGCTCTGGGTAGGTGGCCAGGTCTGGCAGAGTGAAAGCCCTCTTGGCAAAGAGGCAGCCACTCCAATCAGGGATCCCAGGCAAGTCTTATTCAAAACAGACAAGAAGAAGGTCAGAAACCTGGACACAGAAGATGGAGATTACTGCGGATTTCTGCAGGAACAGGACAGTGCTCAACAAGGAACAGCAACTTGCCTGGACTTGACAGTGGACTAAGGGACCACCACACCAAATCCACTCCCATTTCTTACCTATCCCCATATCACTCACATCTAACCACCCTCTGCTGCATCACCCTCTGCTCCGGAACAGTCAGTCCTTCCAACCAGGGCTTTAACTTCTGATTTACCTGTGCTTAACATAGCAAAGGCACCAAATAACCAAGTGTCTTTGGAAAAGCACCTGAGAAAGATGCCTGGATTCCTCCATCCAAACTGCAAATCACTCCAGGTGACCACTAAATCATCAGTTTTCACATGCAGAAAGATGTTTGTGCTGTCAAAACACCTTGTCTTTTAATCCAACCTCATGTCAGGAAAATTGCCTTAGATCTGCCAGAAGAGCACAGCTACCAGGTGCTTCACTACAGCCTTGCCCTTCCTGAACCAACAACTCTCAGAAGTTGAAGACTGGCAGAATAAATTCAAGTCCTGCCTCATAAGCAAATCATGCCATGAAAAGATGCAGCAAGCAGAAGCCAAACAAGGCAGTTTTTTTCTCCTTCAGACAGGAATGTCAGGATGCTCAAGTAGTCACAGTGCTCCACCTCTAACTCAGCAGGTTCCCAGCCTCAGGTACTCCTGCAACCCTTGAAGCTACTTTAACTATTTTTGTGGCCTCACTGCCCACGGGCAGCTGGGCACTGGAATACCACTGGTTCTCTGGAATACCAGCAAAATGTACCTTGGAATTGTGTCACACTTCATCTGTCCTCCACCAAGGTGAGCACAGGCAATGTAACCATCATTTATACTTGGAAACACCACCAAAATCCTGGAGCTAGACATGTGTGCAGGGATCAGAGAACTGCTCCAGCACCAGGAGGAAACACTGAAAGAAGTACCTGCAACTTGCCTTTTACCTTCAAACATAGGCATTTGTAAAAAAAGAAAAGAGTTTTAAATAACAAATCTGTTTACCTAAGCACTTAAAAAATTGAACTAAAAATAGCTTTCCTTCCAACTAAAAGAAAGTGTGCAGCACATGTAGTCCCAACACTGTGGCACTGGAAGAGGGGTGGAGGGGAGACCCTGAATTCCACCCTGGCCGTAAGTTCTCAATGTTCCCTCATGATTCCGGGCATGACATGGGACAACTCTCCCCCACCTCTGACAGGTTTTCATAACCATGTTTGGTCTCGCTTCAGCTCCCGGAGCACTTGCAGGAGAAGAGGAGTTTCCACCCTCCCTGATGAGGGGAAAGAGGAGCCGGCGCGGTGCTCCTCGGATCATGTCGGGTCGCACGTACGTTTGAAGTCAGCCACCTCATTCTCAGCAGCCAGGAGCAATCTCTCAGTGGCTGCTTCCTCTGCTGCTCGCAGAGCTGATCCTCAGGAAAGCTCTGTAGTGCGAGGAAATCCTGGCTATCGCCAGCGAAGCGTTATCGACACGGCGAGGAGATAATAACGGCAGGAACTGCCTTACGGCGAGATCGCCACCGTGATGATCCACGTGGCCGAGCAGTGCCAAGGGCCAGTGAGCCGGGATGTGGCCAGGCTAGGTCACACATGCTGTTAGATGGTTAATTGTGTCCAAAAAAAAAAAAAAGGGTGGGTTCCTACAACTTGATGAGCATCATACGCTCTTCCTCTGGCAAATACATCAGGTTTTCAGTGTACAATGTGGCTTCTTGCCTGGAACTCCGCTACTCTTAGAAGGCCACAGGTCCCACCTTCTCCTCTGGGAGGAGATACCATCTAGCCTGGCAGAAACCACCTGGAAAGAGAATCACCATTCATCATGCCAGAACCTGGCATAGGCTGCAGGTTTTGTGACTGCTCTGGATTCACCAGAAATATCACAAACCACAGCAGCCCTCTGACCTATGTACAACTTCCTTCCCAGAGAGATGCAGATGGCCTTAATGACAGATAGGACTGGTGGGCACATTGTTGTGGCCTCATAGCACTTCTCAAAGGCCTTGAACCCCAGGGCCTGCTGGCCCAGACCTTCTTGGTCTGTGACACACATATGAGGAGTAGCAGGCATGTCATTAGAAGTGCTGCCAGGTGGTGGTGAATCCCTAGAAGCACAACATGTCAAGCAGCTGTGCCTCCTTCAACCTTCCTCCATCCTTGCTGGAGACTGCACACCTACAGCACAGACTTTGCATCTGCACTATGGGAGCAGCAGAAATTCCCCCCTTGGACAAGCCAAGAAAGAGAGGAGGTTCAGGGCTGGTGAGACATGAGGGTTCGCCTTCCCTGGGTGTGGATTTGGCCAGTCGTTGAGCAGGGCTGGGGAAGATGCTCTGGTGGCCTTGTGAAGGAGCACCTAGGCAGGCCAAGGGGACGGATTTCCCCCCACCATGAGAAACACCCATTGGTACCTTCTCCAGGCGTAACACTACACCAGAAATAGAGCTCCGCTGAGACTTCGTTTTGTTTTTTCTTTCTTCTTTTTTTTCTTTTTCGCAGGATTACTGAGTTCGCAGAGTCTCTCTTTAATGTCACATGTGCAGCTCAGGTCCCTCAGGCCCCAGCAGAAGCAGCCTGGGATATTTGCACAGACCCCTCACAATGGAAGGAAGAGGGTGTAGGAGGGAGGATCAGGCTGCTGACCCCTTTATTGTTCTTGGGCCAGAAGAAAGCTTCCTCCTGGCTTAAGAACCACGGCGCTGAAAAAGTTTTCCAGCCAAAAAGAGTCAGATGGAGTCACTGGGTGGTGGTTTTTATTATTTTTTTTTTTCTTTCTCCTTCCCCTGCCTCCCCCTTCGGTCAAGCGACGGGGAGTCACAGGGTTGTGCTCCATTCACAAAATACCTGCTGCACATCACGTAGTCCTTCCCCCCGACGGCGGGGAAAGGCGCTGTAACCCAAGCAAACGAAAATAAACCTTTTTTTTCCTTTCTCTGCAGATTTCAAAAAAAAAAAAAAAAAGAAAAAGGAAAAAAAAAAGAAGGGAAGAAAGGACCCTGCTCCCAGACTGACGCCTCCAGTGCGCGCCCGCCGGGGAAGGGGTAGGCGGAGGGGGGAAACAAGACTACGATATGAAAGAAAACAAAAACAGCAAATTCTGCTCCGAAAGGATTAAATGGAGGTTTTCCAAAAAAACACCCCGCCATTATATAACGAGGCTTAGCTCGGAGTCACTGGGGTCACACGATGCAGCAGACTGGAAAAACCAAAGTGCAGTGTAGCCTTTTAATTGTTAAGCCAACCATAAAAAAAAAAAAAATAGAAAACCGATATTGTGATCGCACGACACAAAGGTGGCCACTCACATACTGATGGTCAGGGTATTTTTTTACCCCCTTGGCTCTTTCTGGCTGAAATACCATTTCAGTGTGAGGCTGACTCCTTGCCTTTGTGTTTATGGGGTGGTGACCTGTTGTGCTGGGACACTGCTGGCTCAGGGAGTGCAGGGACTGCACCGCCTCCCAAAGCCTTGAGGCACACGGGGCTGGCTTCATTCTGACAGCAAAATAGAGCACAAGTGGAAATCTCACCACAGCAATCCAGGTATCAAAACACACCACCGGGCTTCCAGATCAAAATTTGCATGCAAGGAGATGATCTTTTAGCACATTGGTTGCACCTTGGAGTCCAGCCATCATCCATAGTCATGTGCCTGGTCTCCAGGTTCTCCAAAACCTTCAGGCTGAGTTGGCTGTACAACCACAGGCAAACCTGATGCTCCTTCATCCCTGATGTTTCCCAGCACTGTCTACACCAGAGACAGACTCATACAATTATAGAATCACTTCAGTTGGAAAAGTCCTCAATGATCCTCAAGTCCAATCATTCCCCCAGCACTGCCAAGCCCACCACTGACCCATGTCCCCAAGTGCCACATACACATGGCTTTTAAACCTCTCCAGGGATGACTACTCCACCACTGCCCTGGGCAGCCCATTTCCATGTTTGACAACCCTTTCCATAAAGACATTTTCCCCTAATATCCAATTTAAACCTTCCTTGGTACAACTTGAGGCTGTTTCCTCCTGTCCTGTTGCTCATAACCTGGGAGAACAGACTTGACTCTTCCCAGCAACACCCTCCTGTCAGGCAGTTGTAAGATCCTAGATGCAGGGCTGAACAAGCTCCATGGGCAAGAGGGATGAGAACAGCCCAAACAAGAAAAAAATTTTGGAAAACTAAGCTTTCACTGGCCACAGGCCCAAAGGCTGGAGCAGAGCAGCCACTGTGGTCATTCTGTGGTATGCCCAGGGTGTCCAGCAGCAGCAGTGGGATGGTACCATCAGGCTGGAAACCTGGAGATCATCCTGACCCATGCTTTATTTTGAATTACAACAGAGGCAAATCTGTGCTTCACACTTGAGTCTTAAAAACTGCCTTTAGTCTGGACTACTGTTGTGGAATAATCATGAAACAAGACACGGTGTTTCATCTCTCCTGCTGATCTTTCAAACTATGTGCATGCAACTACTGACCCCAAATCTTCCCAGTCTTATCTAGAAAATGTGCAGCAACCTAAACTTAAGGAATATATATTTTTATATTTTATTTGTGCAGAGCACCAAGAGGAAGGCTGGCAGGTGAAGGCGCACACAGCCCACCAGCTTTAGGAAATAGTGCTGCTCACAGACTCATGATGGAGCAAGTGTCAGCAGTTCCTTCTCCAGAACTAACAAGCAGAAACAATCCATATCTTCTTCTGATACCTGCTTATTTTGCCCAGCCAAGGGGTCTTATTTTTCCCAGCCAAAGGGAAACAAACAGCTCCTATAAGCACACATATTTTCTTTCCGTTTGCACAGGGCGCCTCAGAAGAATACACAATGAGAAATGAAATAATGAAACGGGTCACAAAAGCAGGAAGAAATGAAGCTTTATCATTCTCCAGTGGTTTCTCTGCTCATACATTACGAGAATTATTTTAAAAGGGAAAAAATAATGAAAAAGAAAGCAAGCCAACAATGAGGAGTTTCTCCACAGTGTATGAACAGGAGAAGGATAAAGAGGAATAACCCTGGGAAACATGGACACAGGGGCAGTATCGTGTGGCTAAAGGTGTAGAGACTGCATTCTGCTCACTATTCCTATTTAGCCCCAACGAAATCATTCAAGCACACCATCCAGCAAAGGCATTTTGGGGATGCCACAGTTTTCTTTCACTGACCACGCCAGCACGTGTACATCTCCAGAGCCAGCAGAGAAGTGAATGGAGTATCCCTGCAAGTGTCCCAAGGCTACACTAGATGGGCCTCTGGGCAATCTGGTCTAGGGGAAGTTGTCCCTGCCCATGCCAGAGGAGCTGCAACAACACAATCTTTAGAGTCCCTTCCAACCCAAACCATTTTATGATTCCATAAGCTTCGAAAAACCAACCACCCAAAGTACTTTTAAAATGGTAAAATGAGGGACAATACAAACATAGGACTAAAAGGACCTCCAGGTTACAGAGTCTGGTCTGCTACCACAGTGAGGACATCATTTAATCCCTTCATAAACAGTCTTTATTCTCCCCGTGGAAGAGACATCCAGGCGTCGTGTGCAGCAATAAATTTCCCACTTAAATGACAATCTTTGACCAAACCACCCTGCATTGCAATAAACACTTACCCTGCCACTAAATACCTATATTTACACCCATAGCTATATATACATCTCTCCAAGCTGAACGGGATTCACTTACCTGCTGCCTCCGGGCAGGAAATTCTCATTTTAAGAACTTCTGGTCTCATTTATTGTATTGCTTTCTATTCCCACAACATCAGAGGAAAGGCAGCAGAAAAGGGTGGGGGAACATCTTCTGGTTAAGAAGAAATTTATAAATGTGACAGGAAACATTAACCTCCTATTTTGTCAGGCCAGGGACAAGGACATCCCCCATTAGCAGGATTTTTAGAGAGCGAGGTGTTTCTAGGCTCTCCAGGTCCCTCCAACAACGGGGATGTATGCACGTCTCCCTTCTCTGGTCCTGTGGTATGCCTGCTTTTTTTTGCAAGAAAATTTCTTCCTTCCCTTTATTTTATTAAAAATTCATCTCTTTCACAGAGAGCAGGGAAGGGGATTAGGATGTGGAAATAGCCAAGCCAGCAGAAATGCTTGACCAAAGAGACACTGAGTTTCTATTTGGGATCTTTAGAAATCTGGAAATTTTTTTTGGACTACTTTTAATAACATTTTTTTAAATTTAATCATTCCTCCATATTACTTCCACGTTGCAGGAAAATATTCAGCAAATTCAAGGGAGTGCAGCAAAAACCCTCTCAGTTTTCTAATGAATCCCCTGAGAAAACAAGGGAGAAGAAAATGTAACATTATTCAGAAGTTAAAACTCAGGCGGGATTTGAGGGGTGTGTTTTGGAGTCTATAGAAAGGACTGGGAAAAACCAAAACAGGTTTGCTTTGGATATTATATAGCTGCATAAAAGCAAACATTGCTGAAAGGGAAGTCAGCTGTAAAGCTGGGAAAAATCCAAGTAGCTCCCTGGTGTGTTTAAGCCAGAGCATAATGTGGTGACATTTTGCAGCCTGAAATGCCTATTGAGCTGTTATTTATACCCCAGTACAACTCCCCTTGCCCAAACCACTTAATTCCCCAGAAAACTGCAGTTCATGGGTCTAAAACTACTTGTGGCCTCCTTAAAAATAAAACAGAGGATCTTTCTTCATCATCCTCCCAGAAACAGCTCTCTCATCCTCCTATTTTTGTGGTCCCTGGTCATGAACCCAAACCCCACCACTTCCTATTGCTAAGCCCAGCCTAGTCCTGACATCTCTGTGTCCACTGCTCCACCATCCCAGCCTGAAGAAAAGCTGCAATGCAGCCCACATCCCATTATTAACCTTATTTTGTGGTACAATGCCTGGCAAACTGGGGTCTAAGGAACAGAGATGATAAAGCAGTGGGCAACCCATGGTGCCCACATCCCTCCTCCTAAGGGTGGCATTTCCTTAACGTGGGGTGGAGGGGGACAGAACAAATGAAATGTAGGTATTCAGGGGAACATCCTACCCCTGATGGGCAGCAGCACTTTCCAGAGAAAGGGAGAACCCCTCAGCACATCTGGAACCACTCCTTGGTGCAAGGAGCATTGCTTCAGACTGAGCCTTACCAAGGCATCCCACAGGAAATACATGGAGTTGAGGATTATGTTTCCAAAGGTGGGATTTTCATGAGATGGGACATCTAACCCCTAAGCACCAGCTCCTCTCAGGGCTGTGGTGCCTGTTAAAACCTTCAGTTTTAACCCTATTCTGCTCAGGCCCAACATGCAGCTCACACCCAAATGCAGCCCCAGGTACAGAGAAACACCTTCAGGTTTCCCCACGATGGACACACACTCAGAGCCTCAGGTGTACACAGCAGGATGGCCAGCAGCATGACTTGGCACTGGAGGGTGAGAGACACTGCAGAGTGGAGTTTGTGCTTGGAGAAAGCCTTTGGAAATGCCTCGTTTCCCCTGCCCAAGCTGTGCTGCAGAGCCATGCAGCGAGGCCGCAGTGCCCTCTAGTGCTGCAGGGCTCCTCTCTGTCACCAGCCCTGTCCCCTCCGCCACCAAACACTCTGCCAGACTTCAGAGCTGCAGCATGAACTGCCCTTGTCCCTTCTACCTTCCCTCCCTGCTCATCCCAAACCCAAATCCCTGACCAGTCAATCCAGCTGGGGTGTGAGTGCATCCCAGTGCCTCCTATCCTGGCAGCAGGGCAGCCTGGCCCTAATTCTGACCAGCTGACCAGCGCCAGCTCCAGAAGCCACTACAAAACAGCTCTGTGCCCACCAGGTTGGGAAGACACCCCCAGGAATCATGAGTCAACATTGCTACATCTGCCTGATGGCCAGAAGAGTAACACCAGCCCTGAGAAGGGAGAGCCTATCTCATTTTCCACAATCAGGAACCCACTTGGAACCATAATAATAACAATGATAATAATAACAACAACAACAGCATCAACAAGAACCATAATAAAGATGATAACAACAACAATAAAAATTCTAATAATGATAATGATAATAATAATAATGATAATGAGAAAAATAATAATGATAATAACAAAAATAATAATGGAAACACCAATGTTCCTGATCATTCCTCTAGTGTTTCATTCATACACTGAATAAGACTATCATACAACATTAGGAAATCAGATATTAGGGAAAAATTTCTTTGTGGAAAGGGCTCTCAGACCCTGGCACAGCTGTCCTGGGCAGTAGTGGAATCCCCATCCCTGGAGGGGTTTAAAAACCATGT
The DNA here is from genome assembly GCF_008360975.1 of Lichenostomus cassidix. NCBI lineage: Eukaryota > Metazoa > Chordata > Aves > Passeriformes > Meliphagidae > Lichenostomus > Lichenostomus cassidix. The sequence continues at coordinate 73,391,030 of NC_139511.1, read as the reverse complement.
GGATATGGCACTTGGGGACATGTGTTAGTGGTGGCCTTGGCAGTTCTGGGGGCATGGCTGCACTCAGTCACCTTTGGGGTCTTTTCTAACCTTAATGTTTCTCTGATTCTGTGGTATGAAAGACCATCATAATCTGAAAAAGCCACTGTAAGATCTTCCCTTTCCTGCAGCTCTAGTAAAACCCTCTGGGTTTGTAAGGTGTTTCGGGGCTCACAGGGACTGTGTTCTACGACCAGAGCCCAGGCTATAGGAGGAATCTGTGAGGTGCATAGGACATTAGACAGTCTTGGTCTAGGTCCAGACCTCACCTCTCCAGTGCTCTGGAGATGTCAATGGCCTCGTTTGCCTTCCTTGGCAATGGTGGCCTTAACTCTGACATGGGAGTGATGCTGGAGGGGTTACAGGTGACCACATCAGTTTGCCCTCTCTGCTCCAGGTGATGGGCACTGTCAGTTGAGTTAAATGCAATGAAAAATAGGCCACAGAAAGACTGTGTCTCACTGGAAGTCATGGCAAACGAACAGCTTTTTACTCAGGAGCAGAGCTCTGACTCCCAATATATTGTGACCTATACTCAAGTAAGCCTTGGCTCTTTGACAGGGACTTTCCACAGTGGTTTTAGCTGTTACGGTATTGGAAAGACCCTTGGGATATGGGCTTGTCAGACAAGAAACCTTCTCTGAAGGCAGTGCCGTGCCTACACACTCTGGACAGACTCCAGCAGGAACTGGGGGCAGGGAGAAGTAATCCCCCCGTTTTGGGGCTCCTAGGGAGGCACCCCAACCTTTTCATAGGTGTTTGGTGGACACATAAAGGACCTCAGGGCCAGACATGGTGAGTGACAGCAGGGACAGCAAGGGGCACATGCCACACTGACCAGGGCACTCCCAGTGGGAGGGCATGCCAGGCAGAAGGGTAAGCCCAACCCAGGTCCACCAGTACAGAACTGCCTGCTAGGAGAGGCACATTGCTATGGCCAAGGCTGTGAAAGAGGAGGAATTTGGGCTGCCTAATGAGCTGGGTAAAATGAGAACTGCCCAGCCTTGCAGTGCAGAAAGAGCAGGCAAAAGAGGAGGTGGGGAGGATAACTCCATATGATGATAGTAAATAACACTACCCCACCAAAGACCTGTCTGTGAGCTCCAAAGAGACCTGTTCTTCTGCTACCACCTCCCTGGAAGGATCAGTGATCTGCAGGGTCCAGGAGCTAGCCCTCACACCAGTGCAAGACACCAATCTTCCCCCCTCACACAGAGTGACTGCAGAGGGTATGCTCACCCATCTCCCCCTGGACAGCTGGGCTGACTTCATCTCTCTTCAGGAACCTTCCATATCTGACCAAATCCTCATGTGAGCTGGTCAATCTCTGCACCCTACAGAGCTGACAAGGCAAGGGCACGGGTATCCTCCGATGGCAATCATCCAGCCCTTCCCAGACCTCTACACTGAGGTACAACAAACCACATCCCAGTGTGTCCATTCCCCGCCTGCAGCAGGAACCCCAAGTGACCAGCCCATGCACAGGTCCAACCTTTACTCACAGGATTTCCTTACTGAACTGTAAGGTCTGACCTGAAAATACTTGTCAGTGAGGAGGGGTCCCAAGGAAAATGGGCAGAGATGCCTGTGGGTGCCTCAATTCAGGTGGCTTTCCAGCACCAGGAGAAAAGCAGCTTAACAACCAGGCTGAAAGAAGAACCTGCAGCTTGCTTACTTTTGCTTTCAGACATGGGCATGTGTAAAAAAGAAAATAGTTTAAATAACAAATTGTTTCCCTAGGCACCTATAAACTCAACTACAAACCAAATCAGGAATCCCGGTGATTCTGGGACTCTCTTTGGACAAAATCATGAATACAGTGGTGCTAAGAGGAACACAACAACTTACAGAGCCTGCCTTTCTCCTAAGGAGCTTCTCCCTTGTTTCTCTTCCAACAAGGAAGCTGGATGACGACCGCAGCCAGAAGAGAAACAAGCAGTTTATTGTAACTGCGAGCATATGACAAAAAGGGTCAAAAATCAGTAAGGAAACGGAAGGAGATGAGCTGAAGGCAGCAAGATGCCAAACCAAATTATATCAATGCCATCTTCCAAGTTTATCCCATTACAACAATAATACCCAATATGGCTTTCTGAAGTGCCACATTTCTACCTCCTAAACACAGGACAAGGAGCAACTGGGCAGTGAAAGCACATTCCCAGCGAAGGAGGGCAAGCCCATCCCAAAGGCATGAGTCCAGCAAACTGAAAGCCAAACACTACAATACAGGAGTCCAGAAACCACCTGGGACATGCTCCAAAATTCTCTGCTTGTGACCAGCAGTGCTCACACCACGCCCCTGTGACATGCAGATGCCTGTGTCCTTTGTGAGCTACAGCAGTTCCACAGGAAGGAGGGGGGTGGATCTTGCCCAGAGAAGCTGTGGCTGCCTCATCCCTGGAAGTGTTCCAGGCCAGGTTGGAGGGGGCTTGGAGCAACCTGAGATAGTAGAAGGTGTCCCTGCCCATGGCAGAGGGGTTGGCAGGGAATGAGACTTAAGGTCCCCTCTAACCCAAGCCATTCCATGATCCTGTGATCTTGCAGAACATGATCCCTTGGGTTTTTTTCTCTGGTAAGTGCAGAGTTTGCCAAGGGCTTGCTTGCCAAGGGCTCTGAAGACTAAATCTGGGACTGGGGCACTCGGATGTGACACATTCAAGCCTGAAAGACTTCCCAAGCCTTTGCCAAAGGGAGCAAAAGCAAAAGGCACTGACTCAGCCCTCCCTGTGACATCTTCATGACGTCAAGGTGGTTATGTGCTCTCCTTCAACAGAACAGCTGAGGTGAAAATGGAGAGGATACGAGGACTCTCTCGACACCTGAGTTGTGCCTCCTTATGCAGCAGATGCTCCCTGGTGTGCAGTAAAAATCAGATCTCATGAATGGAGAATACTTATCTTCAAAAGAGTCATTTTTGGCAGCACTTTAGTGAATTAGTGCCCAAATTGTACTGCAGATTCTTATGAATAAGGAGAGATGAAGAGGTTATGGCTCAGGAGCTGAGCCAAGGCAATGACCTCATGAGCTCCTAGCCATGAAGCTTTCAGAAATAAAACCTACTCACCAGTAAAAACAAGCACCTCAGATGGATTTTGAAAGGATGGGGCACGAGAAAGCTTCAAATTACAAGTTGTGGTGAAAGAACTGTGGAGCCTGTGCATGTCCACGAGATGGCAGAGCACGCCGTGCTGTGGGAGCATCCCCAAGGACTGGGATGCATGAACTCCAAACAAAAGAAGAGGATCTGAGGGAGGTCATTTGGGCTTGTTTTGTTTTGCTTTCTTTATTTTTCCACCTTTTAATTGCCAAATAGTCATAGGCTTTCCTTGCAATATTTTGTTAAAATACTATTGATAGATTCCAGCACAAAAGCTCATGTATAGGGATATTAACATCCAGATATCCAGAACAGTCTGGTTAACCCCCATATAACCAGAATATTCTGCTTAATCAGGGACATCACTGCATCCCTCTGCAGACACATGCATCCACACCTGGATGTACACTGGAGATCCATTCTGGATTCATGTGCTATGCATACCACACCTTAACACCAAAGGCACACAAATCTCCAAGCAGCCTGCAAGCAAGAATCCCTACCTCTCTCAAATGTGGTGCTTTTAACCTTTCCATAGCTGCAGAAGCACACCCAGCAGCAAAACACTTGCATTTGAGCCATGCTGGAGGACGCTGGACCACCCCAGTTGTGCTGGAGGATGCTTGGACTGGTTCAGTGTCACTGGAGGATGCTCAGACCACCCCAGTTGTGCTGGAGGATGCTCAGATTGGCTCCTCCACCTGTGCACGCCTGCTGTAAGCATCCCATGAGCTCTCAAACACAAACAGAACAGGAGTTTATACACCTCCAACGTGAAAACTCTCTTCTTCAGCATGTGACAGAAATGTAACAGTGTGGGACAGCCCTACAGGGTGAAGGATTTTCCTCTCCTAAGCTCTCAGGAGTATCTTCCCTTCTGCCCCACCACACTGCTCCACAGAGCCCTTTAAAACAAGGGATAAAGAGCAGTAAAATCACTGTCAGCATTGCACGGTTGCATGCAAATCCTGTTAACAATGATATGTCAGGATTAAACCAGCTGTCTGCAAGTATTTCACTTGTCCATGTTGAAAAAGATAAACCCTCACCCACAGCCACCTGGGTCCTAGCTCCCACAGACACACATGACTGACTGTACATGCCAAGGTAAGCACGTCTCCTAATTAATGCAGTGTTGCATGAGTCTGCCCCAAGGCACAAACAAAACATCAAATCCAGCATTCCCACTAGTCTTCCATCTCAGAGATGTCACACTACCAATTAATGGTAGATATTAATGTATATATTGGTGTTAATTTGTTGTGGTCAATGGGCTCTTAGGACATGATGAAATGACAACCAGACCAGGAGGACCTGGCTTATTTAACAGCTGTTGATTAAAACCTTCTTGAAGGAAATCAGCTCCTTGCACCAAAGATGGTTTGATTCTTCATTTCCAATTATTCCCCAGGGAAAATAACCTTATTTTGCAGAGTTAATGGGGTTTGTATCAGCTGAACCTGCTGTTTTCTCCCAGTGACCTAAAGTCCAGACATACCAAACATGGAAGAGACTGAGCAGGAAGCAGCTGCAGGCAGCGCTCCTCCCTGCCAAAGTCAGCTGCCCTTCTCCACTCCTTCATGGATTCAGTGCCAAATAGCTCACCCAAAAGAAACAGTAAGGCAGATTGTCACATGGTCTGCAGGATGAGAAAAGCTCTTCCTCACATGATCTGTGAGCAAGAAGCCCAGTGAGCTCTTGGCTCAGCACTGAGTAGGGTAAAACTACCATAGCACACGAGATGTTTTCATCCTCGCCTCTGGAGGCAAAGAGACTTCGGCAAAAACACATTGAGCATCCTCAAAAACTCGCCTAGCTCAGGGTACTCAGCTTCTTTGAGGACTAGGACTCAGTGAAATGGAAAATTACATGATGCTGACAAATGGACTTATTCAACCTGACTTCTGAACTGTGGGGTCTCATCCTGCCATTCCCCAACACCCAGCCATCAGAGGGCATTTAACAAGAACTGCCAAAACTGGGTTGTGAAGCGAGATTTGGGGAAGGAATAAGCTGGAGAAAACACACACACGGATTATAACTGTATATAAACATGGGCATGTCCCAAAGGGGAAATACCTGGGTCAGCACACAGGCACTGCTAGCTTCCTGACAACAATTTAATTTGGAGCTGTCAGGAGGGGTCGATGCTTTTCAGAATCTCCTTTTCTCAAACATATGAGCCCTGTGTATATGTACATATGTCCATACATACACACATACATATATAGGTATACACTGCCCTCAGAGTATCACCTCCCCAAGTCTCTGTGCTAAGTGCCCTTGCCCAGCACTAACACCCAAAACCACGGGCACAAATCTCCCTCCCAACCCCAAAAGGAGCATAGCCCAGCAGCTCTCCCACTCCTGAGGAGGGTTTCCTAGGGGAACACGAGGCAGGGAAGGTGCTGCTGCTGGTCTCCACCGTGGCAGGGGCAGATGTCCTCATCACCTACCTGCCACACTGGAAGGACTTTCTCTATGTCATTCAAGTTGATGCTGTCACCATCCTCGTACTTCCCTTTTCCAAGCCTGTGGCAAGAGGAAAACAAAATAAAACCATGTGAAAACTCACTGGAGACACAGTTTATTTTCTATTACGGCACAAGGGGAAGATCAGTTCTTACTGCAAAGGCCCCTCATGGAAACAAAGAGGCTCTCTCTGGAGCAAGTGTGCTGTGCCTCCAAAACACTCCCACACAGGCGTAAAGCTGTTAATACAAAATTAAATGCTTTGCTCAGTCCTCTCCACCTGCACCATCTGCCACAGCATGCAAACACTTCGGGTAGTAGCAGCAGTGACAAAACCAAAGGCAGTCCTGAGCATAGGGTGACTCGGTTTCCAGACAAAGTAAAACTGAAAGCACAGCCCACCTGGACAGCAGAAATGACAGCACAAAAAAAGCAATGAAAAACATTTTTTTTTAAGCACTGCTCGTTTGTTGGCCTCCACAGGAGCTCCAGCTCCCCTGCTGAGAAAGGTGTGGAAAATCAGTACAAACACACATCTCAGACAGGAAGCAGCAATCGATATAAATATAAACAGACAATTTGAAAGACAAAGAAACTGGGGTGAGAAGTCAAGCATTCACACACCATACATAGAACTGGCAGCTGAAGGACTTTCTTGGATCCAGAAAGGAAAAAACCAATCCAAAGATAATTACTAGCTAGATGCAGAGAGTTTGTGATGATACAGAAGAAGAAAAAGTGGTCAGTAAGTATCATCCTTCTATGTTTATAAACATCAGAGATGACCTTTTTTTATTATGCAAGAATTATAAAGTATTTTTCTGTCAGTTAGAAGCAAGAAATAAGACACCGTGGAGACTTTGGTAGCAGTACACCCAGATAACCAGTGCCTAGAAGTCAGAGAAAAACATATATTGGAATTAGAGAAAATGGGAGGAAAAAACCAGAAAAACTGCACATGCTGAAGTAGCAGGCTCAAAAACAGCGAGGTGAAGGGAAGCAATTTAATTAAGCTTAATCAACTTGAGCACCCTGGTTTAGTAAAAGGTGTCTCTGCCCATGGCAGGTGGGTTGGATTAGGTGATCTTGAAGGTCCCTTCCAACCCAAACCATTCTGTGATTCCGTATTTGCAGGAAATCAGAGGAGTTTAACAATTGACTTGGCATCACAGATAAAATCCTGACTTTGATTTACAAAGGGAAAAATATAGTATGCGTACACATACAAAAAAATATTGATATATATGAATTTATATAGATGAGAAAAATCACGTCAAACATCGGAGGCAAATGATGCCAGCTGCAGGTGCAGAACACAAGTGTATTGTAGGAAAAGCTCATCTGAAAAGGTTGGGGACTGTCCCAGGCTAAATTTCTGACGCTGAACTGTGCAGGGGATGAGGAGGAGGCAGGGATTAGGGGGATGAAGGCAGCTTTCCTCTAGAGACAGCATGGCTGAGCCCCAGCTGCAGGACCACAGGCAGTCCCGGCAGTCCTATTTCAAAGAGGAGGTAGAGAAATTTCTTAGAGTACCTGAAAAACCAAAGTGATACATGTGCTTGGGAGATACCTAGAATGAAGAGAAAATACCAACTACAAAAGGTTGTTTGATCTGGAAGAGTAGAAGCAGAGCAAGAGCTAGCCCTGGAAATTAAAGCCAGACAAATTCAGGTCAGAAACGTGGTACAGTTCCCTGTTTTTTTTTAACTGCTCCACTTTTGATTATTCAGCACACCACCAAACAACATCTTCCAATAAAATCAGATGTCTTCCTGGAGGAAAACACTTCACCCAAGCAAAAGTCACTTGAGGTTACACAACTGGATGCAACTACATGGCCAGCCTTGGGCAAGTGATCAGACTAAGGAATAAAATGGCTCTTTTAGTGCTGAAAACACACACTGAACAGCATATTCTTTTCTTTTTCCCCCTGTTTTTTTCACTGCACAGCTAGATTGTTAAAAAAAGCCTCCCATTGAAGCAAGAGGGAAAATGCCTAGCTAGCAGGTGGAGATTCATGGAGGCTCAGCAAACTGAATCTTGGCACAGATTCACCACGGAGAGCTGATGAATGCACAGCAGTCAGATTTAAAAGTTAAAAGGTAAGAAGAATTTTGTCTTTCTTTGTGCTTCCTCTGTTCTAGCCAGGTTACTTACATGGCATGCATTTTGGGAGATGCATTGCTTGTGCTGATAGCATCTGCCTAACTTTTCTGCAGATACACTAATTCTTACTCCCCTTTTACAGCTGTAATATTTAGGAGTGATTAAATATCACACCTCCACAGTCCTTCTCTACCTGTTTGCAATGTGGCACTCACAATACAGCAGGAACTGGAGGAAAACCACAACACCAACCCTGTTCCATCCTCCCTGCACACAGAGGTGTCAGGACCACCTGGGAAGTGCCATCAACCATGGAGAACATTATATCTTATTTCACAGAGGAAACACATTATGTCTTATTTTACAAAGGGCCCCTTCATCTCATTCCAAACCCATCTGAAAAAACGGGAGTCAATTTGCATAAGGGACATTGTGACTTAGAAATTTAGTGTAATGTTGCTCCAAATGTTCTCAAAATTGCTCTTTATAAACCTGCAGTACCTGTTATTTATAGTGCAGGAAAAAAGGGTTATGTGAGTATTCCTATCATTGTACAGTACAGGAGCCTCCTGCAGATGCTGAGCCTGGGCTGGTGTGGGACTGCTGGTCTGGTTGGATGTTTCTAATTTTTTCCAATCAACTGTTCTAATAACAATTCTAATCTTGTCTTCTAAACAACATGTGCAGACCAGGCATATGGCACTGTCCAGTAGTTTGGCAAAACCCACTTATCAGCAGAAGAAATGTCTCCAAGAAAAGATTTCCATCCCTGCACACAATGTGGCTGTGAGACATCAGCTGCAATCTTCTAAACCCCATCTTTTATACCTGTTCTGATTTTTTCCTTCCTCCATGCTGTGAATGATAGGGAGAGGAGAACCCAACCTATAGAGTCATAGAACTATTATGGCTGGAAAAGACTGCTAAGATCACCAAATCCAACATTCCCCTGGCATTGCCAAAGCCATCACTAATCCATGTCCCCAAGTACCACATCCACATGGCTTCTAAATCCCTCCACCACTACTCTGGGCAGCTGGACAGCCCCCCTGTGACAGAAACTGTTCCTAATACCCAATCTAAACCTCCCCTCGTGCAACTCTAGGCTTTACCTCTTGTCCTGTCATTAGTTACATGGGAGAAGAGCCCAACTCCCACCTAGCTGCATGCTCCTGTAAGGGAGCGATTGCTTTTCCATCTGCAGACAATCTGCAGAAAAATGGTGACATCCATCTAAGCAGCACTGCTGAGCCACTTAATGCCAGCACACATTTATTTGGTTTGACCAACCAACAACCACTGAGGAATCCAGAAATAACAGGAAAGCCCGTGGAGGCTGTCACCACCAAAAGGACTTCACACTGGTGCTCTCTCCTTCCCTGAAATATTGCTGGGGAGAACAATGGAAGCCCTGTCACCCCCAGGAACTTTAACCAGGTCAGCACTACACCACGATCTTTCCTCCACCATCTAGACATGTTTAAATCTAGGACAGCTGGATCTAGGAGACTTGGATCCAGAGTGATTTAAACACAGAAATATATCAAGCAATGCAAAAATACAGCTGCAGCCCAGAACTGGATGACAGAGGAGCCAGTCAGACTGATCGTGGCACCCTCAAAACCTGTAAATGGTCCAGTGCCTCTTTCCATGTCCTCCATGTGAGGTGTGTCACCAAGCCAGAGTTCCTAGAGCAAGGGACAAGTTAGAGACTTTCCTGGAGACCACAGTATTGCAGACACAGCACTCACCCTTCTCTGTCTATGTGAGGCAATGGGTGTTTGGAGGTGTTTCGCAGCTTTCTGTGAAATTGGGTGAAATCTAGTTTTTCAGGCTGCAAGTCCCACGTTGCACCACTAGGAGAGAAAAACAGGAAAAAACAGAGGAAGAAAGTCCACTACTAATTAAACACCACCAAGCTGAAGAACAAAGGACACATTGGAGCCTGCAGACAAGGAAAGCTGGCATTTATGGGAGGACCCCTCCCTGCTGCAGAGCACGTGGATGTGAGCCTCCTATCTGCACGCTGATGCACCTCTTTTAATTTCATTTTTTCTTGTTTTTTAGGTATGCTGAGCTCTTGTGGCTTCATCTAAGCCTCTAATTTTGATACAGCACACACCCTGCAAGATATATTTGCTCTCTGTATCAAGGGGGTACCACAACAGGTACTGGCCTGGTCAATGCAAGGACGTTCTCTCTGGTCCTGCACAACCTCTCTGCTCCAGTGACTCAATCCCTGCAGATCATGCATCAAACTGGGCAGAAAGCATATTTCACTGCTTTTCCCACACTGAGGCAGCAGCTGAAGAGCTCTTCCCAGCAGCTAAGAAGCCAACACATGATGGTACCTCAAATTAATGGGAGAGTAAAATCTGGGAGCAGCAGCTTAGAGCTGACTCAAGCCTTGCCTGTGCAGCTCTGGGGTGACTACAAGTAATTGTATTGCTACCAGTTCCAGGTGTTTGGACTGCAAACCCACCCTGGAGTGGCGTCTCCAAAGCAAACAGGATGCTTTCAATAGGTTGTGCTTGGTGCCACAGGCTAAATGGGAATGGGGAGATGGAGGAGCAGCAATATCAGTACCACCAGGGTACTCTCTGGTGCCTGGGTACCAGCAGGATGGACACACTGGTGGAGGCTAAGAAAAGGCAGAGTCCATCTAAGAGTCCATCTTTCTCTTAAAGCATTTTAACACCAGCTTACCTGAAGGAGTCAAAGGTGTTGGCAGCCCAGATGTCTGTGCCCAGCATGTCAAGGTTGCTCTCCTTGTTGCCATTCTAGGAGAGAGGGAAAGGTGGTTACTTGCCAGGAGGCACATGGAGCTATCCCGAGCAGGGCACAGCCTCTCTCACCACCAGACATGGAGGTGTCTTGGCGCTGCACAAGGGACCCTGTGCTGCTGTGTGAATCCATGCTCAGTGCCATGTAGAGAGCCTTCATCTGCTGCAAAAGTGCACTGTGAAGGCAAGGAGTGGCAGTTTCAGCCCTAGGGACACAGAGCTGGGCACAACACAGAGCAGACAATGCACAAGCTCAGCTCTGACTCCAGCCCTCTCCTCCTGCCCCACTGTCCACAACCACCACAACCCACCAAGGTCCAGTGGGCAGGCTGAGATTCACAAAATGACAGATCATTTAGGTTGGAAAAGACCTACAAGATCATCGAGTCCAACCTGTGCCTGATGCCCACTTTGTCACCCAGCCCACAGCACTGAGTGCCACATCCTGGTGTTCCATGGACACCTCCAGGGATGGGGACTCCAGCATCTCCCTGGACAGCCTGTTCCAATGCTTAACAATCCTTTCTGTGACAAAATTCCTCCTGATGTCCGCCCTGCCCCTCCCCTGGCCCAGCCTGAGGCTGTTCCCTCTCCTCCTGTCCCTGTTCTCTGGGAACACAGCCTGACCCCCTGGCTGTCCCCTCCTGTCAGCAGTTGTGCAGAGCCACAAGGTCTCCCTGAGCCTCCTTTGCTCCAGGCTGAGCTCCTTTCCCAGCTCCCTCAGCCTCTCCTGGTGCTCCAGACCCTTCCCAGCTCCATTCCCTTCCCTGGACACTCTGCAGCCCCTCAGTGTCTCTCTTGTCCTGAGGGGCTCAGAGCTGTCCCCAGGGCTGGAGGTGCCTCAGCAGAGCCAGCACAGGGGACAGGCACTGCCCTGGGGCTGTGGTCACACCACAGCTGGGACAGCCTACGGGCCATTGGCCTCTTGCCCACCTGGGCACCCCTGGGCTCATGTGCAGCCACTAACACCCGCACCTGCAGGACCTTTCCCCACAGCTATTATGAGAAACCTCCAGCCAACTGCAGAACACCTTGCATTTTCCTGTGCAGCTGCATTTGGACAACTCAGACCATGAGCATCTAAAGCAAAGACCTCATATATGTTATTCAAAGCCCCTTTAGATTCATCATCCCTCACACATCCTCCCTGCACAGAGGGCTGCCCTCTCCATCTTTACAGGTGAAGTAAAGCAGGTTGTATTTTGTCATTCAAGACCATTCAAGAAATCAGACTTGTCTCAGTCTGGATGGATTCAATGCACAGCAAATAGGAAATCCCATATTATTACAATTTTCCCCATCAGCATTTCTTATTCAGATTACTCATAATCTTGCACATATTCATATTATTTAAGCATTTCAGCCCAAATGGTCCCACTCTGGCAAAACACATGCTAGAGAAGGTGGATAACAGCCATTCCCTATCATACAATGTCTGTAATTTTCAAATATTATGAATATTAACCAAGGCACTAAAAACTCATAAAAAATGTGACCATTTCTTAATGAAGTCCCAGAGCTCACAATCTGTTCACAAAGTGAGCAACACTTTCCCAACCCATGTCAGGACACATGTCCTCAGTGAACAGATGGTTACACTTTGCAGTCATTCCCAGCACAACAACCAATTTAGACACCAGAAACTCCAAACACAAACACATTGCTCCCTTTTTCATCTCCTCCAAGGGGTTTATGGACTATGATTTTAACCCCTGAAATCTGCAAGTTGACATGTCTCTGCTCAGAAACAAACTACCAGAAATACATAACTCCTGTGATCAATTATAGAAGCTGAGCTTTTTATTTTAGGCAAACGTAAGCATGATTTTCTCCCAGCAAGGAAAGGAATTAGCTTTTTAAACCCTTACAAGCAATCAAATGCAGTATTATGGAAGTGCCCATGTGCAGGTTATCATAGCTGTCACACACAGAAGAGGGACCTCTTCTTGCAGACAAATCCATTCCAGGTGGTGAGGAGGTCAGGCAGGTCCGAGGCAGGAGTTGGATGCTCTCACCCAAACCTGGTCCTCCTAGAAGACATCCCCATAAGGTCTTGGAGACACTCCAAGCATCAGCCAGACTCCACAGAGATGGCGCCAGGGCCCAACGATAACACACCTTGTCATTAAGTCATGAGTCACTGTGGCCATTTCAAGACACCTTTTTGGTCTTCCGTGACCTGTCTTTAGAACCAGTTTCTGTCTCAGGTCACAGGACAGGGAGCAGACTTGCAGCCCTGTGCTGCAGGGCACTTACTAAAATGCTCACAGCACAGTGCCAAGACTTAATAATAAGACTTCAAAAAGCCAATTCTCAAATCCAGGTACAAAAAAAAAGATTAAAAATTGCATGTATTTAAGAAAAGCAGTGACTTGCTGTCAGTCCCCCCAGGACTGCAATTATAACCATCAGCAATTTTAACATGAAGCTCCCAGTGACCCAACCCTCAGCTTTAGATAATCTCTTTCACTGAGAAGGAGTTAGTACTGCTGAAAATTAATTAATTAACTAGGAATAATGATTGAGAGACACGCTTTCAAGAGTAACACCAATACTCTGAGAGATGAGAGACTCAGTAAAGCAGATGCTACACACAGAGTGGCTTAAATGCACGTCCACAACCTCTGTCCTCCAGCCCTGGGGAGCACAAATGACCTCCTCCACTGCTGCCCAGCGCCTGTAGCTGCCCACACAAACAGGGATGGACCCACGTGGGCTCTGGCTGTTCACCATGCATGCAGCTTCAGCAAATTCCCCACAAAGTCAGCATTTGCATGCATGCAGCAGCTTTCCAAAGCCCAGCTCAGCATCCCACCTCTTGCCGCTCCTCATTATCATCCTCCAGAAAACAAATACAAAATCATACCCTTTGTTGCACAACTGCAACCCTGTTAGATCATAACTCCACACAGAACAACACCAAGTGGCCACCTTGGTCCCTGCTATAAATTCAGGGGTTGTCCTGTGCCATGTGATACTTAAGCATTTTTCAGTTCTGAGCTTGAGGAGCTTCCCCCACTTTTCCTCCTTCTCAGCTGCCTACAACCCCTGGCTGCACTTTGGTAGAAAATAAAAAAAGATGAGATAGATACTGAATGGTGTGAAAAGGCTCCAATTAAGGGCTTCCTTGTTGAAAACGGCAAGTTTTCATAAGAAAAATACAGATAAAAATATAGACATTTTGAGGAAGACAGTATTACCCCTGCTCAAAGAAGGAAGGATATGTTGAGTCTCATTCTCACCAGAAAGGACCATCACTTTCTAGACACAACCTGGTTCTGAGGGTCCTCTCCCACCACAGCACAGGTCAGCAGGAAAAGCTATTTCCTCAAACTATTCAGGAGGATGAAATGGATGAATGGACCAGGACTTTGACCACTGGTACTGAACCTTAGAGCTGCCCTCTGCTTCTGGCACAACCCATGCTCATGTGTGCACAAGGAGAGCAACTCCAAGAGAAGAGAGGACAGAGGCTGAAATTAACAAGAATGACCTAGTCTGAGTTCATGGAGGGACCTAAAACCATATAAAAAGTGAATTCTTACAATCTCTTGCAAGGTAGGAAGGTAACTCCCCATCTAGCCCTGCAGACAGCTCACACAGAAAGCAGCTGGACTCAAGGTCACCATTTAACACCATTTATGTGCTATCCCCTCATTTTTAACTTCTAATGAAGACCTGCCAGAAAATAATTACAGCCATCTCCTGACTTTCCAAAAATTGAAATACTCCAAGACTTAAAATACAGAAAAACCCCCTGATTTCCTTTGCACTCAACCAGCTGACTAGGGGCTTCTTTCCCAATATTAAGGCACAGCACACCTCAGCGGGTCACACATCATGAGTGAATTAAATAGGTCCTTGAACCTATTTAAAGTGTCCTTCACAGCTGACATGCACCCACACCTCTGTGTGACACACACCACAAACATGTCGTGAGGAGGATGCCTCCAGTAAGCAGCAAGCACAGGACACAGCTCCAGCAAATCACTACCAGATATACCTTGGTCAATTGCCTGAACTGGCTGCTTCTCCTGTGGCTGCCAGACCTGGATCCAGAGCCCTGCCTGGATCCTGTGCTCCCACTGCTGCTGTGATCCCACTCTTCCTGAAAACAACAGACAAGTCGCTTTAGTCAAGGGCAACCCCGTCCCACACGCTCCAAAACCACTGACCTGGTGGAACAGGAAAGCTCCAGCTCCCAGGCCACACGTGCAGCACCTACAAAACCACACCTGTGACCAGCATCCTGACTGTGGGGCTTCCTCTGAGTCCTTTAATAGGTTCTATTTACACATTGCAAAGGGATGACACTGTGGGAGGCTCTGAGGAAGATAAGATTTGGCCCTAGTGCTCTAGTGTACGCGTGGGGAAAAATAATACTTACCTTCTCTATTTTCATGAGGATTAATTATGTATATTCATCAACCCCACATCCTCTAAAGCTGCTCAAGGGTATTCAGACAATGTCCTTAATAACATGCTTTAACTTTTGGTCAGCCTTGAACTGAGCAGGCAGTTGGACAGGATGATTGTTGTAGGTACCTTCCAACTGAAACATTCTGTTCCATTCCACTCCATTCCATTCCATTCCATTCCATTCCATTCCAGACATCTCAGAGAATCACAGAATATTCTGAGTTGGAAGAGATCCACAAGGACCATCAAGTCCAACTCTTATGTGGATGGCCCATACAGAGACCAAACCCATGATCTTGGTGATCTTGGTATTTTTAGCACTGTGCTCTGACCAACTGAGCTAATCTCAGGGTCAATTCCATTCCATGCCATTCCATTTCCTTAATTCCCCTGCCAGGCCCAAATCAACTTCTCAGACAGCTTTTCCCGCTCCTCAGCCCTCTGCTGAAGTCCAGTTACTCATACAGCTGAGAACTCTTGTAGAGAACCAGGAGACACATTACACAAATAACTATTTGTGTCTCTTAAGGAGTTGTGCCTAATGTTCTCCTTTATTCTCTGACTTGTTGTGCTGTCAAGAAACCTGCACGTTTCTTGTTCAGCCCTCAGGGTATAATGACTCATGTGAAAACCAGAATAACTCACCTGACCAGCTCTATCCAAACACCCCACAAGGTGCTTGGGGAGAAAGGTGGATATTGTCAAGGTAATTGTTCCAAAAGCTTTGCTCAGAGGCTTGGGAAAGGCTTTTGAAGTGACCTAAAATGATTAAACCCCTGTGATTTCACAGAGTGCAGAATATTCAACTTTTTCAAGTACTCTGAAAATCTGGAAAATACAAATGCAAACCTGTGTTTCAGGAGTGATGTGAGAGCTGACATTTCTAGAGGGTTTCTCACGTCCCAGACATCTTCATGGGGCTACATGAGGTCCTGCAGACACTGCCATGGGCTAACCTTGGCTTTCACATGCCAGTAGGATTCACCACTCAAACCGCTTTTGAACACAACAGCCAAGTCCAGACCACCAATTTGAGGGCATAGACCAGGGCCCAGCTCCACCACTGCCACCTGACTTGGATGAGGCAGGAAGACAACTGCCCAGCAGAACCCAAACTACCTAAGGCGATGCTACCCAGTGGTCCTTGATGCACGTGAAATATACAAGTATTCACCCAACACAAGGGATTGGAAGCAAAACATTCCAGTGCTGGTCCATCCTCCAATGCAGTACGTTTCAAGCAAGTTCAAATACACTGCGGTGTTGACTTCAAAAGAGGATAACATCTGGTTTTCAGGTTGTATATAAATGAAATCTGAAAGGTTGTGGTTATTCCCACTGACAGTTAAAGCATGTTCTTCCCTTCTCATCACATCCTGATGCTCCCAATGGCTGAGAAATACCGAAAGGTACAAAGTTAAGGGAGTTGTTCAACTGGCATGGAGGGAAAAAAAACTTGGTGGATGTCAGGCAGGCCACTTTAAGAAACCTTGGGGAAGAGCTAACCTTGCAGGCATCCTGCGAAGTGAGAAATACCTCCTTTGACATGGGAAAGATGTGCACTGGCTGAAAAGGTGGCTGGGGGAAATACACCTTCACTGCTTGATATTTGAAGGATTAGTTGTATCCTACACACTGAACATCTTGTTCACCCACATGTACAAGGACCAGGGCAGCACACGCACCCTTTGCTTTGAAAGACACACTGAGAATAAACACTATTCACTCATATTCAGTTGACCCAACTTTTGGTGTGGCTGTCTGCAGACAACCCAAGGTGTTGCAAAGTCCAGAAATGCAGCTCACAATAAAACCCTTGTGAGAAATGAGGATATTGGTAACACTACACATCATGTCCACTGAGAAAAGCCACTAGATACAGGACAAACCAGTTAGAACCCAATAATGGGTGATTATACTAAATCAGCTTGTCTCAGCTCTAACTCATGGCCTGGGGCTTTTGCCCCATTTACCTTCCTTATCTTTAACAAGCACTGGTATTAATACTGAAAACTGAATAGTTTTTAAAATAGAATTGCTAAACTAAAAACTGTTGAAACTCCTGTTGAAGCCAACACAGTCCAAACGAGTATGGCCTGAATACACTCAGGTTCAAACTCACCAGTACAGCCAAAGTCAGTATTTCCCCCAAATTTCTGACTAATTGCTGTAGATGAACAACTTTTGACTGGTACCTTACTGACAAGGATTCAAACCTCCAGAATGAAAATAGACCTCTCAGAAACAATCCCAGACATTTCTGGTGGCTTTGTGTCCAGTAATAAAGCCGCTCCATGCTAAAATGGGATGCTCACAACAACCTCCTGGGTGATGCTCAAGGAGCAGGTGGGAGCATGCAGGTAAAGACTGTTCCTTAAAAAACCAACCAAGTAACAAAACCCCTTCAACAGCATCTTGGCAAATCCACAAATCCATTCCCAAGCCCACAGAGGCAGCTGGAGTCCAGCAGCAAGCCACGGCTTGGCACTGCTCCCTCCTGCACCATCACCTGTGTGTTCCACACAGGGCTCCTGCTCAACAAACCCAGCGTGCTGCAGAACAGAATTGTCTGCCACAGCTGACAAATACTGAACAAACAGCAGTAATGGCACAAAGCTCTCCATCCCTGGCCTCCTGCTGGCCCAAGCCCACATCACCTGGCCCTGTTACTCCGACGTGCCCTCAAAAGACCAAGACTCTCCAAAACTCTTCCCAAACAGTCCTTGAACTCTTGCTCCTGGCTCTTATTTGGGCTCCTCCACCTACCATTCGTGGTCTACACTCACCAGCAGGATATGGGACCTCTGAGCCACACTTTGGGACTGGGAGGGAAAACGCCATGCCTCCAGAGACTGATTCCCAGCAGCTGCTCAAATCTATGCCAATCCTTCTGGCCAGGCTCTGCACCTTCTCAGGAACATCCAGGCTCATGCACATTACCACTGCCAGCAGCCCTCCTTTGGAAACTAGCTGTCAAATCTAACATTTGCATTTTAATTAGCAATAATCATATGTTTCACTTACACTGCAATTTTCACCTTTGTAGCGAGCTCTTTGAGGCATGAACTAATTAATTCTGCTGCCTTTGCCACCTCAAGAGTTAATACTTTCTGCTGCTTCAGTGAAAGTTTGAAAATCCTATTTGCAGAAAAAGGAGGTAAGTTTCCCCAGAGCAGAAACCATAAATGGAAACACAGTGATCACCTACGTGGTTGCTCTCAGTGATGATAACTATGGGTGAAGTGGGCTGTGCTGGTAGAGATATAGATCAACCCTGGCAACCGCACAAGTGTGTCCTGGAGATATCAGTGGATTCTTGATGGGATTCATGCTCAATTGTATGTAAAAATTTCAATATTCAATGTACAGCATTCACAGGTGGGCCAGAGGATAAACAACATCTCAGGCCCCAAAAGCCTCTGAGATATTCCCCAGCATAACAATAATCTCACCTCTGCACCTAGGAGATCCCTAGATCAAGTTGTGGGGTGGCCTCCAAATGACTTCTCAACTTGGATCTTAACCCTGGTCAGAACAGAAAACAGCTGTGGTAAAAGGTCCTTTTTGAGGTTTTTCTGCAATGGAGCTTTTCACACACCCCATTTGTGCTGCTGCTAAATCTTCCTGTTATGCAGAATTTTTTAACTGCACTCCAAGTATCTCCCCAGACCTATTCCAGAACAACCACTCCAATTTTTCTATGGAAAACCAAAGACTTAATTAGTTTAGAAATTTAAAATGCAACTTAAAAAAAAAAAAACCAACCCAAAACAACAAACCAACCATAAGATTACTCTAAATATTTTAGTAGAGAAAACTTCCAAGCTTCTTTCTCCTCGAAGTATTACATAAACCTGTAAGAACTTCAGAAACTGTTATAAAAGTGTCATGCAGAAACCCCAACCACTTTGGCTCTGTTCATTCCCACCCCAGGTTTATATTCACCTTCCCCAGCCCTGTACAATCTGCAGAAGGGACACCAAACATCACTTTGGGCTCTTCTTCCACCAGGAAAAATAAGGTTCTATCTATACCTGTGT
Source organism: Lichenostomus cassidix (assembly GCF_008360975.1). NCBI lineage: Eukaryota > Metazoa > Chordata > Aves > Passeriformes > Meliphagidae > Lichenostomus > Lichenostomus cassidix. The sequence continues at coordinate 73,372,074 of NC_139511.1, read as the reverse complement.
CACAATACAGGGCCAGAGGACCTGATGGACTTGGAAGTAGAAGGCTGAGCTTACAAGATCTTTCTGGGCTACCTGGGAAAGGACCAAGCCTATGTGGTAATGTCTTTTGGACAACATTGGAAGAGCCATGCTAGCCAAGGACCTGCCACATAGCTCATTTACACACAAGGATGAAGGGGAGGAGCACTGAGGGCTCTCAGAATGGCACTGAGAACTCCAGATGTGCTATGGAAACCATCAGCAAGGTCCTGTCCCAGACTCAGAGGAAATAGCTCAGGTCATCCCTTCCCTGCCAAGAGCTTCAGCAACGACTGACCTGTTCATCCAAACCTGGAAAAATGAAGACCTCAAAACGTAAATCAGCTACCACAAGTTTCACAAAAATGGAGCATGGGAAGCTCTGCAATGGGCAGACAGGCATCACCCTGTCTGCTCTACCCAAATGGAAACTGGGGGTGACAAGATGTCCTCTCATGTGTGTCACTGGTGACACTAGGCCCAGAAGACACCTCCCTCCATCCTCAGTAAGCAGCAACAGTCCCACAAAGCAGGTAGCAAAGCAGTGAAGCATCTCCCTCCCAGACCTCCTGGCACCTGAGCAAGTGTCTGCTTCACAAGAGGCACTGCTGCTTTGTGAGGCCAATCCTCAAAAGAAGTCCCAGAGAAAGTTACACCCATACATTAGCTAAAGAACTTGATTTCTTTCTCAGCAGCTCTCTCCAGCCATAATTGAATATGACTGCATTCATTAAACGAGGAAGTGTTGCCCAGCAATTACAGGCAGAAGAGTGACTGGTTTTCTCAGAGCTGCTCTTTGATCACAGGCAGGTCACCCCACTAAAAGTTCTAATTTCTTCCTAAAAGTTCTAATTTCTTCCTCCACGGGACAAACCAACCTTTATTCATTGGCAAAGCCAGTGTCTCTCTTTCACTTTCTCTGTTTCATTCAGAAACCAGAAAACAGTGTCTACAGCATCAGCCAGCACCCACCTGTCCCAACAGGTCTCCACTGTGGTGGCCAACTGCAGCCAAATTCAGTGTACAAACTGGCCCTGGGCTATGACACAAGCAGGGCAATGAAATGGAGAATCCCAAACATGTTCCCCAAACATGCTGGAGCAAGTCCAGAGGAGGCCATGAGGCTGATAAGAGGACGGAGCACCTCCCCTATGAAGACAGGCTGAGAAAGTTGGGGCTGTCCAGCCTGGAGAACAAACAGAAGGTTGTGTGGAGACCTCACAACACCTTCCAGTGTCTGAAGGAGCTACAGGAAAGCTGGAGAGGGACTCTGCATCAAGAACTGTAGTGACAGGACAGGGAGTAATAGGTAGAAATTGAAAGAGGGGAAATTCAGGCTGGATATTAGGAAGAAATTTTTTACTGTGAAGGTGGTGAGAGGTTGCCAGGCGAGTGGTCCAGGTTGCCCAGGAAGGTGTGGATACCCCAGCTTCGGCAGTGTTTAAAGCCAGGTTGGTTAAGGCCCTGAACAGCCTATTCTGGTGGGAGGTGTCCCTGCCCATGGCCAGGGCTTGATCTTCAAGGCTCATTCCAATCCCTTAACGTTCTGTAATTCCATAAAAGTCCTTCCAGAGTCATCTCTCCTGTTTTGTTTCAGATCTGGACCCAAGGATGGACAACTCAAGTGAAACACAGGCTGTCCACCAGCACAGGGAAAATGAATCACAAATTTGGTTAAGAGATCCTGCCAGTCCACTGTCTCCCCAGCCCTGATCTGGTTAGCCAAGGATGCTGTCTGCTAATGTCACTGGACTTAACCCAGCAAGACAATTTCACTGCTAACTTCAGTTATTTGGAACCAGTGACATGGCCCCTGTCCAAGACCATGATCCCTTCCCACCTGCCTCTGCAGCATCCACCAGGGAGGATCTCCTGATGTTTCATCACAGGAAGTCAAGCAGCTCTGATGCCTGCAAAAAAAAATTCTCTGGAATTGCAAAAGAAATCTGCACAGCTAATTTGATTTTTCCATTAAAACTGAGTTCCACTGTGCATTGAAATCTGCTGTTTCCCAAGAGATAGCCTTCACACATCCCCCCACTCCTCCTATTCCCTTTGCTTTGGCAACATGGCAGCTTTTCCAGCCAGGACTAAAAGCCACAGGCATGGAATGATAGGACCTTACAGCTCATCTCTTTCCACCCCCTGCCATGGGCAGGGACACCTTCCACTGTCCCAGGCTGCTCCAAGCCCTGTCCAGCCTGGCCTTGGACACTGCCAGGGATCCAGGGGCAGCCACAGCTTCTCTGGGCACCCTGTGCCAGGGCCTCACCACCCTCACAGCCAGGAATTCCTTCCCAAGATGCCATCTCTCCCTGCCCTCTGGCACTGGGAAGCCATTCCCTGTGTCCTGTCCCTCCATGCATTGACAGAACTCTTACATTAGTGCAGTTTGGGATGCTCTTCACTCCTGGCAGTATCATCTCCAGCCAAGGCCCAAGGTGGAAACCCACCACCCCACCCTGCTGCTGTTTCTGCTGGTTTAACAGGAGGGCAAACCAAGTCATCCCCTCAGGGAGGACAGGAGAAGGGTGCTACAAGCCAGGTGTAGGATCACCCAGGTGTGATCCACATACCCTGCCTGCTCCTTCACTGCTCAGTAGATTGGCAACAACTACTGTCAACTGGAGAAGTCTCTGAAGGCCCAAATCCTGTACCAAGTTCCTGCTGCACCTGGTGGGACATGGACACAAGCAATAGAATAAAAGTAAATCCCATTTACTGCCAACAACACAGGTTTTGCTTGGTGATGATGGGTGACAGGCAGTCACCATGGGGGAAGGGAGTGACTTGGCCAAGAAGGAGGATTTTCAGCTTTCCCTCTCCCACTGCCTGGAGAAATGGCACAAACCCGCAGAGTTGTTCTGTTTTCTGTTAATGTCCTTTACATAAGGGGAGCCTGGGATGGAGCTCCTGCCAGGCCTTTCATGTACGAAGAGCTCTGCTGGCTCCCTAAATATGCACCATACCAGAAGTCTTTTACTTAATGAATTGCTCTCAGAAATATATCAAAGAGCTTCCTACTCGCCAGAGCCTCACAAGGGGAATGCAAATAAAGTATTATATAAAAACTTCCCACTGGCTCTTTTTGGAGAAAAAAAATCCAAACATAAAAGGGTTTAAAATTATTCCATTATCTAAAGCTTCCTCATTTATAGAGGCAGTAAGGTGCTCAAATAATATTTTGAGTACCTGGTCTTCACTCCAGAAACTCACATAGGGTGAGACCTAGCAAACCTTCTGGGGGTTTAGTGGAGCATGGCCATGCCATGCAGCAAATAGAGAGTTCCCAGCAGGAAACAAGAATTACAGATGAGCTGAATGTAATTGTGAGACCAGGATTTTCTCAGCACATGAGTTCACAAAATGTATGTCAGGAGATTCCCCATGAGCAGACCATCTTCTCACAGCCACCTGCCCAGAGTACTGGAGAGACCAGGAGTTTCCAGGCAGAATTTTCTCCATTTTAAAGTCACTGCTTTGTATTGGATGCCTATCTGCCAGCCTATGGGAACTTACATCCATCTAGTCTCACACAGCTGCTAATGCATGCCTCATTAAGTAGTGCAAGAGCAGGACAAGTCTGGGGTGCTCTATCCCAGAGATCACCAACAACATCAGAAACCAGCAATTTAGGAATATCTCAGACTGCAGGTTGCATCAAGACACCTCTTTTTTACCCTTATTTTATTCAGAAATTGCTCTCAGCCCCACACTTACACAAAAACCACTAGCTGCTTATATACACAAATACTATAAATAAATACATAACATAGTTACATATACAAAACAAAAATCCTTCTTTTATTTTTCTTAACCTGGCTGGATCGTACAGCCCTGAATTTCCAAGGCATCAGGTACTTAGGGATGCATAGGGGGATTTTCAGGCATGAGAAAGTCAGCTTCTCTATAGGCTTCCCAATGACCTTTAGGAAGCCAATTACTTCTGAAAATGCAAGTCTGGACTACTCTCTTCACAGAAAATAAACCACATGCTGAATATATTTCCAGGACTAACCTAGATTTCCATATAAATGCCCTTTCTGATGGCCAGGTTAGAACCACGTGAGGCATACCATGGGCTCTGACACATAACCCACATTTTCACACTAGCTGAAGCCAGCAGAAATCTCACATCCAAGTATTTTTCAACTAAGACTGGCAATGCAGAGATCTCAGCTGCAAACACAATAGAAAAACTAGGAGTTCAATTTTCCGTCCAAACCCATCAAATACATAAATAACTGCAAAAAAAAACCAACCTGCCACTAAAACAAAACAAAACCCAAAGAACCAAAACCAAACCAAACCAAACCAAACAAATCCTAAACAAAACAAACAAAAAAACCCCAACAAAACAAAACCCCAACCCCTACATCCATAGGGAAATAATTAGCTGGCTTCTTCCTTAGCAGGTTTGAAAAGTGATTGGTAATTTTAACTCAAGACAAACATCTTACTAATGATTTTTTTTTAATGTTGAAATATACTAGTGAAAACTCAACAGCCAGAAATCAACTGCACCTGGTCCTCACCAGCAGCATTTCACTCATACATCAGTGACAGTGAGAGAAATGCTTGCCTGGATGGAGGAACAATAGCTTGCAGCTCCTCTTTGGTGCCAAGGAAAATTTGTTACTCACAGTTAAAGGAAGCCAAACATGGAGAGAGATAATTGCTAGCTGTGCTGCAGGCTGGGAAGGAGCCCAAACACAGGGTAAGCAGCTTGGGCATCAGCAAATGGTGTTTGTGTGTAGGAAAGGAGCTCCCTGTAGGAGGAGATCAAATATGTTTAGTTCCCAGGGGGGAAAAAAAACCAGCAGAAAACCAAAAAACCCCATGTAAGCTGAAATAAAAGAGTGCATGGCATCAGGCAGATGGAGGATGTCAGAAAAGTAACACCTATGCATGACTCCTGCATCTTCCTGTGGTCCCCACCAGCCACTGGCACATCAGCAGAGCCCTTGGGTGAGGAACCAGGGACTTTCTTCCCCAGGGAAAGCCCCTGATCCACCCAAGAAAGCTCGATGGAAATGGCCACCCTCCCAGCTGAACATCCAGCAGCTGTCTGCAGTGCTGCGAGAAAACCTGCATGAGGTTTTCCTGCTGAATATTTCGGAGCAGATGAAAGCTGTAATAAATTAAATGTACAATTCCGTCTGGCACCTTCAGGAGCTCACCCAAAGCAGCACCTCTGTTCAGCACACACCTTCCTTCCCACACAGCAGCACCTTGCCTCTGTTGGGTGCAGGTGTTGGTAGAGGTGCTCCCAGCATCCCTGCATCCAGGGCCACGGCAGGGAGAGGATGACTGAGCCAAGAAGCTCCAGCATGGCTCCATGTGGGAGCAAGCTGTGCCCAAAACAGGCACTGCAACACCCTGCTCAGACTGCCATGGCCTCTTGGACACCCTGCAAGGCTCCCATGGACCTCCTCATGGACCCCACACACAGGACTGAATCTGGAGGACATCAAGCAGGGCAAGAGCACGAAAGCCACCAGCTTGAACCTGGGACATCCATCAGCTACAGCAACTGGAAATGCTGTTTCCCCCTCCCTCAGAGTCTTAGTCTCAAATCTCCTCAGGCAAGTGCTGGTCTCACCATGATGGTCTCATGGTGACACAGCAGCTCTTCAACCAGATGACAGCATTCAAACACCAGCCCCCTCCCTACCCAGTCTTCTTCCATGGGGTACCTCCAGTAGTGCTTGGTAAATACTCCTTACTTGTGTTCACACCACATCTAAGCACCAAAAACAACTCACACCTGGCTTCTGTCACTGCACAACCAACACTGGCTCTCAGCACATGCAACTTTGCTTCTTCTGCCAGCACACCTTCTCAGCTTTTAATGCTCTTCCCTGTAACACCATCCTCAGGCTGCAGCACGTAACAGAGAAGCCCAGCTACACAAAGATCCCTCATCCCAGCCACATCTTATACTTCCAAGACAGCTCTGATGCTGCACACAGGTCGCTCACATAGGTGGCAATAAGAAAATCTTCAGGAATAAATGGGACATTCCATACTTTTGCCCCTTTAAGCTCCTGATCAAAGCATCCAACCACACATCAGGATGTTGCCCACCTCCCGTGGTTTCGGCAGGAATGAGCTTTCAGATGCTGAGCAGAGGGACAGGTCTCTCCTTCCACAGGAGAGGGAAGGCTGGCAGCACCTCCCAGGTGAGGCAGTGCACAAGAAATAAAGGCAAAAGTCTGAAGAGGAGGAACTAAACACAAAGCCTACCTGGTTATGTTCGTGAGACGACGAGCCCTTCCCTCGGGATGGGGAACAGCTGCCATCAAGCTGCTCGCTGCAATCTGCCGTCCACTGCAAAAGGGATAAAAAAAGGGATTGTGTAAAATAATAGCTGGGCTGGGCAAATCTGCTGTGTCAGTCCACAGCGCATAGAAAACACCATCCAGCCGCGGGCATCGCTGTACACGTGTGGCACCCCCTCCTTTTTGAGGATGATCCCAAAGGCTTTGGCTTGGAAATGCTCCACCCGCTGACAGTGGGTAGAGGGAAGATGCAGGAACAACTGCAGGAAAGCACTTGCTATGGTGCTCTGCAATAAAATCCAGCCCCAATACTTCTTTGCAGACTCTGACAGTGTTTGGAATTTCAGGTGTGTGGTATGCACCAGGGTGGCTTGACTTTGTCACTATTCTCCATTGAATTCTTCCATGGAAAGTTGGGAAATTTCTGCTTTTCCCAAGTCTGTTTGCTTCAGGAGCTGCCAACACCCTGTGTTTTCATTTTAAACAAAACATAAAATGGGGAGGGAAGCTGTATGTTTGGCCATTGCCATATGTGGCCATAGGGGATCAGCAGATGCTTAAGCCAGCTAGTCCCAAGGTTTGGCAGCAAGGTGCCTCCACCTAAATAATTGAATTTGGGGTCATCTGTTGCCTTTTTTTTTTCCCTAAAGAAATGAAAAGCTGCATCATGCTGGCGAAAAAAACCCCAAACTATTTTCACTAGACAAATATGAAAGATGCTGCTTAATCCTAATGTCATTTTGTCGCTCCTTCAACAAAGTGGAGACTAACCAGACCTGCTTCTGACATCTTTCATGCTGGAAGCACTTGGCTGCTCCAGAGACACTCACCACTTGGTGCCATCACCAAGGACAATGTGACAAGAAAATGGAAAGTCAATTCCATACAAACAACCACCCAAGAGCTCCCTGACAGGGATGGATAAGACCACAAAGTAAGTCTTCACTACAGCTGCCCACGATCCCTGCCCTCATCACAGAGCCCATTCTAGCTCACAGACAGGGGGAATCTCAGTCTCCCCTCGATTAGGAGCTGCCTATCACTCTCCTGCCACCTCTAACCCACCCAGACAAGATCATGATGCCATCACTCTTGAGAGCCTTTTGCCAGGCCTATTCAAACCCCCTTCAACAATTTTGAGTGCAACCACATGCCTAGAAAGCTCTCTCAAGGTACAAACTCATTCATTACTGTGTTCACAGCAAAATAAAATTGCATTTTCTCTCTGACTTGCCTCTTTTTTTTCTGCTGGGATCAAGGTTGAGGACATCCCCATCATGGGAACATCCACATTTTGGGTTTCTCTGAAGTGGTGATGATTCAGCTCCCCTGGGAGAGGGGTGGAGGATGTGCCTTTCCTTCCCTCCCCCAGCAAGGAGAGCAGCTGTCTGGGATGTGGTACCACCCAAGCAACTCACACACTTGTGAGTGAATGGATTTATCCACTCTCAGGCAGGGAAAACATTATCCCAGCCATAAAGAAACAAACTGCAGAGAGATTAAGTAACTTGCCCGGCATTAAAGATTTAGTTGCCAGCAGAACCTCACAGTTAAAAACAATTTCCTTGGTCTCAGCCGAGTGCCTTTCCCCTAAATCCATCCTTCTCCCTCTAGCTCTCATTAAGAGGGAACGTGACACCTTCCATCAGGCTGGCTTCCACCAGGGTTACTCCAGACAGCTGCAGGATATGTGCTTGTTTATTCCTTGCTTTGCTAAGAAGCAATCAGGAAGAGAAAACAAGAAATAAAAGTTCCTGATAATTTCTTATAGACGGAAGAACAAAAAGCTTTGAGAAACAAGATGTAATTCCTTCTCAGTGCATCCATTAAGACATGACTTGATAAATGCAGGTGACCTATGTAAAAGCCCATCCTCACTTTTTGTCCAATACACAGCCCTAGAAATACAAAAGGCTACATTTTGATGGAGTTTCACAATAAATCCTAATTAAACTACTGCATCAATGGTCTGGGGTACAACCATGTTTAGCTGCTTCATTTGAGGTGCCTCTAACACTGGTTTAATTAAAAGGTTCAATGTTTAGATCTTTCTTTATTATGGATTTTTCTTTTAAAATAAAACCCAGCACTCTTGAAAGAGAACACTCTCAGAACTGACATTAAAAACCCAGCAGCTCCTTTTTCCCAGGGCAGGCCAGGATGAAAAGCTAAAACCATCTTCCACAACTGGAAGATGGATTTGGTTGTTGCAATCAAGGATCTTGATGCATAAATTGTACATGGGCTGCTATGAGAATTAGGAATTTTTGTCCTTAAGATGCAGAGAAAGCCCGGGCTTTTTGGCAGAGTAGTGAACAGGCTGGAAGAGGTTGTAAAACTTTGTCTGTTAATTTATTTCTAATTCAATGCTACTTCTGAACTTAACACATTAATAAGCAGAACTTGTCTGACCTGAAGCCCCTCCAAAGCATCACTTCAAACAGACATTTTCTAGCCTTAGGTTAAAAAAATACACTTTGGACCACTAGATTTTAAAATATATTTTCTCCCACTGCTAAAGGCTTTGATGCTTAAATTGTAAAAGACCTCTTCACCAAAATCTGTTCTTGAAAAGGTTCCTTTGTTTGGTAATTTCTTTACATTGAAATGATATAAAACAAGTCCAGAGTGCTGGGTCAAATCCTCGGCTCCAACAAACCTGCAGAGCTCAGACAGATCAGATCAAACACTGCTGATATCAGATAAAGATGGGATCCCTCATGTATAGAAACAAGGAATGGTTTAGGTTAGAAAGGGCCTTAAAGTCCATCTCATTCCAGTCCCTGCCTTCAGCAGGGCACCTTCCACCATCCCATGCTGTTCCAAGCCCTGTCCAGCCTGGCCTGGAACACTTTCAGTGATGCACCTTGAGACCATAAAAAACCAAACCCAGCATGAGCAGACTGCTACCAGCAGCTTGGAGACCTCAAATATATCCCCAAACAAGCCAGCTGCCCCAAACCCAGGATTTTAAAACATCCTGCTTCATATCCAAACCCTGGAAAAGCTCCTTCACCTGGGCACATGCACCCCCAGCGCAGCCTACAAGCCACCAGCATGCCCCCAGCCCCTCTCCCACCCTACAGCAAGCCTTTCACCCACCTGTGAGATGTGGGACTGAGTCTTCTCGCTCTCACCATCCCCCTCAGTTTTGTCTGTGAGCAGCCCCTGGACCTGGTACTCCAGGACATAGCTGTCGATGAAGCGCTCCAGCTCCTCGATCTCCTGGGAGCGGCTGCTCCCTGCCTCCGAGGAGGCTGATGCCACCGAGGAGCTCTCCATCCCTTCAGGGAACACACCAGCAACACAGGGGGCCTGGGAAAGCAGGACAAAAAGGCAGCAAGGAATTATTTCACAGTGATTACAAAAAAGGTTAAAAACCCAGCAGACAAAGCCTATTGGTTACCACAGGCAGGGTATTTTTTGCTGTATGTCTGCATTTCCAATAATATTTATAATAATCCTAGGTGGTTGCATTTAGGGTTTCCAGGCGTGGAAAAGTTGTTCCATTTCTGTAATATTCCTGCATTTAAGGACTACAGACATATTTCCTGTCCTCATGCTTAAAACCCGAGCTACTGAAAACCTCCAGATATATGCACAAGTGAAAAAAACCCCACTAAAATGCTAAATTTAATAAATCCACAGCACTAGTTGGCTGGATATGGGTGAGAAGCTGGGGATGATGGACAAGGGTGAAAAAGATGATGATAACTGAAAAGCTCTTCTAGGGCAGTGGTAATAAATAATGCTGAGCCTATGGTCCAACTGTAAATGGTCCAGTGCAGAAGTGAAACAGAGATCATAACAGAATTCACTTTTAAAACCTCTTGCTGTAGAAAATTGGCTCTATAGAAGATGTAGGGGATTTATAATGCTCTCCTCCTTCCTATTTCTCCAGGCCTTAGTGCCAGAAACACTGTAAAGAAAAGAAACCCCCAGCTCCTGGACCTGGGCTGGGCATGGCACTGAACTCTGCTCCCTGTGACCAGGACAGGACCCAAGGAAATAACTTGGATTATATTGGTTGGATATCAGGAGAAGGTTTTTCCCCCAGAGGGTGCTGGCACTGCCCAGGCTCCCCAGGGAATGGGCACAGCTGAGGCTGCCAGAGCTCCAGGAGAGTTTGGACAGCACTGCCAGGGATGCACAGGGTGGGATTGTTGGGGTGTCTGTGCAGAGCCAGGAGCTGCACTCCATGATTCTAGGGTGTCCCTTCCAACTCAAAATATTTTATAAAGCTATGTTTGGAAAGAACTATGCCTTGGCCCAGTGTGTTGTGGTAAAACTCATATTCCTCCTTCCCTGCAGCTGGGACTGAGAAGACACAGGAGCTCCCAGCACACTGCAGGACACAACAACTTCATCCCTCACCCTCTCCTTCACCAGAACAGGTATTTACAGCCTGCTTTGAGACAAATATAAAATTGCTAAGCAAACTCTGAGTTGCATGCCATCCGGAAGGGAAAGGGGGGAAAAGAAATATCTGTTCCCAGCTCATGTAATTTCCAGCTCCTGTACTATTTTCTCCTCTGTCACTTCTGAACAATTGTGGCTTCATTTGGAAACTGCCAAGAATGAGGAGTTCTGGCCTAAGGATTTCATCTGCTCAAGGAATTATTCCCCAATGTGCCCAGACTGTCAAAAAGGCTCATTATGTAGATCAATATCACACATTAGCTCCTGAACAAAAATCATGTGGCATATTAAAAAGGACAAAGAAAAAAGAAAAACTTCAAGGAAGGAAAAAGGAGGAGCCCCAGAGAGTTTGGAGCCCTGGAGGAGGGCATGCTTCTTCCCTTTTCACTAATTAGTGCCAATTACCAAATGGAAAGCACCAATTATTAAACAGAAAGTGCTAAAGAAAGAGCTGGGAGAATAGGAGGCTCCCATGAGTCCTGGAGGGGTGTGATGGCATGGGGAGATGGCATGAGGTAAGGGACAGCTTGCAGATACAGGTGGCATCACTCAGGATGGAGCAAGCAGGGTCAGAGGTTATCCTCCATCCCCTTGGGCCACACATTAGAAAGCCCAAAGTTTTTTTGTCTGCTTTAGGTTTTTTGAGGGTGGCACTGGAGGAAATCAAGCCCAGGGCACTGCCCTGGGGATGATCCCCCTTGAACATCCATGATAAAACATGAAGTAGAGGAAGGACTAATACGTGCTTTTGGTGCTCTCACCACTGTGCCCAACCAGCATTTTGTCAAATAGCAACAGAAGGATGGAAAACTGAAAGGAAACAGGTTTGTCAGAAGTCACCAGGTCCAGCAAACAAACACAAACGACATACTTGAGGTATTTGTGGATCTCTAGAGGGAAACTCTAAAGCCAAGTTATCTTGTGGTACCTTCACCTCTCTTGGAAGGAAACCATCACTCAACAGCAAGAAAACTCCTGCTTTTCCTGGAGTTTTTCCAGGATCTGTGCCTGGAGCTGGTTTCCCACCTCACCTCACCCTCAAAACACGTACAAAAAAGATGTTTTCAAAGAAAAACCCAAACCCATACTTGAGCATCAAAGCAGTTGGTATCTTCCCACACTGAGCAAACAAATGTTCATGAGAACTCTTCATGAAGTGGTGACCCCCTTGGCTCTGTGTTGGCTCAGCACCCACCACAAAGGATTCCCAGACCCCAAGTACATTCCTTAATCGTAATTAATAGAGATCAACCTCAAATTTGCAATTTTTTTCCTAGTTCCCCCTTCCCTCCCCTCTACTTTGTTCAAGCACAAAGTCAGTAGGTTTTGAGAGTCTGAAAATTACCTTCCAAATCTTTCCTATCCCTGACAGTGTTAAAGGCCAGGTTGGATAGCACTTGGAGCAACCTGATGCAGTGGAAGGTGCCTCTGCCTATGGCAAGAGATTAGAACTAGAGGACCTTGAAGGTCTCTTCCAACTTAAATCACTGTAGAATTCTATGATTTTACAGAGCCCATGTTGTGCTCATTACTATGACCATTAAAGAAGAAATCATCAGCAGAAAAAGTCAATAGATGTGCAAACTGCTTATTATAACTTAGTAATTATCAGCATTATTGTAATGTATAATTATTATTAATAGCTGTTATTAAGAGTGATGTAAATGGCGTTCTTGCTCCAGCAAGATTATACAGTTTTTATGACAATTATATAGTTTTACCCGTCACCAGAAAATAACAGGAACAAGCATTTTTTTATGACACTTTTAAATTCATTCCCTTTCTCCCAAAGGTGCTCCAGGCTTGTTGAACTTGTGGAAACAAGTGGTGCTTTTGATAGGTGAGTATCAGCAATAGAGAAGGAACCCACTTTGGGTTGGAAGGCAACAAGAAGAGTGGAACTTGCAACCAAAATGATGTAAGAACCTGTGAGACCATGATGAGAAGACCACAGACATGCAGGACAGTGATGTGTTTCCATCAGCATCAGGCCTGGTGAGAGGATCCCAAATGTACACCCTGCCCCAGGGAGGAAGCTCCAGCCATTCCCCTCCCCACCAAAAGCTCTCCAAAACCTGGAGTGCAGCAGCCTGGCAGTGCCAAGGCAGCACTGCAGGGCAGCCTCTCACAGCTCCTCCCCTCGGGTCAGACCCACCCGTGTCCCAGCCATCCCAAAGGACTTCAGCTTCCCCAAACAAACACAGCTCCCTGAAGAGTTGGGGCTTCTGGGCAAAATCATGCTGACTTCAGCAACATTACAGCAAAACTGCTACCCATGAAGAGATCTTCCTGAAATTCTTACAGAATCACTGAATCACAGAATTGTTTTGGTTAGAAAAGCCCTCCAAGACCATCAAGGCCAACCATTCCCCAGCAGTGTCAAGGCCACCACTGACTCATGTCTCCCTTGTGCCACATCCACCCAGCTTTTAAATCCCTCCAGGGACTGGGACTCCATCAGTGCCCTGGGTAGCTCTGCCAGGGCTGGACAACACTTTCCAGAATATCCAACCTGAACCTGCCCTGGCACAACTCAAGGCCATTTCCTCTCCTCCTGTCCCTGTTCCCTGGAGCACAGCCTGACCCCCTGGCTGTCCCCTCCTGTCAGCAGTTGTGCAGAGCCACAAGGTCCCCCTGAGCCTCCTTTGCTCCAGGCTGAGCTCCTTTCCCAGCTCCCTCAGCCTCTCCTGATGCTCCAGACCCTTCCCAGCTCCGTTCCCTTCCCTGGACACTTCGCAGCCCCTCAGTGTCTCTCTTGTCCTGAGGGGCCCAGAGCTGTCCCCAGGGCTGGAGGTGCCTCAGCAGACCAGTACCCCAGGGCCTTTCCCAGCTTTCCAGTCCCTCTGCCCCAGCCTAGAGTTGCAGGGGGTTGGGGTAACCCAACTGCAACTGCTCCAGTTCATCCAGACAAACTTGCATCCTGACCTGACACTAAGACAACAATAGCACATCTTACTCCTATGCAAGGTCCAACATGGTTGAGCATCAGGAAAGAAAACAAAAAAAAGGGATTTCTTTTCCCAGTGTTTTGCTTCCATTAGACAGATGCTGAAAAATACAGTGCTTCTGGATACGACAAGTTTCTTTGAAGGCTGTGGCTTCCAAAGGCAAGAGATACAGGAACACCACACTGTCACACACACCCAAACGGTGAAAACTGAAAGTGGATTTACCTGACAACCATACAGCCAAGAGTTACTACCTGATGCCAACACATAGGTAAAGATCATTGGGAAAGAACTCTAAAATACAGAGTTCAGGCAGAACTACTTCATGCATCAGGCTTCTTCACACCTGAATTGAACTTCAATTATTGAAAGCTCTAACCTCCACCAAATCCCAATAAAGGCCAAGTGCCCAGCCCATCTTTTCAACAACATGCGCTCAGCTGTTTAGGCTTCAATAACTGACTCAGGGCATTTAATTGGAAAACCCATGGCTCTTCCTTACTTATTGTCCAGTTAAACACTGAAAAAATCTCACGCAAATCCTCCGTTCCTCTGTGACTCCAAAGTGAACCAGGAGGAATGCAGAGCATCCTTTATATACAGCAGATTTATTCCTCAGAAATGCCATCACAGGCCAGCTGCTGCAGAGACAGGCTGTGATGGGCTACAGAGCTATCCTGACATATCTCTGAAAGCCTTTGTCTTGCCACATGGGATTTATCATCCCAGGGTTTTCTAGGAACAAGAGATGCTTCCTATAAAAGGCAGCTGCAGTGCAAATTCTTCACGTACCAATGCAGCCACCTGCTTTCAGAATGTTCTATTGACAAGACATCCAGCAGACAACCCTTTTCTGTTAGTACTCACTTGGGAGTCAATAACAGGGTGTGATCCAGCAGGTCCCTTCTGCTCTGAGACATCTGGGACACGAACTGAGGAACAGCTCAGCAGCCCAGTCCATGCCTGAATAGGATGATGGTAAAACCAAACCAAACTGATCCCAGGGAGACACAAGGAGATGCTCCAGCCCAGTCCCAGACATCCCATCCTCTCTCACGAGCAACCAACACCAATCTTCAGGCCTCTCGTTCAGGCTCCAAAACCCACCCCATTGTTCTCTGCTCCCTACAGTGATGCTGGACATCATCACCTTGAACACGTGGAGATGGACATCCAGGGTGAGGTGACACCCTCCTCTGCTCAGTGACTCTCTGGGGATGGGCAGGGAGGAACAGCACATGGTCAAACCCTCCATCATCACCTCCCTCACATTTCCTGCCCACCAAGATTCCAAGACAGGCTTCCCTAAGCTGCTGCTGAAGCACTCACACAAGGAGGAAGTCCCTGCAGCTCCAGACACGAGAGATGCTTTTACCACACAGACCAGGGCAGAATAGACAGTGCAGGACAACCCTCTTACTTCTTATGGGCTTCTTATCAGCACCTGCAGGTCAGGTGAAACCCTCTGTGTGCCTCGACTCTGCAAATAATCCTCCATTGGCTCACACTGACAGCAGCACGGGCACAGGGACCTTTGACTGTCTGCGTTTGGGGCTGGAACTCCTGGCCATCAGCACGGCTCAATTCCCAGCATCTCCTTTTAATGAGCCTCTTCTGCAGCAATATTTTCCCTCTCTCCTCATCCAGCCCATTTCCAACAACAAGTAATTAGGAATGTGTCTTTCTCAAGCAGTGAGAGTGTCTCAGGGAACGAGACGAGCAGTTCATCTTTATTGCTGGCAGGCAGCTCTCGTACCCAGCTGCCCGCAGGAACAGTTACTATGGAAAATAAAAGCAATAGAGATGAACCATGACTCCGGGTACCCAGGTACTGCTGCATCTCCATGAAGAGACGTGTCATTTTTGGATTTGCTGCTCCAAAACTGCTACTTCTCCAGACGTCAAAACATCAAGCACAGAAATGTAAATTATTACACCCTGGATCTGACCCTTTTCTAATTAAAATGTAAACACCTTTGAAAACCGTATCGAGTGTTTATTGCTGGAGCCAGCCTTGGGCTTTTCAGATACTGATGCATCCACAGCTGGCTGAGCATTTGATTTATTTCACCATCCCTCAAGTTTAAGGTCTGGTTTCTGGTACCTGGTGATGCAGAAAAGCCCCAGTGACAGGACAGGAGCACACCAGCTGCCACGTTGCAGTGTCACTCACAAGCCTGGCACAGAACACCACAGGCAAACACCATGGTGCATTGAAACAGAGACATTAAAACAAACACAGAAATAAATGGGGGGGAAAAAGAGAGGGACACACGAGTGCCATAGAATCCAGCTGAAAACAGCCAGACTGATTCAGTAAGGAAGGGAGACGGGTTATCTGAAAGCCAGAAATTCCTCATTCTCACCCAGACAACAATTTATTACGTAGCTTGCTTCCCTGCAATAAGCAATTCTTTGTGGTTGGAAAGTGGATCTTTCTTCTTCTCTTCTTTTTAAGCAAAACCAAAGCCACATCACCTTTAGAAACATAAAGTCTTTTAGTGTGTCAAATCTATGCATGAGGTTGGAGTCGTTTTTCACCAGATGGGCTTCCCTGCCTGGGGGAACACATTACCTTTGGCTTGTGATGGGTACTATCACAAAAACAGAAAGGAAAAAACAGCGTACAACTAAGAAAACTACTGTCTGAACATCAGGTGAGTGGAGGTGGGTTTATGGGCTCACCCTGTGGCGGGATGCTCTACAGCAGGGGATGTCAGAGCAAGGAGACTGCTGGAGTATCACTCTGGCTGCAGCAACAACAGCAAGGAATGCTCACAGATTTTTATACAAATTCAATACATGCAAATGCACCAGCATTTCTAGATATAAAATCTGAAACAGGTCATAAAAAGCCTCCAACCACCAATCCCTGAATTGTGAACAGCCTGAGTTTTATAACCTATTTTACACTGGTTCATGCTACAAACCATGACTTCAGGCAGACACAATCGATTTCCACATTCCCCTGCTTCTACTATAAGCCAATGGAACAAGAGTCTATATTACATCTTATCCTTGTTATTTTCCACCTTTACAAGAAAAATGTTTTCAGGTAAAGATATTGAACAATTATTATGAATATCTGAAGAAACGGCGTTTCACACATGCTCTCCTCTTCGGAGCTGTACTGTTTCTCCTTGGAGCACAGCATCGTTCAAGCATCTGGGCAGGACTTGATGGCTGCAGTGATTGTGCTGGAAGACAAGAACCAAGGATGTTCTCCTGCCAGATGAGCTTGCACACATGCACTGTGGTGTCTCTCTGCAATGCACATGGCAGGCTGCAATCCTCAGGCCACCAACATCTGTTTTTTGCCCTGCTCTTCCAGCACCCCAAGGCATGAGCCATGATCCCATGGAAGCAGCAGCCAGGGTGCAAAACTCCATGTGCAGGCAGCAGTCTGCAGGCAGAGAGCAGAGCCCACATCCTACATAAAAGCATCACAACCCTGAGCTGATCCATACACAGTCGTTCATGTGGCTGTGCTGGCTGCCGCGCATCGTCCTTTGTAAAGAACTGAAGGGAAACCATTATCAGGAAGGAAACCTTTTCTTTCCAGGCATCCAGGCAATAACATGGGCACTTGGGCTGAGAAAAGCTCTGTAATCCTAAAAGACACATCCAACTCTAAGTTGAGATGTCAGCCTGCTGAAGTAATCCATCCCACCAGTGGTGGCTTCTGATGGGAGGGACTGGGCGGGAGCAGCGCAGCCTGGTCAGCAACAGGGCAGGCATGGAGGCTGCTTAATCCCTATTAAATCATACCCGTGGTTCATTGGCAAAAAGCGTTTTTGTGCCTGTACACCAGCTTGTAGCAGCATTCAGAGGACGCACCTTGGCCATCAGCCAAAACACTGGAGCTGCCACTCCGGATGGGCTTTATGCTGGGAGGAGCCAAATGGTCCTCTCCTCTTGGGAATCACAGAATCACAGAACTGTCTGCATTGGAACGAACCTTTAAATGTCATCTAGTGCCACCCCCTGCCATGAGCAGGGACACCTCCCACTAGAAGAGGTTGCTCCAAGTCCCATGCAACCTGGCCTGGAACATTTCCAGGGATCCAGGGGCAGCCACAGCTTCTCTGGGCACCCTGTACCGGTGGCCTGACCACCCTCACAGCCAGCAATTCCTTCCCAAGATCCCATCTCTCCCTGCCCTCTGGCACTGGGAAGCCATTCCCTGTGTCCTGTCCCTCCATGCCTTGTCCCCAGTCCCTCTGCAGCTCTCCTGGAGCCCCTTTAGGCCCTGGCAGGAGCTCTGAGCTCTCTCTGGAGCTTCTCTTGTCCAGCTGAACACCCCCAGCTCTCCCTGCCTGGCTCCAGAGCAGAGTTGCTCCAGCCCTGGCAGCATCTCTGTGGCTCCTCTGGCCTGGCTGCAGCAGCTCCAGCTCCTTGTGCTGTTGTTCCCAGGGCTGGGGCAGCTCTGCAGGTGAGCTCTCACCTGAGCATAGGGCAGAGGGGCAGAATCTTCCCCTCCCTGCTGCCCACGCTGGGCTCAGCCCAGGGCACAGGGGGTTCAGGGCAGGTGCAGCTCTCACCCACAGCACCTTCTCCCTTCTCGCAGGGCTGCTCCATCTGTTCATCCCAGCCTGGATTGATCCTGGGGGTTGCCCTGACCCAGGTGCAGCTCCAGCACTTGGCCTTGTTAAACCTCACGAGGTTCCCATCCTCACGGATTCTCGCCTCCGCCCTCACCAACTGCTTCCCTTCATCAAGGCTTTCCCCTTTTTTGGAAATGAAGCTTTTCTGTGCAACAAGGAGAGGGATATGAGAGCCTCTGATGCATCCCAAATCCAATTTCGGAAAGATGAAACACGAATGAGGAAGCAAGATGCTTTTTGCAACATCAGCTGCCTTCTGTACCATGAAAAGCAAATCTTCCCCGGATTCCTGCTGCTACAACCAAAGAGAACAATCCTTCCCAGCCTTGGATATGGTGCTGGTGGGGATGGAAGATGATTTGAAGGAGAGACAAATTCCTCTGACCCAAGGCTCATTCACTCACAGGGATCCCTGTGCCTAACATGAGCTGCTCAACTGGAACTGGAAAGTGAAGTTATCCAGTAAACCTGAGCCACATTGCAGAGGAAAGTGGAAAATAATTTACCATGTCCTCTCTGAGTTAGTCAAGCTCAACTGAAAAACTCCTTACACAAAGGAGTATATTCAGAGATTTTCTGAATATCTAATTACCTTCAGTTCTTAAAAAACACCAAAAACCCAAACCCCTAAAAAATCCCACTCAACAACACCCACAAACAAAATTTCCAAAACCTGCCTCTGGATCCCGGATCTACACTGCTCTACTGCATCCTAATGTTTAAGTTATAAAAGCAGCAGCAGATTGGCTTTTACATCACAGCCACCCTGGGACCACCAGTCATTGACCTTATCAGTTTCCACACTGGCAGCAGCCACAGGATGAGATACTCTAAATATTGCAGTGGAAAAGAACAAGATTTGGGGAAAGTGACAATTCTGTACATGCAGAAGGAAAAGCAGATGTTTCCTCATACTGCTTCTGGTTATAATAATAATAAATTAAGAGTCAGGGAAACAAACAAAAGGCATGGAGAAGCACATGGGGAAAAGGAATCCTGTGGGGTCAGTGTCCAACACCCCATGAACAGCTTCACCATGACAGAGGTGGCCACAGCCAGCAACCTCTATGTTCTACCCAACTTCTGGGACCTTTTGCTTGGGAGAGAAGGACACAGCCTGACACACACCCTCGGGAGGGCATCTGACTCTCTCGTATTTTTGACCCCAGACTGAGTCAGTCACCAAAGCTTTCCCTTCAACTGGGCCTGGACACAGTGTCCTCCTTAGCTCCTGCTCCTGGTGACATGGGCTGGATGTGGTCAGGACAGTCAGCTTCCATCCAGCAAAGTGACTGCATTATGGAAAAGTGATTCCCACTTCCCACTTCAACCAGAAGGACCATCCAAAATAAACTGCGATCCCTGTGACTGCCATGGGCAAAGAGCACCACCCAAGGGAGCTCTCACAGCTTGAGAAGAACACAGAATGGTTTGGGTTGCAAGGGACCTTAAAGCTCATCCAGTCCCACCCCCTGCCATGGGCAGGGACACCTTCCACTGTCCCAGGTTGCTCCAAGCCCCATCCAGCCTGGCCTGAGACACTGCCAGGGATCCAGGGGCAGCCACAGCTTCTCTGGGCAGCCTGTGCCAGGGCCTCACCACCCTCACAGCCAGGAATTTCTCTATAAAATAATTTCTTCCTAGACGCCATTGCAGACCCTAAATCCTTTACAGCCTACAAGGATCTCATGTCACATTCTCCCACTAAATTTCTCATTGCAATTAGGAGAACAAATGTGATACCCAGATAGCCTTGGGTTTTGCACTAGGCTCCCAGCAGCTGCCCCAGGAGGGGACATGATGCAGCACAGGCACCACAGCACCCACCAAGGGTCTCACTGAGCCCAGGGATGCTGCTGTGAGGCAGGGATGGGCTCAGCTCCCTGTGAACCCACCACACTTGACCAAAGTCCCAGCAGCAGGAATGCCCAGCCTTGGACAGGGGAGGGATCAGACCATCCCCAAGCTTTGCTTTGTACAAGCAGCATGTACAAGCAGCAAGTTCACGAGCTTCACCCTCCTTTTAAATCCATCCCCAGATTTTAGCTCCTTCCAGCAGCTCATGAGACAGCTTGAACCAATTCACCAGGAAAACGCCTGCCTTAGGGAACCAGCCCAAAAATACCAAGCACCTCCCCAGACAGGAATTTTTGGGAGCTACTGGCCAGCCACCAACCTCCTTTTTGAGGCTTGAAGTACATTTTTTTGCAATCACTCCCAGCCTATCACTCCGTTGGGTACTCTGCGTCAGCAATGCTGCTGCAGATCTCAAAAAAATCCCTTCCCAGCTGGCCCCATTCCACCTGTGGTTATTCCCCCCCAAATTTCAGTGAGTGAGGAGTGACAAGAAGCTAGCAATGGGGGTGGGAAGAGCAGCCTGCTGACCCCTGGGGTGTAAAGATGCTGCAAGTGCTTGCACAGCTACATTTATCACCCAGGGGACTCCTGGGTTTGATTAATAACAGGAAAATGAAGCAGCTTGACTCGGCTGAGCCCTGGCAAGCAGGAGCAGGACAGGGAGGTGTTTGCTATTACAAAGCAAACAGAGAGACAGGTACTTCCAGGACATGACAAGCAATCTGTTTTGAAATGAACATGAGCTTTGGGAGTGTCTATTTACCTCCACCAGCAGCAAGGACAGTTGGGACTGGCCCTGATCAAGACATCTTTGGGATTCACCAACCCTGTGTTCTGATCTTCTCTGCTGTCAGTGTCCTTGCCACCAGTCCCTTCTGCTAACCTCAGGTCTCGGATCACAGAATCACAGAATGGTTGTGGTTGGAAGGAATCTTCCAGTCCAATCCCCTCCATGGGCAGGGTCACCTTCCACTATTCCCCAAGCCTCATCCAACCTGGCCTTGAACACTGCCAGGGATGGTGCAGACACAAATTCTCTGGGCAACCTGTGCTAGGGCCTTACCACCCAATTTTTTCCTAATATCTAATCTAAATCTACTCTCTGTCAGTCTGAAGCCATCCCTCTGTGTTCTGTCACTCCAATAGCCTCTCTCCATCTTTCCTGTAGGCTCCCTTCAGGCTCTGCAAGAAAGCCCTGTTGAGTCCCAGTGCTGATGCTGGTGTACTGGGGACAAGAACCTCCAATTTGTCCCAAAACACCCTGGAGCTGCTCTTTGTGTCCAGCTGTTGCATCCACCATGGACCCAAATGTGCTATGCACTACATGTGTGACTGGAATGTCACTAGCTCCTGCATCCCACCTTGTTTCCCTCTCTTGTAAAACACAAACCCTCTTATTTCATGGTGATGGTACACTAAATTTCCACAGCTCTCCATTACAGTGTAAATTACTTTAAGACAGATTTCATTTTGGATTGAAACAGGACTTGACATTATTTTGTTTCCTGTTTCAACAAAAAAAAATATCTATTCTTATTGAACCCAGCTAAAAACATTCTTATCCCCCACAACTATCCTTAGCACCATGACTTTTCTATAGGCTAATTAAGCCAAAAAATAGAGTTAGCATTAATTATTTCTTGAGCAGTATTCACTCCCCTGGTGCTGATGAGTATTTATAGTATCTGAGGATAACTTGGGCTACCTATCCAAAGGATACAGCAGTGCAATGGGATCGTGGAGGGAGGGCAGTAGGTGCAGCACAGGTGAGCAGCATCAGCAGCTTCAGCAGAAACATCACAGCAGGACACCTGCTATTCATGTCCCTTTGACTTCAGAGATCAAAAACCATATTGCTTTGCAGAAAAAAGGAGGAAAAAGGAAAGAAAAGAGGTAAGAGAGAATTTGATTAATCAAGAGACTGTTTAGTGCTGTACACCCAGATGGTGTCTTACATCAAAGGGTCTTGAAGCTGGAGGCCCACCATTCCCAACTCTGGGGTGCCTGCACAGGGCAGGGATGGCCATCTGAGGGCCCTTTATGTCCCACCAATTCAGCAGAACAGTTTAACAAGGGACTGGAAAAGGCACTTCTGCAATAAATTATACAGTATGAATGATAAAGAAAATAAACCTCATTCCTAGTGCTGAGGTAGTGCAGGACTTGGAGGTTTCAGAGGAAGATGCAAAGAATGCCAAGATAAACACAGAACTCTGGGGCTTGGGACATGTTCTTCCCACTCCTGCTACAGCTTTCATAGAACCATGGAATGGTTTGGGTTGGAAGCGACTTCCAAAATCCTGGGCAGGGACACCTTCCACTATCCCAGGTTGCTCCAAGCCGTGTCCAGCCTGGCCTTGGACACTGGCAGGGATGGAACAGCCAACAACTTTCTGGGGAACCTGTGCCAGTGCTGCCTGAGAACCCTGGTCCATGGGAACACCCTGCTCCTGGTGAGCATTCCCACATATCCATGATATCCAAAGGTCTTCCAGCACCAGAAACCAGAGGTGACATGTGGCACTCAAGCCCCACATCCCTGCCTCCAGTGTGGGACAAGCATCACGTTTCTCCTCTGTCACAGTCTCCGGTGGAACAGAATTCACCCTTGAAGAAGCTAAAGGCTGAACCTATCACATAATAACAATAATAATTTAAAAAACCACTTGTCTGCCAACAGCCTAGATTTGGCTTGATGAATTTCAAATAGTTTTGGTCAAGTCACTGCCACCAAACCACTGGAAAGAAAACACTGCAAAAATTGTTTCACTTTTTTTTAGGGTTTGGTATTTTTAAACAAAGGATTTTTTTCTTTCATTTCACTGTGACATATGCCAATTTTCCACAGCTTTCCATTATAGTGTAAAATAATTTAAGTCAGATTTCATTTGAGATTGAAATGGGATTTGACATAATTTTGTTTCCTGTTTCAACAAAATAAAAGTATCTATTCTCACTAAACCCAGCAAAAAACACTCTTATCCCCCACAACTATCCTTAGCACCATGATTTTTCTAGAGGTTAATTAAGAAAAAAAATAGAGCTAGCATTAACTATTTTTTTTAATGGCCTGGTGTTGAAGAATATTCACAGAATCCGAGGATAACTTGGGGTACCCACCCAAAGGATGCAGCAGTGCTTCAGGAAAGAAGATGCAATTTAAAGTGTTACTGTAATTCACTTTTAAGTTAGAAAGTCAGGAACCTCAGGAAAGTCCACACATATCTTTTTTCAAAATTAGAGGGAAATAAGGAATATGGGAACCCTTATTCCTTATTACACTCTCCCAAAAAGAAGGGGCACTGCTGCAGCCTCAATTCTGCAGGCAAGGTGCAACACCAGGCATAACCTCAGTGCCAGCCCTTTCAGTCTTTAACCTCCCAGCAATGCTTCTGCTTTGGCTTGTTCCCAGCTTCTCCACAGGCTGCGCTGCCCCAGGAGAAAATATTTACTCTCCAGAGACTATCAGCCACTGCACAAGATAACACCCAGGGCAGCAGAAACCCCAACACAGGTAAAGCCTCACTCCATCCTCTCCCACTCCCTTTCAGGTCCAACCGGATCTCGCGTGGGGTTCTGGGATAAAAAACCCCAAAACAAAACAGGTTTTCAGGGCAGTGCTGCTGACTTCTTGTTTTCCAAACCCTCTGCCACTGAGCCCCCGCGGTGCTGCTAACCTCTGCTGATCCCATCAGGTGGTTTAAACTGGGAAGCTTAGCAGTAAGCTCTGCTCCTGCAAGGAAGCACCATGTTACGTGGGTTATTCTCTGCCCGATGGGGACCGTGGAGCTTTCAGAGAGCACAAGGATAAATCCCAGCTACAGCTTTCAGGAAGAAAATTAAGTGTATGAATGGAAGATACTCATCCCAGGTTGCAGTGTTTTGCTGTTGAGCTGGATTTTTCTTTCTCTCCTAGGCTTTACTTTTTAATGTTGAAGTACATGTTAAATCCTGCTAACATGGTGCAAATCCATGTCTTGCTGGAAAAAAAAAAAGAATTTTGCACCTCTAAAAGGCATCTGGCCAACACCTGTAGCCAAATAATCATATAAAGAGGAAGAGGGGCAGGTAGAGAAGGGAGAAACCACAGAGAGAAGGGCAAAGGGAATTAAAAATAGATAGGGGATAAAAAATCATGACAGGGAACAAAAGAAAGAAAAAATGAGATTGGGAAGAACAACAGAAATGAGATGGAGAACAATAACAAAATGGAATAACGGACATAAAAATGGGATAGGCAACATAAAAGAAGGGATAGAAAAGAAAAAAATGGGATAAGCAACAAAAGATTGGGATAAATAAAATGGGATGGGCAACTAAAGAAAAAAGGGGACAGGCAACAACTCTGCATCCAAGAGCTGGGCAGAAAATGGCACGGCAGAGTTTTCGCTGGTTAACTTTGGCAGCCAGAGGATTTCTGCAGAAAGAGGATGCACGTGCTCAATCAGGGCAGGGGGGAAGAGGAGGGAGTTGTGATGAAGACTGGGGCTGCAAGGAAATCCCTGCAGGGGGGCTGCCTGGAAAGTCTGGCAGGCTGAGACCACCAAACCCAGCAGGATGGCCATTGCAGCAGGAAAGGCAGTTCACAAGTATTACACTCTCTCTGGCTACAACCCTTATTTTCAAGCTTCACCTAGCCTGAGCGAAAGAATAACATCATTAAGAGACAGACAATAAATCAAGGAACAGCTTGGAAAAACCCGTGAAGCCTCCCGAGAGCCAAGGAAACCTGCACTATCTAGGGAAGAGCGAGATTACAATAATTAGGTCAGTTGGCGATAAGCCTCCCCAGCACACACGCGCTGCCGTCCGGCCGGGGAGTGATGACATCTCCCAGGAGCTGAGAAACCCAGCAGCAAAACACCAGGGGCATGGAAAACACCATGAGCAGAAAGCCTTCTCCAGCAGCAAACCGCTGCAGCTGCTCAGCTCTGGGTCTGAGGATTGGTAGGGGAAGATTGGGAAACTGAAGGGATATTGGAAAATTCCTTCACTTTGGGCCATGGTTCAGCAGCCAACACGTGACTCGAGTGCGAGATCTGGGTGTGCAGCTTGGAAACAGCAGCAGGACTCAGCTGGAGGAGGCCCTGAGCAGGTTGGATGTAGAAGTTGGCTCTGCACTGAGCACCTCCAGTGCTTACTTCAATCCAGAGTAACCAGGATCTTACCTCGGGAGACTCTCCCTGAGCCCAGACTTCCAGGACAAAGCTAGAAAGTCTTACTTCCAGCTTAATCAAAACCAAAAGAAACTTCTCCACACAGTCAGCAGTCAGAATGACCTTTATGAGAGGAAACAGGCTGACACGAAATTCAAGTACACAACAATCACAGTGAGCAAAGCTGCCTGCTCCAGCAGGCAGAGGATGGTCCCATGCAGAGTGCTGAACGGGGTATGCATGCACTTTTCCATGTATAAAGGGAGATGGAAGCTTTTTATTACCCATCTCCTCCTTTCTGGATGGTTTGCCATCAGCTCTGCCCATCCTGGCAGCCTCAGGACTCAAGGACTTCAAAGAGCCACAGCTGCAGGCCCAGAGTAGGGGCTGGACTGAGATCACATCCAGATGTTTGACCCCAAAACAAGCAAACAGGAAGGGCAGACCAAAGAGGAGGATGTGCTCACTGCCCTGACCAGCTCTTGGCTCTTCCTCCCCATCTGCTCCATCACTTGCTGTCTCTGATTTGGCCATCCAATACTGGGGCCCAACCTCCAGCCCAGAACACAGAAACCAGTCACCTACTGACTGAGCTTTAGGGTCTCCCTCCTGGCACTGATTTGAACCAAACCCTCACCTTCCAAAAGACATTTGTTTTTCTTAGCAGAGGAAGGCTTCCTCACTGGAGCCTCCACATCATTTTCTAAGCTGCTTCTTTCTGACTCCCACCTGCCCCTACAACCCACAACAGATCCTCAGAACAACCCAAACAACAA
The DNA here is from genome assembly GCF_008360975.1 of Lichenostomus cassidix. Classification (NCBI taxonomy): domain Eukaryota; kingdom Metazoa; phylum Chordata; class Aves; order Passeriformes; family Meliphagidae; genus Lichenostomus; species Lichenostomus cassidix. The sequence goes on along the minus strand of NC_139511.1, from coordinate 73,346,015 downwards.
CAAACAGCACAAGATGTTTGTGTGAAGCCTCCACTTGCAGTCCACACAGCTGTGTTGATACCAGCAGGCTTCTCCCACCTGCCAAATGCGGAGTACTCCAACCTCTGCCCTGCTCAGGTGAGCCCTTACTGGCAGAGTTGCCTCCAGATCTGGAGTCCCTTACACAAGAAGGACCTGGAGCTGCTGCAGCCAGGTCAGAGGAGCCACAGAGATGCTCCCAGGAGCAACTCTGCTCTGGAGCCAGGCTGGGAGAGCTGGGGGTGTTCAGCTGGACAAGAGAAGCTCCAGGGAGAGCTCAGAGCTCCTGCCAGGGCCTAAAGGGGCTCCAGGAGAGCTGCAGAGGGACTGGGGACAAGGCATGGAGGGACAGGACACAGGGAATGGCTTCCCAGTGCCAGAGGGCAGGGAGAGATGGGATATTGGGAAGGAATTCTTGTTTGTGAGGGTAGTGAGGCCCTGGCACATGTTTCCCAAAGCAGCTGTGTCTGCTGGAAGTGCTGTAGGCCTGGTTGGACACTCAGTATAGTGGAAGGTGTCCCTCCCCATGACAGGGGGTGGAACTGGATCATCTTAAGGTCCTTTTCCCCTAAACTATTCCACGATTCTATGACTCTGTGATTCTATGAATTCACGAAGTCCCTCAGGATGTAATACTCCATTGATTGATCCAAGTTAAATCCAATCCTCACACAAGAGCATCCTACAGGCTCAACTGCCCTCTGTGTGCATCATGCAACCATGAAGTTCCTACACTCACGACAGTTCACTAGCCAAACACCAGCAGCCCCCATTAACACACACAAATATTCTTCCATGTTCCTAGGTCATGCAGAAGACATCATGCACAATGCTGACCTTCAGCCTCCCAACTCTCCTCATTAGCATCCTGACCGATGCTCTCACTTCGTCATGTGCTCTGACCTCCCTTCCAGCACATTAAAAAACAGTGACTACAGTTCCCTCTATACTTTTAATCAAAGTCCATTGTTTTTTTTGTTAAAATAATTGGCTAATCAAATCCATTGCTTCCAAGCTGACATTCCTCCTAATGCTTTAATCAATAGAGAAAGATGTTCAGAAGGGAGCTAATATAGCCTGAGCAAAGCACAGAATGCTGTGAGGACAGATTCATTATGTGGTTGGATTTCTTAGAAGAAAGATGATGAACACAAGCAAGTCTAAACCCAAGCTGGGTTACTGAAGTATTTCTAGGTGATAACCAACTTTGTTTTTCCCAGAATGCCCTTCATCTCCATGCAAATATTCATCTTGGCTGCCAAACTTCCACAACTCTTCAATCACACATTTTTTCACATCAGCCACTGCCTTATTAGGACCCCAGTTTAAAGCATAAAACTTGATTTTAATGCCTGTATCACCGCACAACAGTCAGAACCGGACAGAAGAGACAAAGTGATGTTCCCAGGCACCTACACCTGCCTCCTGCAACACTACTGAACCTTCTCCAGAAATATCTGGCTGAGAATCCAGCCCTAGACAGGGCTGGATCAAAAGAGATCCCAACTGAGATCAGACACAACTTCTGGATCCTGGGCTCTGTACTATGTACCTCGAGATTTTGGGCTTGTCAAGACCCTGTCCTGGGGCACTCAGTGAAATACCTTTGCTGCCAGCTTTAAGCTGTTCTACATGAGGAGTCCCAGGTGGCCCCTAAGCACTTGGAGGTACCTTAGAGGGGCTTCAGACAAACAGAAGCTTGGTTTAGTCCTAGCAAACTACTAAAAGCTCTGCTGGCACCGTGTGGCATGAGAACACCACCCCCCATGCCAAAATGTCTTGCTTTCTTTCCAGTTCTTCTGACAACAGGGTCATGGTGAAAGTTCGTATCAACAGCTCCAATCTTTGGTGCTTTTGGATTCCATCCACCCTCAGCAAGGATCCAAACACATACAAGTACTCCTGAAAGTGAAAATTTGAAAGCAGATGACATTTGAGAGAGGAATAATTTAATTTGAGACAAAGGTAATTCCTTCTCCAACAACTTTATAAAGCAAAGGAGTAAGCAAGGCATGTTGTAATTCCCTCAGTAGAGCAAAATTGCTTTCAGGGTTTGAGTATCTAGATTTTGGAGAGGTGAGGAAAGATTCTGAGGAGCTTGGGAGGTTAATCTTCTTTTTATTTACCCTTCTCCCCTTTAGAGAGAAGCAGAACTGTGCTGGCTTCCAGGGCAGAAGAATAATTAACCCAAAATTAACACACTTGTTTTTTATACAGAACATGGGACACCAAATGCTTGGTATCACTTAAAGTGGCAGATGATTTACTAACTTCCTTGCCCAGCAGCAGTGTCTGAAAGCCCTGTGGAGAGCAGAGCAGGCAGTGTGTCCTCCCTGGTATTTAGCAGCCGTTTCAGCCCTGCCATGAAAGGCAAGCTGGCAGCAGTCCTGCACAGAGCCAGCGTCACCATCCATCCATCACCCACACTCACCTCTCCCACCATCACCCGCGTGAGCAGGGCATCCTCCAGCAATGCCAGCAGCAAAACCCGAGCCACCTCCTCTCCTGGGAGAGCCCATGACATCATATTCCATTATTTTTTTATAGTATGAGCAGGCCAACCCTCGAAATTTCATTTGGCTGGCCCTTCCTCCACAGATGTCCATACGGGTGAGGAGCAGACAGGAGACCTGGAGCTGCCACAGGTTTGGCAGCTCGTCCTGCTTGCTGCTTCACTCTCCTCCTGGCACAGGGAAAGATCCTGCTGAGGGCTCATCCTTCCCCACTGTGCCCTTCCCTGCCGGAACGTGCGGCGAGGAGGTGGGAATGTTCCTGCTGAATGAAGTGAGCGTAACTGGAGGTGCTCAAGGAAAACCTCGGCAAAGCCAGCAAGGGATGACTGTGCAAATCAGAGCGGGGTGGGGGGGAAAGGCTGAGTCACTTCCTCCCCCACAGCCCTAAATAGAGAAGAACGTAAGGAAAATCATTCTCCGAGATGACAAAAAAGGAAGAGAATCCCCGGTTTAAAAAAAAAAAAAAATCAAAGTGCACATAGTGATAGCAGAAGCGAAAGGGACAGAAAAGGCAGCCTCCTGCTCCAGCTGCAACGGGAACAAGAGCAGAGAGAGGCTAAGCATCATCTCCAGCTCCTTTGGGAACTGGAGGCTCACTAATCACTTTTAACACCAGCTCCAGCTCCAAGGCAAGTTCACGGACCATGGCTGATGCTGAAAAGCCACTGCAATGCTGCCTCATCTCCAGGTGATGCTGCCAGCCATGACCTCAGTCTTGACAGGAAACTGCACCAAGCCTGGGAAGTCTGGGCCAGCTTTTGGGGACAGATTTTACCCATACCTCAGTGTGCAGAGACACCCAGACCTTTGCGCAAGCTTGTAGGTGATAACACATGGAACATCACTACCAGGAGCAGTCACAGTGTAATATCTGATTACCCATCCCAGCAGGCATGTGGCAAGAACCCTTCTGAACTGCAGGATATTAGAATAGGCAGGAGACTCTAGAGAGAAATCAGCCAACAGCTTTTCAGTGCAAGCGCAGTGATCATGCACAACCACAAAGTCTAGGGACAACAGTATGGGAGAGGCAAAGAGGAGAGGAGAGGAGAGGAGAGGAGAGGAGAGAGGAGAGGGAGAGGAGGAGAGGAGAGGAGAGGGAGAGGGAGAGGAGAGGAGAGAGGAGAGGAGAGGAGAGGAGAGGAGAGGAGGGAGAGGAGAGGAGAGGAGAGGAGAGGAGAGGAGAGGAGAGGAGAGGAGAGGAGAGGAGAGGAGAGGAGAGGAGAGGAGAGGGTTTGAGCAGGGAGTGATCTTTAAAAGTTATCTAGCATCATCCCAACACGCCCTCCTTGGCAGCATCCCTACAGCCAGCTCCTCCTTCCCCATGTTCAAAATTATTTCGGCTATTTCCGTAAATGAAATGTAGCAAATAACTAAGGTAATTTACTTAAGAATTAGCTGACCTGCTTGCACCCAGACAGATATTATCTAAGCTCACAATTGATGCAGCCCCTCCTTGCAGACAAGAAGGAATTTGCATTTCCCTTTTCCACCCTCTTTTTTATAAACTGTAAGTTCCAATCTCTAAGATGTGCCCTCCTATGTCAAATTTGGCTGAAATTAGTCCCTGGGTTAAAAAAGGTTCTGGAGGAATAGCGAGTGACAGCCAGTCTGAGTGCATAAGCCTCATTTCTGTTCAATGAAAAAAAACCCCCAGAAAACCAGCAAGCACAAAAACAGGGGAGAAGCATCAAAGTGACTGCAGTCAATAAATGAATCTTTCACCCTATGTGGCAAAAATACATTTATTAAAAAAAAGCAAAGCAAGTAGTTTTTCTCTGAATCAATTTTGAGAAAAACTTGTGTGCTCTGCAGATGCTCCAAAATGCAGGAGCAGGGGGAGGATCAGTGCCCTGAGGTGAATCTTGGCACTAAAAGCATCCTGGCAGAGAGGGATGCTGCAGCTCTGCTGTCAACCAAGCACTTCATAGGGCTATGATGTCCTGTCCATGACTGATGCTGCTTTGAGCACCTGCAAAGGCAGGAAAAACACTCCTCTGCCTGTGCCAGGCCAGCATAGGGATGGACAGAGCAGGGACACAGGGAGAGATGGAAAACTCAGTATCCAGCACAAGAGCTTTCCAGAAGTGTGTGTTTCATTGCAGAGCTGCTGTCAGGGTATGAGAAACTGCTGATCTCAAAAGAAGGGAGAAAAAGCAGTGAGAGAAAACCATCCACTGCCTCATCACAGCCCTTCATCCAAATCCATGGTCTCATTTTCTTTTAGAGACCTCTGCAGACATCACAGCCAGGACCCTGAAAACTTCACCTGATTCATCTACTCACTCGCAAGGGTGAAACATGCATGTGGCAAGAAAAACACAGAAATCATTTCCCAAAGCAGCCACCAAGCCTCCACATCCTGCTGTAAAACCTCCTGCTGCAAAAATTACTGCTGCAAGTTTCAGGATCACTGGCCCAGCTTCCACAGCCAAAGAAAAATATAATCAAAGACGCCTCCAAGGTGATCGTCTGGCTGGGAAGAGACATTCCTTGATCAACGATATGCCCTGATTTAAGAGAATAAATTCCCATGGGTTCAGGCATACACTCCTCACTCCTCTCACTGTGCAAAGCAAACACCTTCTTAAACATAAAACATTGTTATTAACCTCCAGCTGACAATCACAGCAGAACCACAACCCTTCCTGCTTCCTTTTCTTCTCTTGCCCAAACACACAACATGGTATTTTTGATGACATGTTATTAAAATGCTCTCTGGCATCACTGCAGTTGGACACGGCGCCCAGGAGTCCTCCCGCCCCAGGGGTTTGCTCCTGGATGAGTGATACAGGGAAATGCAGCACCCGAAAGCAAACCAGCATTTTAGCCTGGAGAAAAGAAGGCTCACAAGGGAAATTCTCACTCTCTACAGCTCCCTGAGAGGAGGGTGCAGACAGGTGCAGACTCTTTCAGGTACCAAGTGACATGACGAGAGGAAATGGGCTCAAGCTGCACCAGGGGAAGTTTAGATGGGCTATTAGGAAAAAGGTCTCCACTGAAAGGGCGGTCAGGCATTGGAATGGGCTGGTCAGGGCAGCAGCTGAGTCCCCATCCCTGGAAGTGTTCAAAAGGCATGTGGATGTGGCACTTCAGGACATGGTTTAGTAATGAACCTGATGGTGGTGCTGGACTGATGGTTGCATTTGGTAATCTTGGAGGTATTTTCCAATCTTATGATTTTCTAATTCCATGATTTGCAGACTGCTGGCTTTGGCTGGTTCGGTGGAGCTAGACCACACCATAATCCTGCCAGTGCTGGAGCACACAGTTCTCTGCATGATGAAAAAATCCTTTAGAATTCACTCTTGGATTATTCCTGCAAGACCTCCCACTAACAAAACTAAGACAATGACATCCTTCAAGGCCACCTGCTGAAGCTCGTGGCCCCAAAATGACATGCCCATGGACTACATAGAGGAAGGAGCAACTCGCAGCCACAGCCACAGGTGAGCCCAGCTCTGCAAAGCTGCCCCAGATGCAATCTCACCCAAGGCTGCTCTACCCAAAAACAGCTCCATGGTTGCTTGTGAGGCTTTGGCTTCACAAGAGAGGAGTTCAAGGCTGGTGACAGCCAAGACTCCTGAAACATCTGCAGTGCATTTCTGTTGTAACTGAAAAGCGTTGAGGTAGCACATACAGTCTTGTGAGATTTAATCAAATCATGTAAAACACTTGGAGTTGCAACTGCTTATTTCACTCTCAAATCCCAGAATGGTTTGGGTTGCAAGGGACCTTAAAGCTTATCTCATTCCACCCCCTGCCATGGGCAGGTACACCTTCCACTATCCCAGGCTGCTCCAAGCCCTGTCCAGCCTGGCCTTGGACACTGCCAGGGATCCAGGGGCAGCCACAGCTTCTCTGGGCACCCTGTGCCAGAGCCTCAACACCCTCACAGGGAAGAACTTCCTCCTAACATCCATCCCAAATCTATGGTCTTCCAGCTTAAAACCTTGCAGCAGACCCCCTCAACACTAATTTGGAGGGGAATGGGGTGTGATCCCCAACATGTGGCACAGCACATCTGAAGGCTGGGACCCTGACTGCTGCAGTGTGACACCCTCTTGTGCCCCAGACTCCCTAGCCACCCTCCCATGCCAACACAACCCCTCATGTCCCATGCCAGCTGCCACCCAATGCAACCAGCAGCAGCTTGGATGTGAGAGCTTCTCCCAAACTTCTCTCCTGGTGTCAGTGAATGCCAGCCAAGCAACACAGCTCCTCCAGGATTTCACGAGTTCAAAAGCATTTTTCAGAATTAATTATGAACCCTGTTAATAGCTCCCCATCGCAGGTGCCTGGGGAAGCTCGTGGCAGCTGTGTGTCTCCCTGTAGCTCCTGCTCTGGTGCAGGGCAGGTTCCAGTGGTGGTGAAGCCTCTGTGGGGTAGAACAGGCTGTACAAACCAGTTCCAGAGAGCTGAGTCTGCTCCAGAGGGAGGGAGAAGTTGGTTGTTTTTAGGGTTTTTTTTTTTTTTCTACTATGGCCAATTGCAGTGGGTTGACCCTGGCTGGATTCCTGGTACACACCAAAGCAGCTCTCTCATTCCCCTCCACAGCTGGACAGGGGAGAGAAAATATAGCAAGAGGGTCATGAGTTAAGATTAGGACTGTGAGAGATCCCTCACCAAATACCATCATGGTCAAAACAGGCTTGAACTGGAGATATTAACTGAATGTATCAACAACACAATCAGACCAGGATAATGAGAAGTAAAATAAATCTTAAAATCACCTTCCCCTCACCCCTCCTTCCTTCCCAGCTCTACCTCCTCCTCCAGTGGTGCACAGAGATGGGAATGAGGGTAAATGGTCAGCCGAGAACAAGATGTTCTGCCACTGCTCAGGGAGAGGAGTTGGAGTCCTTCCCCTGCCCCAGTGTGAAGTCTCTGCCATGGGAGACAGTTTTACATGAGCTTCTCCAGTGTGAGTTCATCCCATGGGCAACAACTCTCCATGAGCTGCTGCAATGTGGATCTCTCTTCCATGGGGTGCAGTTCTTCAAGCACAGGCTGCTCCAGCCTGGGTCCCCATGGGGTCACAAGTCCTAGCAGGACACCTGCCCCAGCATGGGCTCCTCTTTTCACAGACCAGCATATCCCTGCCAGGACCCCGCTCCAGCATGGGCTTTCCATGGGCTCACAGCCTCTCTCAGGCATCCCCCTGCTGCAGCCTGGGCTCCTGCAGGGGCTGCAGGTGGATCTCTGCACCCCTGTGCCTCCATGGGCTGCAGGAGCACAGCCTGTTCACCATGGCCATCACCATGGGCTGCAGGGCAATCTCAGCTCCTGCCCTGACCTTGGTGTCTGCAGAGGTCTCTGCAGACACCAAGACATGTTCTCACCCTGCTCTTCTCTGGCCAAAATTACAACTGGGCAACCACTTCATTTTCTTCCTAGATCTGTTATCCCAGAGACATTATCATCATTCCTGATGGGCTCAGCCTTGGAGTCTGTCCTGGAGCTGGCTGGCGTTGGCTCTGCCGGACATGGGGGAAGCTTCTGGCAGTTTCTCACAAAAGTCATCCCTGCAGCCCCTGCAACTACCAAAACCTGGCCACACAAATGCAGTGCACCCATTTAAACCACTGGTGAGAAATAAGAAGCTTGTGGGTAGCCACATGCATCCTCAGGTCACCCAGGCATGATGTGACACCAGGAGGTGGGGAACACCACACAGCCACCCACCCCTGCTCCAGATCCCAGGGACAGCCCCACCACATCCATGTCACCCCACCCATAACCCTCCCCATGCTGGTGGAAATGCAGATGATTTCCATCACCCCTCTGCATGGATGCAATCATGCTGGGGAAGGAGATGAAGCTGAGCCAGCTGCCACAGAGGAGACGCCCTTGGTAAGTGTCTGCACGTTATGAAATACACCTGCAGCAGGTTCCTGGCTGACAGGTGTGGCAGGATTTGGTCCTGCAGAGATAGCAGAGGCAGAAGTTTGATTCTGTCAGCACAGGCTCTCCCACCACTTCAGAAACCAGGTTCTTCTTCTCCTAGACCACAACTTCTACATGCCTGGGGGACAGGGAGGCCAAAGGTTGTCTCTGTAGGACAGGAGCAGTGGCCTTTCTGGAGTGAGCATACAACTACTCCCAGCCAGCCTGTGGTGCCTAAAATCTCAGTGGTCCATAGATTGCCTGAAAGGAATCTCCAGGAGCTAACTCAAAGCAGCAGCAAAATCTCAAATCCCTTAAGTTTCCATACTAGACTTTCCACAATAATTCCATGATAGAGACACCATCTCCTACTCCTGGCCACTGCTGAGGCACCTCTACGTTTCAGAAGACCAACAATGACAATGCAGAATCCACCAAGCCAAGAGTGACCATGGCACAGACCAAGACAGATGAGAAAGAAACAAAACCTCTCACTTTAGCAGGGAAGCTTAAATGCAATTGAATGTTTTAAGAACATTCAATATTGTTCCCATTTAAATCTGAACTGAGCAGGAGACACAATTCTCTTAAGATCACCAGCAAGGCACCTATGTTGTAAGTGAATAAATCTACAAATATATGCACAAAAATGTACATAAATAAATAAAAATAAAATAGCCAGAGTCTCAAACAAACAGAAAATTACTGGTTAGCTACCGTAGCCCTTCATTTCAGATGACACAGTAATCTGCTAATTATCCTCAGGTGGCAGAACTGCCCCTTCTCCAAAGAGTTTCACAACAACATCCCAAGGCATTTATGGAGATTACTCATCCAGAAGCCTCAATGCTTCCAGTCTTCTGTTGTCCTTTCCCCAACTTGATGCTACCCCAAACAGAGCAGCAAACTGTTAACTCTGAAACTTAACAACAAATGTCTTAGCATTTCTGCCAAACTGAAGAACAGTGAGATCATTAACAACTTTTAATTACTCCATCGAAGCAGACAGGCAGAATGTTAAATGTGTCCCAAACAGCTCCTGAAAAAGCTGTCCCCAGCTTCCATAGAAACCACAGGGTCTTGCTGTACTTTTAGCTACAGCTTCTCACAAATACACAAGATCCCAAAGACTCAACTGAACAGCAAGAACATGAAATTAAATTAGGTCCAGGAGGGTTTTCTTGCTGCTTTGCAGAGAACTGTGGGCAAAATCTCAACCAGTGATAACTACCACAATTTCATACCCTTCCTGCTGGGAACAGACCAAGCAGCAGCAAGGATGACTGCAAGGAGAAACAGGAGAGAGAGACACAAAACGAGAAAGAAGAATCAACACGGCAAATTTGTCCTCATCAGGAGACCACAGTAGAGTGAACTCAACTGTGCAGTTCACCCCAAAGTGAGGGTGCTTGAGAGAAAAAAAATAGAGTATTAGCCTTGTCCAATATTAAGTGCTGAAGGAGAGACTTCTGGAGATAAAGCCCAGCACCCCACTATCTTCCCTTCCACAGTTTGGATCCAGGGCTAACAACCATCAGGTAGGTTTCCATGCTTTGCATTCTATTTTTCATGGCTCTCAGGAACCCTCCATAGATTATTCCTACCCATTTGTGGATCACGTTGACACAACTGTGGGAACAAATGTCCCAAAAACCCAGCCAAGCTCCTCAAGTACCTCAGTACTCTCCCAAATCACATCACAAAGACAGAGCTGGTGTTCAGCTCATCTCCACAAATAGTCTCTCCAGTCTCCCATCAGCTGGAGAGCTCCTGGGTGCTGGACTTTATCCCCCAGCTCACCTGAGACAAGTGGCTTCCTTGCATCACCTTCACCTGCAGCAGCATTCAACTGCTGCTCCTCTGCTTTAAAAGCAACCTGAGATCTCATACATGATAAAAAAAAAAAGCACAGCCTGAGCTTCCCAAAACAGCCACTGCTTGTCTGTGCCAAAGATAACATACTTAGCGCAGGGAAACCACAGCCTACAAATCTTACCCAAGGCTTGAGGGGATAAAATGCAGCACAAGGTTTTGCTCTTGGACCTTGGGTTCAGCAATGGTAGAGCAAAGCCTTTATGATCCTCACAGGGAAAAATAATGCGGGTGGGCACAACAAAATGGCTTTTCCTATGCACTGGAGACACAAAGTGAATATTTGATTGTCAGGATCACAGAAATCATGAGCAGACTGGGATGTTTCCATCTCCATCCCGTGTAGCATCCCCTGTCAAAATCTGGATGCTCAGAGGACATTCCACCATCAAAAAGCCTTCCTAGGTTTTGTAGAGAAGGGACTATTAAATGACCTGCTCCTGTTTGGGCATCTTTGCATTGAAAGACACAACCTGGAGGCTCAGGGTATCTTCTGCTCCCCACCATCTATCCCTTCAATTTCTGTTAATAAGGCTGTGATTTCAAGCTTCATCTCACACCTTCCTCAGTGGTGGAGAAAAAGCAGTGTGGATTACTGGAGAAGAAATGAACATGGCACCGATGGACAGGTGGAAATGGCCCATTTGAGAGAAGCAACCAGGTTCTAGGGCACTGGGAAACAGCACCTTTCCCTTTGCAGTCTAATGGCACTGCTGCCTCTTGCAGTGTGGGATCTCACTGGTGGGAATCTCACCCTTTCCAGAGAAGCCTGGCCCAGGGAACAACCCCAGGAGGTGAACCTTGGTCTCATTCCATGGAAAAACAGCTTCAAGGACTGAGTTCTGAGGCACGGGGAGGCCAGTGACACCCGACAACTGTCCCTCCAGCGTTCAGCACCGCCGGGGGCAGCTGCGGCAAAAAACATCCCACGACCGCCGGCTGCTCCGCTGCCACAGCATCTGTTGTCCCCTACTGTCACCCACCACGGCCCCCGAGACCACGTGCAGCCGGAGTGACTCTGCAGGAAAGCGATAACCATGAAATGACAACAAAATCGGGTCTCTGGCCAGCCCTCGCTCGCTACGCGCAAACCCATCGCGGGGACCGCACCTCCTGCGAGGTGGGAGCTGCTCCCAGCCCCGGACACCCTCACCGCGGGCATTCCACCGGGGCCGTGTCCCCGCGGAGACGCTCCGGTGGCACCTTTGTGCCGGCGATGCCGCTGTGCGGGCTCTGCCTCCGGCTCTGCCATGGCCCCTGGCACGGCGATGGCCACGGGCACGGCGATGGCCACGGGCACGGCGATGGCCGCGGCTCCTGCGGTGAGGACGCGATGGGGTCCCTCTGTCTGAGCCCACCGGGGTCTCGCCGCGGGAGGGGTGGGGGGCCGCCCTGCCCTTCTCCAGCCGAACGCAGCGGCCGGGAAGCTTCCAGAGGCCGGGAGCACAGCCGAACCCAGCCCCGGAGCGCTCCGCGGGGAGCGCCACGTCCCGGGGGGCCCACGGCCACGAACGGGCTGTCACCGAGCGGGGGCAACCCCCCGGGGCGAGGCCGCCGAGACACGGCCGGCACCGAGACCTGCCCAGAAACCGGCTCCATCCGCGGCACGACCCCCGCCCCGCCGCGGGGTTCGCGTCTTTCCAAGGCAGACAAAAGCCGGGATGCGCTCCCCCCGCTCCCCCCCTTCTCTCCCCCCCTGCCGGTGCTGTGTCACGTCCTCCCCGGGCCGCGCTTACCGTGCGGGGCCGGGCGCGGTCAGTGCCCCGCCGGGGCGGTCATGGGCGCGGCGCGGGGCGCGGGGGGCGCGGGGGGCTCCGGGGGCGCCGCCCGGGAGGACGCTCCGGCTCCGGCTCGGCGGAGGGACGGGCCGGGGCGGCGGGCAGTGACGCGCCAGCCCCGCCCGCGGGCCGCGCCGGCCCTGACGGGAGATGTAGTCTGGGCCTGCCCGCCGCGGGGGGCCGCGCCGCCGGGGAGCTGGCAGGGACACCCCGAACCCGGCAGCCCTGGGCCTCGGACAGGAGCCTCCCGCACCCTACAGCCCCGGGATCTGACAGGGACCCCCTGTGACCCTCACAGCCCCGGGGGTCTGACGGGGACCTCCTTTATCCCACACCGCTGGGGCTCTGAGGGAGACACCGCCCGCCCTCATCCTGCAACCTGGGCTCTGACAGGGACTCCTCGGATCCGGCATTCCGGATTCCCACAGACACCCATTGGATCCGGCATTCCGGATTCCCACAGACACCCATTGGATCCGGCATTCCGGATTCCCACAGGGACCCCCTGCATCCCGCACCCCGGGTATCTGGTAGGGATCCCCTGGTCCCGCACCCCGGGGCCTCACGGAGATCCCCCGGATCCCATCCCTCCGGGGAGCTGGCAGGGAGCCTCCGGATCCCACAATCCCGGTATGAGACAGTGACCCCCGTGTCCTGCACTTCTGACACGGCCCCCGCAGATGCCCGCGCCCTGGGATCCCCAGCCACCGAGTCCCTGAGCCTTCAGGGCAGGTGAGAGGCCACCTGGGGCTCAGAGCAGCCTTTGGGGTGCAGTTAACCCATCCAACACACAGGGCAAATACTGTGATTCTCATATCCTCACCTGCATCCATCGGGATTCAGTTCAGAGCTGTAGCCTCTCCCATGGCCCCTCTACACGACAAAGCAGCCTTAAAGCCCCCTGGGCTTTAAGGAGCAGGAGGGTTAAACTGGGCTGGAGAGAAGGTGACTATAAGTGTTGCACAGAATCACAGGCTGCTTGGGGTGGGAAGGACTTTAAGATGATCCAGTTCCACCCCCTGCCATGGGCAGGGACAACTTCCACTGTCCCAGGTTGCTCCAAGCCTTGTCCAGCCTGGCCTTGGACACTCCAGGGATCCAGGGGCAGCCACAGCTTCTCTGGGCACCCTGTGCCAGGGCCTCACCACCCTCACAGCCAGCAATTCCTTCCCAAGATCCCATCTCTCCCTGCCCTCTGGCACTGGGAAGCCATTCCCTGTGTCCTGTCCCTCCATGCCTTGTCCCCAGTCCCTCTGCAGCTCTCCTGGAGCCCCTTTAGGCCCTGGCAGGAGCTCTGAGCTCTCCCCGGAGCTTCTCTTGTCCAGCTGAACACCCCCAGCTCTCCCAGCCTGGCTCCAGAGCAGAGTTGCTCCAGCCCTGGCAGCATCTCCGTGGCTCCTCTGGCCTGGCTGCAGCAGCTCCAGCTCCTTGTGCTGTTGTTCCCAGGGCTGGGGCAGCTCTGCAGGTGAGCTCTCACCTGAGCATAGGGCAGAAGGGCAGAATCCTCCCCTCCCTGCTGCCCACGCTGGGCTCAGCCCAGGGCACAGGGGGTTCAGAGCAGGTGCAGCTCTCACCCACAGCACCTTCTCTCAGGGCTGCTCTCCAGCCATTCTCCATCCAGCCTGTGTTTGTGCCTGGGATTACTATAACCCACATGCAGGACCTTACATTTGGCCTTGTTGCATTTCATGTGGTTTGCACAGGCACAGTTCTCCAGAGCTTGCCAAGGTCCCTGTGTGTGGCAGATAAACCAAGTGTTTCCATATAAACACACAAAACTCTGAGACAAGAAATACAAAAACCAGAATTTAAGCACATTTTAAACATCCCTCTAGCCTGCTGGATCCCTTTAGCCCCAATGCTCAAAGCCACCCAGAAATGTTCCTACAAGCAATTTAAACCACTTTCTACTTGCCACATCAGGGTCTCAAAACCACCCACCCAACAATCATTTCTTGTGGTTTGGGTTGTATTCAAGAGGTTAAGTTTATTTCTAACCACAGGTTCTTTGTTGCTCCCTGACGGGTTCTGCCGTCACACTCATCCGGATAAATGGATCACGTTAATGAACATCAACGGAAGGACTGCAGCCATAAATTCACCAGAATTGCAGGCTTCTGAAGAAACCTTAATTCTACTTTGACAGCAAAATCGGATTCCAAAGATCTCTCTCCCTGCTGTGCTTTATTTTGGGCCTTATCGTTTGCTGGGCAGGTTGTCATGACAACCTGATATTCACCGGAGGGTGGCTGTAATTGGGAGAGCACATTGTTAATTTGGCTCCAGATTCTTTTTATTTTGTTGTATTTTAAGCAAAGGGGGACTGCCTAGATTTTCATATTTTTATCTATGATCATACTATGGTTTAATTATTAATCCGAGTGCCAATGGCATCTCTTCAGTGACGGTTGAGCTGCAGAGCTCACCAGGGCAGAAAACGGCTCTGCCCACAGTCCTTGTTCCCAGCTCACCTCCTCATGCAGCCTCCCCAGATCCCCTCCAGCCCCCAAGCCCCTCAACCAAGGAGCCCCCAGGGCCAGGATTTCACAGGGATGCTCCTGTTGTTTGGGAGCAGGTTGGGGGAAAATAAAGGCAGGCTCCACTCTTGCATTAATGATTATTTTTTGGAATTCCAGTGTCAGCTTTAACCTGAAAACAATTCCTCTCAGACAGTTATTCAGAGCAACTTGCTGTCTGTGGAGAACACCAGCCCATGATATTTATGTGTGAACATGCTAGCGTGTGTAAATCATGAGTGGGCAGAGGAGGTCCTGGCCCCACATGGTGGGTCCTCTCCATGCATTCCTGCCCCAGCCTGCTTACGGGATCCTGGGCCTGTAGACATCACAAAATGTCACAAAATGCCAGCAGGCACTCGCCTGAATCCTTGCTGGAAGCGGAAGGGAGGCGGGGCTGGGGGCTCTGGTTCAGGAACTCGGATGAATGATGGATCAGGGCACACAACTTCCAGCCTCAGATTTTTGGGAAGTGACCCATCCTGCAGAGCACGGTGTCTGTGGGGGTGTGAGAGGGAGCTGGGTTCATTCCTAGAGTAGGTGAGGGATAAATGTGGACAGGGTGACATCAGGGTGACAGCAGGGTGACTAAAGGTAAGCCCACAGATGGGTGCCAGACTCAGGAGAAAGTGCCATGTCTGTCACCTCACCGCAGCACTCCCACCCTCATGAGGGTTTGAAGCTCCATGCTGGTCATGGTGTTTATTATTCACGTGTCCTAGCAGGAAGAAAAGGCAGTTTCCCGGGAACTGGGGACTTTTCTCCAGGAGCTGGCGCAGCTCCAGGTCCAAAGGGCAAGGTGCAGCTGCCTATCCCATCCCCATGCAGGAGCAACCCTGCTCTCCTCAGCCCCTCTGAGCTGCACATCCCTACATCCTCCTTTCATCCCTGCTTCTGGCTTAAACCCGTCATAGCTTACAAAGTAGGTAAGCTGGGAAAGGAGGGGATTTCTGCTTAAAAGGGAAAAAAGGAGAGGAGTTGTAAAAGCTGGGGATGGAGGAGGGAACAGAAACATCCTTCTTTCAAGGAAAAGATGCTGTGGCTGCTGTTCTGGGTACCATATGCCAGGTAATAACACAAGATGACTCAGTGTTTGGGAAATTAAATTGGCTCTTTATTAAAAGCATGTATTTAGGGAGGTAGTGAGGTGTCAGGGGAGTCCTTGCATTGCCTTAGCAGAGGGAATTCAGGCAGGCTGTCTGGCTCCTTATGCTGCCAAGCATGGAGTTCACAAGGTGCTGAGACACATATCCGGCCTCAGCATCCTCCCAGGGCTGCTCCTGCTCCTGGGGAAGCACTGAGCATCTCTGGGAAGATCTTAGGAGCTCTTCCTAAGCTCTCTCCTACCTAATTCAGTGGAAACTGTTGGGTCTCTGCCAGTGGGAAGCTCTCCAGCCTCAAGACTTTTGTCCCAGGAAAATAGCAAGAGGCGGAAAGAGCAGCCGGGGACACGAAGATATTTGAGAGCACAAGCTGCAACTCAAAAAATGCTGTGCCAAACTCTTGTCTTGTCCTGGCAATAGCTGTTAAAATGCCTTAGCAGTAGTGGAAATCTGCTGATTCAAAGGGGAAATACAGAATATTTTAAAAGTACCTTGCTTGTAGCTGCAGTGTGCTGGTGGCTTGGTGCTCCCTCTCTAGCTTGGAGCAAATCTTGGCCTGAGAGAGAGTAGCTGAAGGCAAAATCCAATGTACTGTGTTCTGCTCAAATCATACATCCCCTCCATGGTATTCTCAGTTATACATACAGACAGGTATTGAAAAGTTAAACTAAAGGTGAGAATTCCTTTCTTCCTCCCCAAGTCCTTCTAGCACAGGTGGGATCATGGAAGTGTCTGCCAGAATGGAGGCACAGTGATGACTTTTCTAAGAAGTGGCTGTGGCCATGAAGTGCTCAGATGCTCCCTCAGAGACTTCTTCAGGAAAACAAACACTTAAAATAGTCGGTCAACAATCTTCCTGCCAGAATCAGACTGATCATTATGATGGTCGGGCTGCAATTGAAAGCAAATAGACCTCCTTTAAAAGCAAAATAATAGACCCACTGTAGGAGCACGGGACTGGAGACAGACAAGGTCTTTATTCCCATCCTGATAGAGCTGGAGTGAGTGGCTCTGCCCTCCTTCCCAAGCATCTGTCCCCCTTCCCAAGGGAGATGTCTGTCTGTGCCTGGGGGTGTCAGATGTGAGGTTCAATCAAAACTTATGGTGAGAGACAGCCTGGCTGAAAACCTAGAGAGAAACAGAGGTGATGGGGTGTGAATGTGCCCAGGGTGTTCATGGCAAAAGAGGTAGCACTAAGATGTCAATACTGTCTCCTGTATGTGTACATAAAAATCAGATTTCAGAGCAGGGTACCCATGGGTGAAGCAATGCTTGGCTGTGGTAGGAGGGGAAACTGGTGTTGAAATGCTGAGTGTGGGGACAGGCTCCTTCCCCCACTTCTCAGTTATTTTTAGAAGGGCATTTTGTATTCAGCACATGGGTGCCAAGGCTGTTTGCAAGTCAAGGGTAAATTCTCTGGTATTTGGAGGAGCTCTGAAATGGGAACGGCCTGGGCTCCTGGAGAGCTGGGTTTGTGAGCACTGATATACTCCAGAAGGGTTGAAATCCTGCTCTGATGCTTCTTTCCACACTACAGGTGAGAAGATGCGACTCTGAACAGCTGGATTTTCTCCTTGACCTCCCATGTAGCTTAAAATAATAGCCTTAATTTCCCACATTTCACATAATTCTGTTGAATAATGAGACTACCTGGACATAATTAATTACTTTCCTCCACCAATTTAATTCACAGCTACATCTTTGGATTAAAAGGCCTTAGAAATACAAAGTATGATTATCCAGGTAAGAACAAATTACCAATTTAAAGGATCACCACGATTCTAGCCCCGAGGATTTGCAAAGGTCAAACTGCTGAGGAGGCTGAGCCGGGAGCTGGCAGAGGCAGTGCAGGGACTTGGGATGGTGATAAAGGATGTCCTTCCACACCAGGCAAGATGGATCCTGTCAGATGCCTCTGCAGGGTGACAGAAAACATCTCTGACAGGGACATCAATAACTCCAGTTTTGCCCGAGTTCAGATAAAACATTGACAAGCGTGTTTTGCAGAGGCATGGCTGGCCAGGAAATATTACAGAAAACCCAGAAATCTCTCTCTTCCTCTGGCTGCAAATGGGATTTTTTTTTCCTAATCCCTTACTGTGGATATTAATTGCATCAAAGGATTGTGATGCTGCTTAGAGGGGTGAAGTGGGAAGGAATTGTTAACAGTCGGGGTGGGAGAACAGGCAGAGGAATTTCATTGGGTGAGGGATGTGGAAAATCCAGAACACTGGATGGAGCATGACAGCAAAATATTTTTCTAATTTGATTTTTCAGGGAGAAATTCTTGCAATATTTCAGTAAAAGGTGGTTACAAGAAAGATGAGGGCAGACTTTTTAGTAAGATCTGTAATGACAGGACAAGGAGTGAATGTCTTAAACTGAAAGTGTGTGGATTTAGGTTATATATAAAGAAGAAGTTTTTTACAATGAGGGTAGTGAGGCGCTGGCACAGAGCAGCTGTGGCTGTCCCTGGATCTCAGGCCAGGTTGGACAGGGCTTGGAGCAGCCTGGGATAGTGGAAGGTGTCCCCATGGCAGGGGATGGAATGAGATGAGCTTTAAGGTCTCTCCCAGTGCAAACCACTCCATGATTCTGTGAGTCTCTGTCTCTGCCTTTTCATTGCTCAGTATCATACTGTGGACAGGCAGCTTTATTAACACTGTTGACTTTTAAGCAAACTGCAGCCTCAGAAGTCTGCCTGGAACGATGCAGTAGCAAGAAAGCTAAGCTTTGGGCAAGCACTCTGGTCCTGGGTATACTTTTAATCATGGACAAGGCTGAGGAGAGCAGGCTGAGCACCACAGTGGGCTGGGATGGCTGCACCATCTGAGCTGGGTTGGTACTACCATGGGGCTGGTAGCCCAACCCTTGGCTGGAGAGGAGCAGAAGGCAGCATGACTCAGTGAGGTTGTGTTTGGATGACTTGGGCTACTGGTGATGAGAGATGAAAGCCTTCAGTTCTCCTCTTCAGCTTTCCTGCTCTGAAATGGGTACAGGTCTGCTTACCCTGCTGGTAAAGCACCTTGTGAGTCAGCTTTCACCAGGTGTGAATCAACACTGGGTTTTTAAGGATAACAGCAGCCCTTGGTCAGCAAGGACTGTTTGAACACCTTCTGGTCTTTAGGACATGTCCTAGGAGAAAAACTTTGGGAAAACAAGAAGAGTCTCAGACTGTAACACTGCAGCCTTGTGCCTCATCTCCTTAGGGCTGTGGCAACTCCCTTGCCTGGTCTTGGGTTAATCCAGAATCTGGTGGGGAAGAGTTCATCAAGGAGGCCTTCACCACACACCTGCTGATGGCAGCAGCCCAGGTTCTAGCTTCTCCTGCTCCTGGGAGCCCACATCCTCTGCAGTCACCTGCCTGCACCCACTGTTATCTCTCATGCATCTTCTAATGATGCCTTCTCTGGCCCTGACTCACCTGCTGATATGGAGATCCTCCCTTTCCGGCCAAATCCTCTCCCCCCTGCCAGCAGAGCCACCCCAAAAAGGAAGGAGGATTGGCAGCAAACAGCACTCCAGCACCCATCAGCCATGGGGAGCTTGGAAAAAGTGTATTTTTATCAGCTAACCACAGTGTCTATATTATGTGCAGTGGAGAAATCATCAGGGTTGCTCAGGCTCTGCTTCTCCAAATAGGAGGACTTACACTCCTCCTTCCACCAGCAAGGTGTAATGCCTCAGAGAACCCAAGTCACTCATCCTCTTTTTCCCACTGGGCATTTCCACACTGTGAAATTACAGTCCTTAACCACATAAACTTGTGGTTTCCACATGCCAGCAGCTCAGGCTGAGCAATGACAAGAGCCCAGGATTTATTTTTTGTCTGCTAATAAAATAAGTGAGCTTATCTTCACACGGGCTTTGCCTCTTATCACATTGCTTTGGTAAAAATACACCTTGCTGGAGTCTTGCCCTCCCTTCCTCAGCAGCTGCTGAGGGCTGGCACCCCAGTTTCAACCCAATTGCCTTCCCAGTAAGGTGACTGGGGAGAAAAGGGAAATATTTTCATTCCCTTCTTGCTGCGAAAGCTGTTAGAAAAAAAAGGGTTTGACATGCTTTCGCTTTTGATAGGAGAAAAAAAGAGATAACAATATCAAACCACAGGCAGGTCGGACGCATGGCAGGTATTTTATCATGCTCTGGCCTCTGGGAATCAGAGCAGGGCAGGTTTATATTAACCATGCTGGGACAAAATAGAGACATGCTGATACCCTCATATCTGTACAGAGGGTAGCAGACACACATCAGATGGAAATTTGCAGCTGCCCAAATAAACAAAAATGTGAAGGTAGAGTTACAACATGAGTTATCCCCTCTAGCACAGGCATTGCTTAAAGATTTGGCTGCTTGAAAGCAAAACTTCAATTAGTTTGCCCCAAAATACTTCAGTGCATGATGCCAGAAATGACAGAAATAATGAAAGAACCTTTTCACCTTGCTCTGACACTTTTCACCACCCTGAGCTGGAGTGTGGAGCTCAGGGCACTGAAGAACCAGAGGAGCTGAGGGAGCCTGGCGTTGAAGGTTTCCAGAGATGGGGCATCTGCCCCCTCTCTGGGCCTCACCACCCTCACTGCAGAAAACATCTTTATATCTATCTAAATCCATCCTCCTTTCATTTAAAACCTTTACCCCTCATCCTGTTGCAACAGGCCCTGTGAAAAGGTTTGTTCCCAGCACACAGGTTTGCCAATGGCTCTCAGATTTTCCATGATTTTTTCCTAAAGAATCCTTCAAATGCTATAAAAAAAAAAGAGGCAGGCTTTTTTTCCCAGAGCTTTCTCTGTAGAATAAACTTGCTTTTCTAATATGTCACTACAGCACGACTGTGTTCTACCACAGCTAGGGACCCCCAGGCAGGGGTGATTCCACACCACCCTGGCTGTCCTGTGTAGCAGGACTCAACTGTTTTTCCCCAGGGATAGAACACAGGGAGATGGTTTCCTCCCTGCATTGAGTGAGAAAATTTTCCTTGTTTCAGAAGTGACAGTAAAACCTGGGAAGATGCTGAGTTCATCTCTGCTTAGCTTTGCTCCTATGAATAATTATTAGCAGGTCTTTGGAGCAAGACCAAGAGTAAACAGGCACAGCCCTTCAGTCAGCAGATATTCCAGTGTCCCTTCTTCTACTACTGAAATAAAATGTCTAATTTAACTCCATTTCTAAATTATACTAATTAAAAAGTACTAGCAGCACAATTAAGTGCACTCCGCAGAGAGAAACTGCTTTTCATGAAAGGCCTGCTTTTGGATTCCGGATAATATAGTTTCCAGCAGATAATGTTTAATTTCTGTGTAATAATCCCATATTCCCCAGATGGGCTTCTTTCACAGGGGCTGAAGTGCAGACAGTCATTGCAGACAGTTAGAGCAATAGTAGACTCAAATCTTTTTTCCATCATCCATCCTGGTCTGGAACTGAGAAAATCCATGCTATTTGCAAGGCATGGTGATGGAAAATTATTATCCACAGTTTAAAAAAAAAAGCCTGGTCTCCTCTCCCAAGTATGGTGTGCTCTCCTAAGAGGGATTTAACTTCAGAAAGGAATGAACTTTGTTACAAAACCAGCCCTGAATAAATCTTCTTCTGTTTGTTCTCTCCAGGACACAGCAATTTTATTTGAATAAGAAATTATCAAGAAATACAGGTATGCATGGCAGGACATGAAAGATGGACAAATTTAGTTGTAAGCATTTAAAAGCAAAGGAAATTAAGGGTGTGGGACTTGGGGCTGCGGTGGATTCCTCATCATCTGGAGTCTTTAATTAAGTTGTTTCTGTCTTTTTTTTGGTGGATTTAATAGAGGCTTCTAGAACAGTGTGCTGGGGCTTTAGCAAATCGGTGGGCATTGTATGGGGATTACAGGGTGGGGCTCTGTGGGCTGTGAGAGAGACATCAGAGGACACCGTCCCTCCTGGCCTTGGCTCAGCAAGTCTGTTCCTGCTCACCTTGGGAAAGATCCACCTGCAATCATGGCCCTGGAGATCCAGGATAAATTATTAGTGTGTGCTCGGATGCAAAGGGAAAAACCAAACCTCGTGCCACCCCAGGCTGTGGCAGGGCTTTGACCACCCTGTGAGGCATTGTCCCGCTGAGAGGACTGGGAGAAAGCACACAAGGAAAATGAAAAAAAATTAAATTAAAAAAAATAATAGAATCCTAGAATGGTTAGGGTTAGAAAGGACCTTAAAGGTCCTCTAGTCCAATCCTCTGCCATGGACAGCGACAGTTTCCACTAGATCAGGCTGCCCCAAGCCCTGTCCAACCTGGCCTTGGACACTTCCAGGGATTCTCTCCGGAAAGACAAGAGTTTTGGGTTTTAATAGATCTGGATTTGTATGAAGGAATGTTTCTTTTGCCAGAAAAGTTTGGACCACATGATCCTTGGGGTCTCTTCCAGACTGGAATTCTGTGATCTCTCACAGTGCTGCAAACCCAAAGACCAGATGACACAAATAATTGCCACAAGCAGCTAAGATACTTTCAACATATATAAGAAGGTTTCTGTTTCCCATTTTCAGCATTAAATTATAGTTTCTCTGTGTTTTTACCTTCTTCTGCCACTTCTCCTGTGGGGTCAAAGGGCTTGGCAGAGGAGCTGGTACACCACATCCACATAATATATGGGAATATACTAGGAAGAAATATAGGAAGGATCCACATAATATATGGGAAAATATATAGGAAGGAATTGCTGGCTGTGAGGGTGGGGAGGCCCTGGCACAGGGTGCCCAGAGAAGCTGTGGCTGCCCCTGGATCCCTGGCAGTGTCCAAGGCCAGGCTGGACAGGGCTTGGAGCAACCTGGGATAGTGGAAGGTGTCCCTGCCATGGCAGGGTCTGGAACAGGATGAGCTTTGTGGTCCCTTGCAACCCAAACCATTTTGAGATTCTCTGATTCTCTGGTGTTGCTCCCCATAATAATGGGAATATAAAGTTCCCCAGAGCAGCAGAAGCCCCTTCTGTCACTGGGAGAACAATAACTCCACCAAGCACCAGGCTGAGGAGCTCCTCCTGCTCCCATTGGACTCACTAACTCCATGTGGAGCAAACATCCTTGAGACCCACAGCCCCACCTTCCCCATCCCCTTGCCTCCTCTTACCACCAGAACCAGCTTGAGACAAGAGGAGGGAGCTGGCTGCTCCCCTGCCCCAGCAGCACCACATCCCACACCCCATCCAAGGGCAGCTCCAGCTCTGAACAAAGCAGGCATCACCCTTTGAAACTGCCCTGGGCTCCTGCTGCAGTTCATGGCAGGTGAAACGTGGCAGCAAAGTTTACATAAAGCATAGTTAAACAGAGATGCATTTCTGCCTCTGAGCCATCAGCTGTAGCAGCTGATACTTTCTCAGTTTTCTACAGCTTTTGTGCCATGGTTTGTCACACACAAAATAAATTCTAGGAATCCTTGTGATCATGGTGGGAATGGGTTCTCAGTACCGTGACCCTGATAGATTGGTAGCCTCCTCTTCCAGCCCTTTTCCCACGTCTGAGCCTTTGCTGTCAGCAGCCAAACCTCAGAGACCTGAGTCAGGTCCTGAATAAGCACTCAGAGGAGCTGGTCTTGTTCCCCTCTCTTGCAGCACTCAGCTTGTTCCAGCCTTGGATGTGTTTACTCACACAGGTTACTCCCGTTCAATGTCTGACCCGAGGACACCCAGCAGAAACACAATTCCTGGTATGTTCACCTGGGTGTTCAGAAAACTAACCTGGGGCCACATTTCTCCACAAATGCTGCTGAAAACTACAGTTTATTAGACCATTTTTCTTAGACCGTTGGACCATATCTCTTCAAGGCCAGGTTGGATGGGGCTTGGAGCAACCTGGTCTATGTGTCCCTGTGGAAGGTGTCCCTGCCCATGGCAGGGGGTGGAACAAAGTCAACTTTAGGGTCCCTTCCAACCCAAACCATTGTGGAATTCTCTGATTCTTACAGACCATAAACCTCAGCAACCCCAGTCATGCAGTAGCCATATTCTTGCCATATTCCAGTACTGTATTCCTGCCTGGAGCACTTTTCCCATTCAGATATCATCCCCATCCCCTGTCTGGCAGCAGTTACATGCCGAATGGACATCAGGATGTTTTTCCTATGGATGTGGAAGAGCAGGGAGAAAAATTTCATTTTGTGAAAAAAACCAAACCAACCAAACAACAAAAAAACCCCCACCCCAAAACAAACAAAAAAAACCCAAACAAAAAAAAGTTTTTGATTTGTTTTGTGCATAAACTTTTTTCCTCCTGGTGTAATCAGTGTAATCCTCGTGGAATCCCCCTTTACTGCCTCGCCCTTTGGATAAGCACAAACACAAACATTCCTATACTGCAGAATGGCATTTGCTATTCCAATGTGAGTCCTGGGGATGCTGGCTTGTATGCAAAATGGCACCAACATCACAAGAAGAAAGGGCTCTGCTTAGTTGCCCCAACACTGATGTTTTATGCCATCTGAGACACTCTGAGGCCTCTGCCTGGGCACATGGATGACACAGGACCCCCAGGATATCCACTGGGGCGGCAGTTCTTAGAGAGATCTCTAAAATACCTGAGTTTCTAAACCAAAATCAAACTGTACAAGCCCAAACTAGATGTCTGGGCACAGCATAAGCCACGGAAATATGGAAAGTCACACTCAGTCCACACTGAGGTTCATTTTCCTTCTGTACTCTCACCCATTGCAGCCCCCCTGGTTTTCCCCCATCTCCACCTTTCTGTAAATAGGGAGGGAAGAGCTCTCTGCTGTACATCCCAACTCCAACCTGCACAACACAGACTTGGGTGGGGCAGGAACCCTCCTTAGGAGATGACCAACCTCTACTTTGAGCACAAGGGTTGGAGAGGGGCAAACTTCTCCTCTGGCAGGGAGGATTCTCTCCCTGTGGAGACCTGGGAGGTGACTGGATGCCCGTGAATCTCTTCTGTTGTTTGCCTGCCAGGGAGCTCCCTGCCCCTTTGACCTCATCAAGCTTTAGGATTTGAGATACTCCTAGTCAGCTGAATCCTTTCACATCCCAAAAGCCCCGACCCCCTGGCTGTGTTAACAAAAGCACTGTTGCACAGTTGGTTCCAAACACTTTACAGTTACATCGAGCCCGGAGCCCAAGGTTTAAAGTTTACCCTACCTAAGAGTTAAGTGGACAGAAAAACAGGAAGGAGAGAAATAGAAACAAACAAGGTTCAGTATTCAGGTGCTTAACCCTGAGTAGTGAACAGACTGGGAAAAAGCATATTTTCTTGTAAGTGAAAAGTCCTACCTCTCCACAAGTCTGTCCATGAGAAGATGGGATTGAAAATGCCATTCAATGTAGAATTGCCTATCTGTGAGATCATATTTGACGCACGTTCTAGAGACAAGAAGAAGAAACTGCAAGCAAACCAACAACATCAAGAGTGGTTGCCATTAACTACAGCATTGAACTGAATGGTCTTTGAATGATCTTGAATGAGTGTGTCCCTCAGGAATTCTGAACAGGCAGATCTCAGACTCACACCACTCAGCCTCGAGGCTGGAGCAACTCTGCTCTGGAGCCAGGCTGGGAGAGCTGGGGGTGTTCAGCTGGACAAGAGAAGCTCCAGGGAGAGCTCAGAGCTCCTGCCAGGGCCTAAAGGGGCTCCAGGAGAGCTGCAGAGGGACTGGGGACAAGGCATGGAGGGACAGGACACAGGGAATGGCTTCCCAGTGCCAGAGGGCAGGGAGAGATGGGATCTTGGGAAGGAATTGCTGTCTGTGAGGGTGGTGAGGCCCTGGCACAGGGTGCCCAGAGAAGCTGTGGCTGCCCCTGGATCCCTGGAGTGTCCAAGGCCAGGTTGAACATAGTTTTGGGTAATCTGGTCTAGTGGGAGGTGTCATTGTCCATGGCTGGCGTTTGAACTAGGTGGTCTTCTAGACTCTCTTCCAACCCAAACCATTCTGTGATTTTGTGAGTTCCTGCTCTAACAGTGGCTCAACAGCTCTGAGGGAGGGTTTTCCCTATTACCTATTAATCAACAGAGCTAGAAGCAAACAACTTGTTCCCCAAAGGCCTGTGGTTCTGTAATTCCGTGGAGGGGCCAAAACAGATTATTGCTCCCTAAAAATTACACTTTAATCTTAGATACCCCCTAGAAACACCTCATCTAGGACAGCCTTCATCCTCCAGGTTCTTCTGGACAAACCCAGTCCAGCTGTGGCAAGTGGTTTGTGCATAGGTGGGCAGAGAACTGCCTCCCTCATGAGTGGAGAGAGAGGACAAGAGGGACAAGAAAAAGCTGTTAAATCAGTGTATTTGTTATTTGCTGCCCTCTGAGCAGAGCCTTTGGTACCTCACAGAGGCAGTTGGGCACCACATGGTCGTCACCAGATCTCTGACAGCACAGATACCCCACAAAGCCCATCCCTGTGTCCTGCACCAGTTAGTTCATCTGCAGCCTTTGCAACTGATGGGTTGGAAGTGGGCTTGTGCCTGGTGCTTCTGCAGCTTAGTGCTCCCCATCCACATTTCCCTGCACCCCAGCAGCCTCCTTATCCTGATGCTCCACATCCTGGTGCCCTGTAATCCCCCCCATCCAAGAGTTCCTGCATCCCAGTGCATTAGCATACCAATACCTTCCTCCATCTCAGTGCTCCTTCATCCTGGTACTCACCCCATTCCAGAACTCCCATCTCAGTATATCCAACCCAGCACCTCCATTCCAGACCACATCCCACTCTTCCTGCATCCCAGTGAGCTTGCATCCCAATATCTTCTTTCATCCTGGTTCTCCTTCATCCCGGTACTCACCTCAGACCGGTCCACCCAATACAGTACCACCATCCCAGTTCCCCCATCCCAGTTCTCCCATCCCTTCCAATACACCTATCCCAGTATGCCCATCCCACTTTCCCATACCTGTTCCCCCATCCCAGTATCCTCATCCCAGTATCCTCATCCCAATACTTCCATCATGGTTCCCCATTCCAGTATCCCCATCCCTGTTCCCCTATTCAGGTTCCCCATCCCAGTATCTCCATCCCTGTTCCCCTATCCCAGCACTCCCATCCCAGTTCCCTCATCCCAGTTCCCCCATCCCTGTACCCCCATCCCTGTACCCCATCCCCATTTCAATACACCCATTCTAGTATTCCCATCCCATCCCATCCCATCCCATCCCATCCCATCCCATCCCATCCCATCCCATCCCATCCCATCCCATCCCATCCCATCCCATCCCATCCCATCCCATCCCATCCCATCCCATCCCGGTTCCTCATCCCTGTTTCCCCATTCCGGTAGCGCCGGGCGGTGACGCTGTGGCTCCCTCTGGTGGCGTCTGCCGGAGCCTGCAGGCAGCGCCTCTGCCCCATCCCGCAATCCCTGTCTGCACCTCCCAAACCCCTGTCTGCACCTCCCAAACCCCTGTCTGCACCCCTGAAACCTTGGCCGGCCCCAAAAACCCCTACTTCACCTCCCAAACCCCTGCCTGCACCCCTGAAACCTTGGCCGACCCCAAAAACCCCTGCTTCACCCCTGAACCCCTGCCTGCACCCCTGAAACCCTGCCTGCACCCCTGAAACCCTGTCCACACCTCCCAAATCCCTGTCCGCACCTCACAAATCCATCTGGACCCTGGAGCCTCTGTCTGCACCCCTAAACCCCTGCCTGCACCTCCCTAACCCTTGTCTGCACCCCTGAACCCCTGCCTGCACCTCCCTAACCCTTGTCTGCACCCCTGAACCCTTGCCTGCACTCCTGAAACCTTGACTGCCCCCACAAACCCCTACTGCACTCCTGACCCCCTTCTTACACCCCTGAATCCCTGCCTGTACACCAAACTCCAAACTGTCCCCATCACAAACCCCTGCCTGCACCCCCAATGCCTTCTTGTACCCCACAACCCCAGCCTGCACCCCCACAGCTCCCAGTTCCAGCCAGATGGCACAGGGGATCCTTTCCATGTCAACCCGTGGGGGCATCTCCCAAACCTTCCCAACAGCACCACGGGGATCACACGCATGGGACCTCCCAGTGTTATGGGATGTCCCATGGAAAGATTGTAGAATCATGGAATCATTGGGGTTGGAAAAGCCCTCCAAGACCATGGAGTCTGACCATTCCCCCAAGCACAGCTGAGGCTACCTACTGACCCATGTCCCCAAAGGCCACATCCACACAGCTCCAGGGCTGGGGACTCCACAACTGCCCTGGGCAGCTGTGCTGGGGCTGGACAGCCCTTTCCATGGACGAATTTTCCCCAGTATAGAACCTGAACCTCCCCTGGCCCAGCCTGAGGCTGTTTTGTCCTGTCCCTTGTTCCCTGGAGCACAGCCTGACCCCCCGGCTGTCCCCTCCTGTCAGCAGCTGTGCAGAGCTCCTTTGCTCCAGCCTGAGCTCCTTTCCCAGCTCCCTCAGCCTCTCCTGGTGCTCCAGACCCTTCCCAGCTCCATTCCCTTCCCTGGACACTCTGCAGCCCCTCAGTGTCTCTCTTGTCCTGAGGGGCCCAGAGCTGTCCCCAGGGCTGGAGGTGCCTCAGCAGAGCAAGCACAGGGGACAGGCACTGCCCTGGGGCTGTGGTCACCCCACAGCTGGGACAACCCAAGGCTGATTGGCCTCCTGCTCAGCTGGGCACCCCTGGGCTCATGTCCAGCTGCTGGCACCAGCACTCCCAGGCTCTTCCCTGACAGCCTGGAGCTGCAGGGCTTGGTGTGACCCAAGAGCAGGACCCAGCACTTGGCCTTGTTGACCCTCATCCCACTGGCCTCATCCCCTGGGTCCAACCTGTCCAGGTACCTCTGCAGAGCATTCCTGCCCTCCAGCAGATCAACACTCCCACCCAACTTGGTGTCACCTGCAAACTGACTGAGGGTGCCCTTGATGTCCTCATCCAGATTGCTGATAATGGGATGAGAGTGGGATGTTGAGAGTGGTGGGGATGGGAATACAGCAGGTGTGCTCCCACCCATCCCTTGGGATGTTCCTTCCCCCAGTGACCCACAGCTGTGATAAGCAAGTTGGTCCCTTTGCCACCTCAGTGCCAGACCATCCTGGCAAGGTCATTAGAGGAAGGTTTAAAGATTTCTTGCTTGGAGATTTAACAGGTAGCAATGCTTTGGGGAAGAACTTGGGACAGGGAATGGTCAGCAGGCAAAATGCACTGACGATGATGGAGATCACCAGAAAACCCCACTGCACCTGCTCCACTCCCAGCTGCCCCATATGGCATTCAGGATGTATCTGTGCATTCCAGATATTGAGTCTGCTCCCATCACTGCAGAGTTGTTCACCACTGAGATTTCAGTGCCCAGCAGGGTCCTGAGCTCCTGAGAGCAGTTCAGGGGTGTTTTCCCCTGCCCAAGGCACCCTGAGGCTGAAGACATCCCTATGAGGTCCCTCCAGGGCTCACTGGGGTCAGACCCATTGCAGACCAGGTGTCAGCATGGCTGCAAGAGGCTGCACAGCTCAGGGTGGTACAGCAGGCTCTGCCCCCCACCACAGGGACAGGTGTTACCTCCTAATCCTTTAGGGGTGGGGGCTGCTTGGGGAAATCCTAGAAACAGCACATGAAAAAGTGACCAAGCTTCCAGCAGCCATAAGTGTGCATTGGATGCAGCCCCCAGCTCATTTTCCTCTAACCATGCCCTCCTCCAGGAATACAGCTCAGGGCCTTCCTGAAACCAGGGCTGGAAATGAGAAGGCAGAGACAAACTGCAGCAGCAAGTCCCATAGCTGCATCTTTGCAAGAAGATACTTCAAAATTGTTTTTAATTTGCTCCTTAACATCCTGTGGATTCTGTTTTATTCTTCCCCTGGAAGCAATGAGTATTTTGTTCTCCAGGGGCTGTCTCCATACCCATATGTCACTGGATCTTCTCTGCTCTCAGACTTTGTGGGCATAGCTCAAAACCTGTTCCACTTCCCTGAACACCATTTTCCTGGAGAAAGTGCTGTGAGACTTAACTGGGGCTGCAGCTTATTTCAAATAATGACAAACAATTTTCAAGTGCGAGACTCTGCCAGCAAGCCAAGGTCTGGTGGGACCCTAGGAAGTTCTTCCACACACAGGAAATACTCCAGGGCCTTGTCTAGATGAAGCTGGCCTCCCTGCTGGAGCAGCTGGCCAGGTCCCAGCCCTGCTCTGTGCCAGGGCTCTCTCCTGGGCAACCAGGAACCCAAAGCATGGGAGCCTTGGATTTTAAGATGAGGACCTTGCATCTGCCCATGACTGACAAAGCTGAAGGTCTGACGGGTGCTGATGGGGTGGGTGGTGCACAAGCTGCTCTGCTTGGCCCAGATGCCCCCTCAATAGCCACAGTGCTCCCTTGATGGCCACAGTAACCTGTCAGTGGCCACAGCACCCTCTCAGTGGCTGCGGTGCCACACAGAGCACAGCATTTGGTGGAACTGGAGTGACACTGAGCCTACAGAGATATCTTTTTCTCCAAATGCATCTGAGCCAAGGCCCTGGGTTCTGCTCTGTGCTCAGGGGCTCTAATCTACACTCTCCACCATTTGGAGAAGAGCTTGTCCAGGCTCTTCTTGCTCTTGCTCATCACATCCCTGAGCGTGGCTGCTCAAGGGATCCCTCACCTGCACAGAGGGACCTGCTGCCCACATGGCACAGCTGGACATGCCACATGCTCACCGTGTCCCGGAGAGTGGCCAATGTTCTCAGGGTTTTCCTTTGGCTCTGGCCAGCACTATGTCCTGCTCCCAACCCTGACACTTTTGCAACCCTTCCAAGTGCTTCCCTGCCTCCCCCAAGAGGCTTAAAAAGGAGTAGGAAATAGGGCTGGGGAGCATCCACCCTTCATGTGTTTCTTGGAATGGAAATTAAGTTAGGAAGTAGCTTGGTCAGCAGATATGACAAGAGGGCTGTGTTAAAGAGCAGGTTGAGGAGCAGGCTGGATGAATGAGGGAGGGAGGAAAGAGAGCCCCATTGCTCAGGGCATGGGGTTGGGGTACTAGCCCATGTGTGCCTCCAAGCCAGGCGCTGTGAGAGCAGGCCCTGCTTGCCTGTGGGGATCTGGGGATGGGGAGGACTTGGAAGGGACTGGAAGGCCTCAGGGACCCTCTGATTTTGGATATCTGTGGGGTCTCAGTACTGGCTGTGTTCCCTGGTGCTGGCCTAGCTGTGGGCAGCCAGCTTGCAGCACTGCAGCTGTATTTTTTATTATTTTTGGTTTCTCAGCCATTTTACCGAGGAAGTAATGTGGGAGGATGGACAAGAGAGTTAAACCCAGCTAACAACATCGGTGCTGTACCATCCACAGCCTTAGACACCAGCTTTCTGCTATTTTAGTCCAGTTACAGCTATCACTGTAAACTCTCTGTGTAGATACAGTTTATAACTCCACTGATGGCAGTCAATCAAAGAAGCAAAATGCTTATTTTCCTGCTCCCTGCTCCAGCTGTATGAACACAGCAGCCAGGGGAACACTGAAACCTTGAAGCGTGGTCCCTTCCTTAGGGGGAAATGAATCTTCTAAGATTCTTTTCTTCTTTGGGTAGAAATTCTTCTCTGTGAGGGTGGTGAGGCCCTGCACAGGGTGCCCAGAGAAGCTGTGGCTGCCCCTGGATCCCTGGCAGTGTCCAAGGCCAGGCTGGACAGGGCTTGGAGCAACCTGGGATAGTGGAAGGTGTCCCTGCCCATGGCAGGGGGTGGAACAGGATGAGCTTTGAGGTCCCTTGCAACCCAAATCATTCTGTGATTCTCTTGTCTCCTGGTGTCTGGGTCCATAAGGAATTTCTGGCACTCCACAGAGGATAACAGGGCTCCCATTCTTCACAGGGATTGCTTCCTTGACAGTCACGATTTAATTTCCCCTCCACACCTTTCGAGGTGCTCCCCGGAGTTTCCTCAGCAGGAAACTCTGGGACGCTGCGGTGGCTGCCTGGGCTGTGCTTGTGCAGGTGACCACACAGGGGTGCCAGAGACTGCGTACAGCATCCATCCATCCATCCATCCATCCATCCATCCATCCATCCATCCCTGCGCCCGTCACCCTGCCTGGTGCCGAACCGCTTCAGCCCACGCCCTCCTGCTGCCCAGCAAGCTGTCCCTTCAGGAGTGTGGTGCTGCAGCATCCCGGGCTGTGCACAGCCTGCAGGTCTGGAAGCTCTGACAGCCAGGATTGCAGCACTGCTGAACTGTCAGTGATGTGCTGCTGCAGGACTCAGCAACTGCTCTCAGTGCAGAGCAGGACACAGAGTGACAAAGAATGTCAGAATGATTTGGGTTGGAAGGGGCCTTCAAAGCTCATCCTGTTCCACCCCCTGCCATGGGCAGGGACACCTTCCACTATCCCAGACTGTTCCAAGCCCTGTCTAGCCTGGCCTTGGACACTTCCATGGATCCAGGGGCAGCCACAGGTTCTCTGGGCACCCTGTGCCAGGGCCTCACCACCTTCACAGCCAAGAATTTCCTCCTAGTATCTAATCTAAACATTACATCTTTCAGTTTAAAACTTTTCCCACTTGCCTATCACTAGCTTCCCATATAAAACCTCTCTCTCCCTACTTTTTAATCAACCTCTCTTTAAGTACTAGGATACCCTACAATAGTCCACACAAGTTAGTCCTTCAATAATCTGGGAATAAAAAAAGAATTATGCTGGATGCTGCTTACCCAAGTTCTGTCTCTGTGGAATAACATCCTCCCGTTGTGTTATCAGAAGGTAGTAAGTATTTGTGGACAATAGGAGTCATACAGGGCTTAGAGCAATTCATAATGAGCAACTCCTGGTTTTGAGGAAATCCTCAGCCTCCTCAAACCCTGACCCTCAGGAAGAACTGACAAAGAACAGACAAGTGTGGGGACATGGTTTAGTGGTGGTCTTGGCTATGGGGGAATGGTTGAACCCGATGCTTTTAAAGGTCTTTTCCAACCTAAATATTTATGTCATTCAGTAGACTCGTTTGCTGCTTGCTGCATGTGTGCTGCATCCTGGTAGATGCTCCTTCTTTATTCGAAGATCTTGCTGGATGCTCCTTGGGCTCTGCTCACTTGCTATCCTCTCTGCTTCATTTCCTCAGAGGAAGAAAACCTTTCCTGGACCACAATAATTAAAATATACCAAGTTTAATGCGCATTTTGGATGCCCAGCTGCTGCTGCAGTGGGTGTGTAGCTGGCCAAAAGTGTGCTTGAGCAAAGGCATTGCATAAGGCACCTCACAAAGGCAAGGAAGAGTCTGCTGAAGGAGCTCAGGAGAGGGGGAGAACAACAGTAACAGCTGGATGAACAAGGAGGGCTCGCTGGGAGGCAAAGACAGAGGTGTTTTTATAAGCTAAATATGCCTCCACAAATCACAGAACTCCTGCCAGCACCTTGACCTCTTGTGTTAATGACAAGGCAGGATCTGCAGGCAATTAAACAAGGAGCCAGACTGAAGCACTGCCAAATCTCCCAAATTTATTATAAAGCCACATAACAACATTACTTAGGGCCCTGCTCCAGGGGCTTAGAGCACTGCATTTCCTCTTCCTTATAGAAACAACCTCCTCACCCCCAAAACAGTTACATTTCTAGCCTCCCCAATATGTGGGGGAAAAGAGGAGCAGAGAAACCTGGAAAATAGGAACCAAGTTTAACCTTACTGTTAAGAAAACACCCTGAAAGGAAAGGAGACTTGGAAGAGCCAAGGAGGAGGGGGGACTGACTCATGGTATTTGAATGCTCAGGGTTGGCAGCGCTGCCTGTGGCATTTCTGTTCCAGTCCAGCTCACGAAATCCTGGAAGTTTTGCAAGACACTGTTAGATGATTTCTAGACCAAAACTATGCTTCAGTTCAGAGAGTCCACACAACCCTGCTCTGACTGCGCCTTGTGACATTGATTTTTCAACTTCTGTTCAGGGATGGAATGGAAGGATAACTGCAGACCAGCATCCCTGATGCTGCCCTTGCCCTCCAGCCAGCACTGCAAACCCAGAGCAGTACTGGGGCAGGGTTTTGGCATCAATCCTGAACAGCCAGCTGCTCTGAAGGCCATGCCATCATTTCAGGTACAATCTGAGTTGGGGACAAATTCACAGGAAGCTTCTGCAGCCCCTCTCAGCACTTGTGGCATGTTAATAACAATTCAATTATTCATGTGATGGAGGAAAGCCTGTGGGTTTCACAGAGCAGGTGTGCCCCTCTGTCTGGATGTTGCAATGCAGGGGAACAGTAGCAAGATGCAGACAGCCCATCAGGGGGGTGCCACTCCATCCTGACACTCAGGCACTCAGCTCTTACCCAAAACCTCAGAACAAGGCTGCCAGTGTGCCAAGAGCAGACCTGGAGCTGGAGATCTCTACACCATCAGGCTGGGACAATCAGGAGAAGATGGAGGCACTGGCCAGTGGGAGCAGGATGAGCTGGGAAGAAGGCAGGAATTGCGGATTTTAGGCTGCTATCTGTGTAGGGTATGGCTCAGAGCTGGACAATTTGATCTGGAAATGCAGGTCCCTCAGCGCTGCTGTCTGAGTCGTTTTGCTGACCCAAGGCAGCTAAAAATAGAGGCAAGTAGATAAAGCATCTCCCTCTCTCCTGACAAACCACATTAGTAACTAAGGGTGGCCTCAGAGAACCAGATTAGCATGGCACAGCTGGATCCTCCACAGCCTGCCTGATGCTCGTCCTGCAGCCAAGGGACTCCATGACACTGCTCTGTCTAATCCATGTTTCAGGAACCTCCCCTGAGAGCCTTCCCCTCGCTGGGACACTGAAAAGGTCTTTCTTTTCTACCTAGTGCTTTATATGCAAATAAGGCATAAAGGTATATTTGGGATTCCTAACCCTTTACCATCATGAAATATATCTAAAGCTTTAGAGGGTGAGTTAAGCAGGAGATGGAATTTCTTTAAGAAAATAAATTTAACCCCAGCCCCATTTTCTGCCTCACCATGGATGAATAATCATAGGAAAACCCACCATCAGGATGTTTTCAGTATCCTTCCCAACTCCCTATTTATCAGGGTTAAGCAAGACCACAGCGCAGCTCTTGGTCACTGAGCCTAGAAAAGATGGACAGGTAATTTATGGCAATGTGTCCCTTTTTACCCCAGACTTTGCCCTTCATTCTCAGGGGAGCACAGGGTTCTTCACTGCCCTGCTCCAGGAATGGAGAAGCTGCCCCAGCCTTAAAGAGCTCCTGAACCTCACCAAAAGCCAACGAGAGAAAACCTCCTTGTGCTTTATCTTTGCCAGGCTCATAAACTGGCTTCTGCAGAGCAGCATCCTCAGCCAGAGCTTCCTGTCTCATTCCTTGCTCTCCCAAATTATGCACCTCTTCTTTATTCTTCACTCTTTCTGCTCCTCCAGTCCAGGGCTGCAATTAAAAGTCCAGGTCTCTTCCGTTTCCCATGGAAAGAGTCGCAGAGGCACCGCTGCCAGAGGGGGGATTTCAAACCTTCTTCTGTGATGTGTCTCACCTCCAGTCCTTGGCCTTGCCTAAACTTTCCCAGCCCTTTCTTGTGGCTAGGAAGAGAGCTCTTCTTAGGATGCATCATCAAGAGACTTGAGTAAATCTGGAATGCAGGTGCTGTTTCCAGCAATGTATGTTTCCCTGGAGCATTTGGCTGTCTCCTAATGGGAAAATTGTCTGCTAGGATGAATCCAAGGGCCCAAAGCTCTAAGCTCTTTGAAAAACATTACGCCTGAGTCTACCGTTTGAGGCAGGTAAGCAACAAGGCTGGCGTTTGGGGCTTTTTGGTAGAAAAATAACCAGAGGTACAAAGATCCTGAGGTACACAACACTCCCACAGCAAAATTTTAGTTATCTCCGAGGCTTCTTGCTCCTGCCAAGCTTTCCCATTTCCTTCTGTTGCAGCACAGGAATACTGCACACAGCTGGAATACAGCTTGATGAAAGACGCCGTGGATAATATTCTCGCGCTGCACACCAGCACTCGCCAATGTGACCTTGGTTAAAATTGGAAGCCATCCCAGATCTTTCCCCTTCACTAATATATTTAGAAGCCTGTGCTGAGCCTGGCAGAGCAGCACTAACCTGCGCACTCGCAGGGTGTCAGAATAAATGTGCCGTGATAGATAGCTTAGGAATTGCAAGGCTACAGCAGAGCAGCAGGCGTGGGATTGGGCTGGGCGTGGGGATCCAAGAGTCATCGTCTGGACCTTGGGTAAAGGCTCACAGAGGGACAAATGATAAACTGCCCATCCCAGAGGCTGCTCAGGGATGTGTGTGCTGCCTTTGAGGGAGTCTAATGTGCCACACTGGTGGGAATGGCTCAAAGACACCTTTCAGAGGCTTGAGATTTTGAAGCCTTGTGGAAATGAATGCCAGGATTAGCCTCTCCTGTGCACTTCCCAAATCTTTTTGCCACTAGAGTGAAATACCTTAGCAGGAGATTATTTCTCTTTCAGGAGCATGAGAGCTGGGAGCAGCAAGGAGGGAGCCTGATGGGGGAGGTCTTCCAACCTTGGCTATTCTGGAAGTGCTTGATAATAGTTATGAGTTATAACACTTCAGATTATCAGGGCTCAAGAGAAACCTTCAGGTGACAGACACAAGGACTGTCACCACCTCCTAGGCAGAACAGATAAATCTGTGCATCACCTTCCTAACTCTTGTCCAGTAAAATGCTATCAGAAGAGAGAATAGCTCCTCTCACCCAGTTCTGCAGCCCTTTCTAGTGCAATCACCATGTAAACAGGAACACACACAATGATAGACAGATATACTCTGAGCAGCCTGGTCTAGTGGAAGGTGTCCCTGCTCATGGCAGGTGGGTTGGACTAGATGACCTCTAAAGGTCCCTTCCAACCTAAACCATTCCAGGATTCTACAACTCTAGGAAAATAAGGAAGCTGAAACCACCAGCATAGCTAATTAGAGAAGCTTAATGACATCCTACCACAGCTGAATAGCTGTAACTCTCCTCATATGTGACCTAAGCCCACAGGAAGCACTAGGTATTTCTACCTATTAACTAGGGATCCCTAGCAAAAGGATTACAGATGTACAGCATAGATGTAGAAACCACAGGTCTGCCGGTGATTGTGAACTCAGTATTCAATAATTTTCCCTATTAAAGCTCATGGAATTACCAAATGGTTAGAGTAGGGAGGGACCTTTAAAGGTCAACTGGTCCAACACTCCTGCAATGAGCAGAAACCTCTTCCACTAGACCAGGTTGCTCCAAGACCTATTCAACCTCGCCTTGATGTGCAAGGTTGAAATCACTCGGGGTGCTGTCTCCTTGCAGAGTTTCACTGATGCCTGCAAAGAACTCTACCCGTAGGCATGATTACTAACAGATAAGCTTGGAGGACTCCTCCATGAATAAGGTCTAGCTGAGTGATTGGGTATGACTGAGACAAACTAATTTCTAGGCTGTATGAAGTAGGTTCACAAACATCTTTT
This sequence comes from Lichenostomus cassidix, assembly GCF_008360975.1. NCBI lineage: Eukaryota > Metazoa > Chordata > Aves > Passeriformes > Meliphagidae > Lichenostomus > Lichenostomus cassidix. The sequence goes on along the minus strand of NC_139511.1, from coordinate 73,309,006 downwards.
TGTACATGGTTATTTACTGGGGATTACTGGACCAGGCTGGTTTGGAGCTGTGTCTGCTGTGTTCACTCCTGCTGTGTGTAACAGCATGGAGTATGTCCTTGGTGCTGGTCACTAAGTGATTGAATTCAGGGGCAAGGCAGATTTTACAGCCTTGAGGAACCACCTCAAAGCTCAAGGTGTTCAGTGTCCATGCTGGTTTTGTCCTTTGTTCCTCTTCCCAGCAATATAATCTCCAAACCCAGACTATGTCACATGTTATTAGCCTGTTCCTGGCTGTTTTGGATCAGTCACCAAGCCTTCTCAGGCACCTGGAAGTTGGAACCCATGCTCACCTGGTTGCTGCTATGCAGTGGCTGGTTTTATTTGGTCTTCTTGCATCTTATCATCAACATCTAACAAAGAACTTGCAGAGCTTTTTCCCCACACAGGGCAAATCTGTGGCTGAGGTCTGCTTACACTGAGGTAATGCTACATCTAGCTGCAATGAAGCAGCACTGAGACAGTGACAGCAGTGATAATTTGCTTTGCAGTGACTCATTAGTAAAGAGGAAAGTGCTCAGAGGCGAGAGAGTTCCTACTAAGCAGCATTAGGCCTGTTTAGTTAGGTTTAAGAGATAATTGCTACAGTGACACATTCACATTTCTAAAGTGCAAAAACAATAGTTACTTTTTGCAAATGTTAAGACATTTCTCTTGGAAAAGACAAGGGAGGAAGGAATGAATATCAGCTCGAGGAAATGCAGGCACATGCATCACTGAAGAGAAAAATGAAGATTTTAGCTTGGAGCACATTTAAAAATAGAAAGAGGGAAATAGAGAAAAATAGAAAGAGGTTGTGTTCCTCTTTCTTGTTCCAGCAAGAAAGGGCTGTCAGCTGTAGTCAGCCCTGCTTAGGAGTGGTTTGGTACCTCTGCTGCAGAGATAACTCTCCTGAGCATGTTGGAAACTCCAAGGTCACAGCTTCCAGGCCAGACACCCTGTTAATGCCTAGTACTGACCTTGAGGAACCTTTCCATGGCAGGTTAAACTGATGGGAAGGTTTGTTGCTGCAGTCCCACCCTTGGCTGCATGCCAGTCAGAGATGAGATGTCATGTAGTGAGTCAGAAGCTAAATTGGTACCCCTCAGAAAAAAATCACTTAAACATCACAGAATCACAGAATCACAGAATCACAGAATCACAGAATCACAGAATCACAGAATCACAGAATGGTTTGGGTTGGAAGGGCCTTAAAGATCATCTATCTCCTTCTGACCCCCCTGCCATGGCAGGGACATCTTCCACTATCCCAGCCTGCTCCAAGCCTCATCCAGCCTGGCCTTGGACACTGGCAGGGATCCAGGGACAGCCACAGCTTCTCTGGGAAACCTGTGCCAGGGCCTCCCCACCCTCACGGTCAGGAATATCTTCCCAATATCTCATCCAACCCTGCCCTCTCACAGTGGGAAGCCATTTCCCCTTGTCCTGTCTCTTCAGGCCCTTGTCCCAAGTCCTCTACAGCTCTCTCTGAGTCCCGTTAGGCACTGGAAGGTCATTATAAAGTCTCCCATCATGCCAAGCCAATCCACCAGGCACTAAAAGTACTGACAGTGCTATCTACCCACCTTCTACCCTCCAACATCTCATGCACCTCCTGGCTTCAGGCGACCCAGATACTTCCCTGGTCTGAAGAAGGTTTTGGGCCCCGAGAGCTTGTCTAGTTTTTCTGACTCTACCAGTTGGCCTAATAAAAGATATCATCTCTCGACACACACCACTGACTTCAAGGACACCTCGCATGTAGCTGGGTCTGCCCAAGATAACCTGTCACTCCTCCAGCTTTGTGCTTATCTATGGGAACAGGGTGTGTGCAGCAGGAGCCTCGCCTGGGTCCCTGGGTTTCCCTCCCTCTTCTGCACCTGAATGAGCTTATTGTTTGTGTGTCTTTGTCTGTTGGAGGGGAGGAAGGAGGCCTGAAATGAATTGGGTCAAACAAGTTTTTCAGCTGTGTGCAGGTTAGGAGAGGCCACAAGAAAAGAACCACAGCCCTTTGAAGTCAGGCTGCTCCTTTTCTTTTTCACGGGCTGTTTTTTAATTCTGACAGTGAGTGATACTTTCTCAGATGGAGATCAATTCACTGAACACAAGAACAAAGGCTCTATAAACACACCACTATCTAAGGGCTCGCATTGCAGTGACACATCGTTGATGGAAGGCAGGAGGCAGCTCCAGCTAAATCATGCCTACAATAAGGGCAAACCTTTCCTCCAGGGCCTTTCACTTTAAAAAATGCAGGGACTGGGCAGGAATGAGGGTATCCCCTCTCCATTCCTATCTGCCATCAACAGATGTTCGTAACCAGGAAGAAAACTAATTTAGTGTTCCAGCCAAGCTGGGCTGTTGACATGCCTTCTACAGCCTGGATATCAGTTCTGCTATTCAGAAACAGAGCAGAAGCCCCTGAGCTCCTGCAGGACAGAGCTGCAGCCACAGTTCACCTCCTCACCACCAGCTGGACGTCTGGACCTGAGGCTGCTGCTCAAGAGGACAGAGACCACGCCAACCCTGCTGGAGACAATGCAGTCAAAGAGTGACAGGGGAAGGCAGCCATCACCACTGAAGACTCTGTGCCTGAACCCATGTGGTTGTGAAGGTGTTGTCCCAGGAAACTCCCTGCTTCCTTGCTTTTCTGCCTTGTGGGGATAATCTGCTGGGAACTTACTAAGGGAAATGAGTATTTTCCTTTTAGCTTTATCACTTGTATTTAGATGTCAAGGTAGCAAGTACTTTCAAAATGCTTGGCCAAGTTGCTGGCATTCAATCCATGAAAAGACTTAAGGGCCTGAGGTCCACAATTGAGATATGTGTTCTTCAGGCTTCGCTGCTCCCCGGGCAGTGACATGAAGGAGGCCACTGTTGATCCAGAAATTCCACAGTCATCTCTCCTCATTAGTCTTGGTTTAACTTCTGGTTTCCTTTGTGTACAAAGAAGGTCCTTGGGCAGAGTCTGTGGAGCTGTGGCAGTTTTCTGTTTAACTTAAACAGTCCTAAGAGCTGGGACTGGGTCTTCTCCTTCAAGATTAATGCCTAGGCAATGAGCTGCAAACTCACATGCTCTTTCTGTCTCTCTCTCCCTGCCAGTTAATTATTTTATACAAAACAGAGAAAGAAGCTGAGCAAGCCCCACTCCAGAATAACTTGCCAGGAGGCTCATCTCCTCAAAGCTGGGAAGGGGTCTTCAGGGTCTCCTCAAGCACTTCCAATGGGTGTGCTGACCCATGGGTTAATGACTAAAAAGGCACAGCTTGCTCATGGAACTGTTTTGCAAGAAAGAGTGAGCTTGTGCATTAATCTGCAGGAGATGGTGCAGTAGAGTCCTCGGAGGACAAGTACTCCTTGTTACTCCCCATGGTCTCATCATCCTGAAGGACTCATCATCCCCATGGTCTCCTCATCTCTTCCCAGACAGCTAAGGGTGTCCCACCACTCAGGCAATGATGATTTGATCAGCTAAGCATACACCCAGACCTGCACTCAGGATTAGATTTACCCACTGTCTTTGCCATTAAATTGCAAGTGCAGCTGAAGATGGCATTAGGCTGATCTCTGAAGCTCTTCCCTCTGTGGTTCAGTCCAGCTTTGACCACAAAGATCACCTCACTTGGGACTGAGGCTCTCTTACAAACGTGGAGCAGCAATGCTGAGCTCTCCTCTAAGGCACTTGCATCTATGCAAATAAGGCTCTGCACTCATATCTTGACACAGGCTGGAGAGTTGGCATCACAAAACTGAGATTTCTTCCAAACTGCCGCTGGGCCTCCCCATGGACATGTTGGAAATGCCAGGACACTTCCTTGGGGTTTTTTAAGAGCCTTTCTGGGATGAAAAACAGAACCTGCAGAAAGGTTAGCATTAAAATAGCTGTGGAGCAAGAGCATCTGTGGGGGACGCACAGCCAGAGGTTCAGTGTCACCGATCCTGCACAGCTGTCCTACGGCTAATGCAAAACTCTGTATTCTGAAAAGGTCAAAAAGGCAATTAAAGATACAAAAGACCAGCCCTTCCCAGCGTTGAAGCAGATGCTCAGCCAAAACATTTGCCTGTAAGATTGTATTTCCTTAAGGTTTATTAACTATTAAGTGTTTTTAGGGACTGGATTATAAAGATAATGAACTGAACGACAAGTAGAGTCAGGATTCCTTCGCAAATTATTCCTGTTGGGTTAGACAAGCGTTTGAAAAGCAAAATGCTTTGCTGTGATTTTTCAAGAACAGGAGACCCTGAGCTCATCCCTGGCAGCTCTTCTCTGCTTTAACTTGCTGGTGAAGACAAGCAACCTGCTGGGTTAAGGGGAAGGTGAGCAAAGCAGGCGTGTTGAACCAGCAGCAGGATGGCTCAAAGCAAGGATTGCCTCCCTTTCAGCAATGCCAACTTAAAGGATTGCTTCTCTCCCCATCCTGACTGCTCACTACATCACCCTGTACTTTTCAATTGTCCTAGAGCAGATCACTGAACTGATCCAGGTGAAAAATAAAGAGAAAAGGGGCTTGCGGAGGGAGGTCTGGTGCCAAGAACAGTTTCAATCAAATTAAGTAAATTTGCAATGTACTTAATTCTGCAGTCATGTTTGAAAACATTATTTTTAATCTTGTTTTGCTATGAGAATTATTTTTTGTAGGATATTTACTAGTAACTATTAAAACATGCTGATTTCCACCTAATTATAATATTTTAGTACATTTTGGCTAGTAGGTGGTACGCCATCAAAGTAGAGACCATGGAGTATCCACCACCAGAGATGAGTAACAAACAAGAAGAATGGGCAAAAATCACAGCAAAGCTGCTCTGGGGTGTAGGGAATGAGCTGAACAGCTGAGGTCCCTCCCAGCTCTGTTTTGCAAAATTACTCTGGGAGAGAAACACATACTTAGGTCACCATATAAATGAATACCCATTTTTCAGGATTTTAAAACATTGATGTTTTGCATTATGGAACAATGGAAGTTGCACATGTATTTACCCATTAGTCCCAAATCACAGAATTTAATGGAATTTAATACAGTGGACAAATGGGTTATTAAGGAGCTTATTCAAACTTATCCTCCATGCCCCAGCAAGCAGTTTGCAGGGGACCATCCTGTTTTGAAGGATGAGAGAGTTAGACAGCACAGACAGCCAGAGTTTTCAGGGATGAAGCCTAAATGTGTCAGATAAATAGAAGAGGAAACACCAGTTTGTTTTTAAATCAACTTAAATGAAGAAAGTCCTGTTGTCCGTGACCCGACTTGACAGATGTATGTAGCAACCACAAACAAGATTTTTAGAACTAGTGGATTTTCACACCTCATTTTTTTATCCCTGGAGGATTAATACATACTATGTTTCTTATTTAAAGTACACTTTGTTGTTTATTTCAGTGGCCAATTCTCTTCAGAGCCCTGGATGAAGAAGCCATTGAGTTGAGCAAGGCAAGCAAATGGAAATGAAATAAATAGTCTTCCTACATCTGTGGAAAAGTCAGCTTGTGTGAAAAGATGCATTAGTTCCTCAAGAAACCAGGGCTTCACCTTGACTGTGACTGCTCCACTGCTCTGGTAACATTTGCAAATTTGGCAATTAAGGAAATTTAGTAGAGCGTAATAAGCCTAGGACTTTCAAGAAGCTGTTACCCTTTATTTTTAAAGGTGTATGTAATTTAAATACAAAAGTCTGCTCTAGGTAAAAACCATTAAAAGAAATTATCTTTGGTCTCCATCCTACTGCATCTCAAGTAGGAAATGGTGATTTCTGATTCATATGCAGGGAAGGCTGAAGTCCAGGGTGGGGAAATTAAGCCAGTTCTGCTCCCTGACATGGATTTTGGGGACATCATCTCTCCTGGAGACTCGTGGACTCCTCTGGGAAGGGGTGGTTGGACATCCCCACCACCTTACCATGGTCCATTCATCCAGACAACCTGGCTGAACAGAACACCTGAGAAAGTCACAGTTGAGCTGAGCACCAGAAATGGCCCATTCCAGCTCAACCAGAGCTGCATGAACAGCAAGGGCTCACTTCAGGTACCTAAACGTTGCTCTCCAGTGCCACATGAGATGCTTTAGGTATTGAGACAGAGTCTGATGGGCATGACACAGGGCTCACAGGAGACATGCCATGGAATGGTGGCTGAAGGCAAGGCCAGAGATGGCCTCAAACATCTCAGTTAACAGAAAAGACCCTTGTTTAGGCAACACAGAGATCTGAGCTACAGCCATGCTCCTCTCCAGTAAGAATGGGAACCATATGGGTCATAAGATTCCAGTTGTTGTGGCTGTTCAAATTCACCCTTCCCTTAGAGGGCAAACAATCCTGAAATCTGAAGGTTTTCAGGGAAAATCAGTTGGCTGGAGCCCATGGAGAAGCCCCCAGGACCTCTCCGCCAGATCAGACCTTCCCTGGCTCCTGCCTCATCCACCACCCAGACCCAGGGGCAGGGATGCATCCAGGGCAGCAGGGGTTGGGCAGGGAGTAGGGCTGGTGCTCTTTGTTCTTTGATTGTTCCCAGATACCGCGTGATGCATTAAAATACTTGGCACAGTGGGGAACATGCGCTCATGTACGCAAAGCTCGGAGCACGGAGACAGGAGTCATCCTAATCTCTGCCTTCCTCTCCTTCCCATCATGGAGAGGCCATTCCATCCACTCAGGCTAATTCCTAAAAGGAAATTAAACCTGTGGGCCCCTCTTGCCTCTCAATCCCCTTCTCATTGTACCTGTTAATGGCAGCTTTTGCTACACCCAGGGAAGGCCAGTGACAAGCCCATCCGAGGAACTGGCACCCAACCCTTTGTGTGGATGAGCTTAAGAGGGACTCTCGGCAGAGCTGTGCTAAGCTCTTTTTCTCCTGGAGGCAAAACCATCCTTCCCAAAGTACACTGCAGCCAATTTATCCTGGCCCAGAGCCTGGGAACAAGAGACTATTGCTAAACTCAGACAGCCTCTTGAACTAGGGATGCTGCTCCGTGCCATTTCCCCCAAAGGCAGGTTGTGTCAACGCCTTCATTCTTAACAACCTTCCCTCCACTGGATGGCAAAAGCGCGTTTTTGGCATCTGGATGGCAGCATTATAAAACAAGACAATCTTCTTGCCAGGACAAGGGAGTCAGATGCTATCTGCACTTGAGTCCATGGGGCATGCTGTAGGGCTGTGTCCAGACACCTAGAGCAAGCTTTAGATGTCAGAGGCAGGGTGCCGGGAGGAGCAGCCCAGAGCTCCAGTCACCTTGCCCCAAGTCTCTGCAATGCCGTGCTGCTGGATGGAAAATGCTGCCATGGACACCCTGGATCAGCCAGTGCATCTCCGTCACATACCAGCTGAAAGTACCCTAGACATGCTCCTGAGGCAGTCCTGCTTTCCCTCAGAAATTGCCTCTGGGATGACGGCGCGGCAACCAAACTCTGAGAAAAAACTCTCCTGGCATGGGAAGGTTGCTCAGCTCAGGAGGTGACCCAATGTTGGGGGCATAGGATCTTAAAATCATGAAATGTTTTGGGGCAGAATCACCTTCCTTGAACTTCTGGGAAGGATTAAAGCTCATCTCATTCCACCCCCTGCAAAGAGCAGGGACACCTTCCACTCTTCCAGGCTGCTCCAAGCCTCATCCAACCTGGCTTTGGACACTGCCAGGGATCCAGGAGCAGCCACAGCTTCTCTGGGAAACCTGTGCTGGGGACTCACCACCCTCACAGCCAGCAATTCCTTCCCAATATCCCATCTCTCCCTGCCCTCTGGCACTGGGAAGCCATTGCCTGTGTCCTGTCCCTCCATGCCTTGTCCCCAGTCCCTCTGCAGCTCTCCTGGAGCCCCTTTAGGCCCTGGCAGGAGCTCTGAGCTCTCCCTGGAGCTTCTCTTGTCCAGCTGAACACCCCCAGCTCTCCCAGCCTGGCTCCAGAGCAGAGTTGCTCCAGCCCTGGCAGCATCTCTGTGGCTCCTCTGGACTTGCTCACCACATCCTTCTGATGTTGGAGACTCCACTGCTGGAGGTAACTCTGCAGGTGAGGTTTTACCTGGGAGAGGCAGAGGGGCAGAATCACCTTCCTTGACCTGCTGGAATCTCTCCATCCTTTCTCTGCCACCAAGGCAAACATTTCTGGAGGATCAGAGAGTGGGGTGCCTGGTCTAATTCTCACAGGGCCTTATTTGTCATTATTTTTTTTCAGGCCAGCTTGTCTTATCCCTCTCATAAAGAGCCCTCCAATAGCACCTATGCATTTCTGACCCCACCAAAACACTCACTTCTAAACCTTCTGTTCTTCCCAGCTTTCCTGACCTCCCTGGCTCTTATTTCCACTGCTGGAAGGAGCCATTCCATACTCAAGCCTTTTCAGGCCTGAGTTGGAGCATGCCTGCTGCAGACAGTCCTCAGAGAACAGAGTTGTTAATCTGTGACTGGATCTGTTGAGCACATGCAAACCATGATTTTCAGAGCTTATAACTAATTCAAAATTAAACAAACTTTCCTGGAAGTAGCAAATGGCACTTTTTTTGACAGTGGGGCCAAATTTAATGCTTTTTCTTCAATAGATTGAGGCTTTTCTCTGTTATTACAATTTCATAGAATTATTCCTTTTCAAAACTGGGCAAAGCACTGTGCTTTCCCCTCATTCTTAGAAATGGACAAAATACTTTGGCTGAAACTTTCCAGAGAACTTCAGCCTAAGGCAGACATCTGGCATGGAATATTTTTTTCCCAAACAATTAACAGTTTGACAAAACTTTTAGCTGAATTACCAGTGCCTTTAGTGCTGGGCTGTGTTGTGCTGCTAGCTCTGGATATGCTGGGGATATTGCACTGGCTCTGTAAGTGAAGTTTTAGGGTCTTCTGCTCCAGGATAAGGTAGGGGAGAGCACAGCCACGAGAGGGAGTGCAGTTCCTTATTCTCTCCAGGCAGCACAGCCCCACTGCTCCTAATCACAGCAGCCCTCTGGCTATGAGCTGTTTTTCAGCTGTGTGTGGGTCTGGTGCAGGCCTGGGGCTGTGGAGAGTCTCACACGGTGAGAATGATGGAGAAAATGACAAAGAATCATGATACTCTTGTGTAACATCTCACAAAGGGCCCACACAAAATGTCAGGCTATTTCAACACTGGGCATCTTACTTCTGAAACCAAAAAAAGACCCCAGTAGATGGAAAGTTATGAGGAGATTCGAAGAGGTCTTGTTGCTGGATGTCTGTAGATTGGATCTGAACACAAGGATGGATCTTAAAGAGGACACAGAGCACGGTGTATCTGTCCTGGTTACTTGCAACACCAAATAAAAGGGGAAGAACAGGCAGGCCCTGACCTTATAAAGCCACTTGACAGCCAGCAGTAGAATTCAATCCACAAAGATCCTGGCCTCCCTGAAGACACATGAGAGATGATGGGCTAACTCTGGGGAATCAGAACCCTGTGCCACAGCTCCCAACCCAAGTACCTCTACAGGAACACTGGGGTCAGTCTCATTCTCAAACTGAACAACTCCATGGGGTCAGAACAGAAATGGAGTTTTTCACAGAATCACATAATCATTTAGAGTGGAAAAGACCTTTTGTCAACTCCAACTCCCCAGCGCTGTCAAGTGCCACAGCTAAAGGGCTTTCAAATCCCTGCAGGGATGAGGACTCCACTACTGCCCTGGACAGCCTGTTTCAATGCCTGACCATCCTCCAGTGAAGAAATTTTTCCCATTATCCAATCTAAAATCCAATCCATGCTTCACATGGGATGTAGAGGAGATGATACAGGAGACTTATTTGCATCCAAGCAACACTGCAACCACTGTGTGCTCCAGGCAAGTTTTATGCACTGAGGGCTCAGGCCAAATGTGAAACACACCATCAGATATGGCCAAGTTATTGTAATACAACATGTTATGGACCATGAATTGGGCTGTGAAATCCTTCCTGTGTGTGCTCATGGCCTGTCCATGTGGCAGAGGAAAATGTTTCAGCTGGAGTTGCACGTATGTGGTTTAAAACATGTTTTACTTCCCAACAGGAGCATCTCAAGAACTTTCACCAGGCTAGCAGCTCCACAACAGGTTGGTAACTGAGGTTTCTAGGGCAACAGACAACAGGAGAGGTTTGGCACAATGGTCTTTGTCTCACAGTTGTTGTTGTCTTCTAGTACACATCAGGACAGTCACAGCAGCTCAGCTGAGGGGCAGCTGACCACAAAGCCACCACATTTCAGTTGCAGTGGCTGGGGAACCCCATGCCACTGAGCCCTGCCAGGCACAGGCAGGGAAATTTTGCAGGCACTGGACTAACCACAAGAGGGGGATCACAGTGAATGCAAGAGATGCTGAAAACAGTCTGGAAAACATACTGTAGCCCCAGAATTCAAGGGCATGGGTCTCACTGCTCTGCCTGCTTTATCTCCTATCCATAAAAACACAACTTGATACTTTGCTTAAAATTACAGGTGAAGAAGAACTGCACTTTGCCCGCTGGAAAACAAAGACCATCTCTTTGTACTAAGTATTTCAAATACAGACTTTGAAAAATGTGTGTTTTCATTAGTCAAAGCATACACATCCTTACCCAGGCTAACTCTCACGTCTTTAAAATCAGGCCAGAAAATGAGCTTTATTCTCTTATCCTGCAACTTTTGTTACTGACCTACAGTCAAACCCATGAATATCACATATACAACCACACAGGATTTCTGGGGACAGCAGGCACAGGTGTTAGAGCAAGGAGGACACGCTGCTGGGACTCCAGCTATCAAATAATCACCATTAGCTGTCATGGGCATTGGAAGATGTATAGAGATGCTGCACAGCCAAGCAGGATGTGTTTTTTCCCTCTCAAAGGGGTGGCACGCAGACACACCAGTCATGGCAACTGTCATCTGGGGTGCGATCAGCCAGGTTTTTAATTGGCTTGCAGATGTTGTGCCCTGGCTATATATATTATTTTCACTTAAGTTTATGTCAGCAGGAACAAGACTCTACTAAATTTATCCCCTGTGCTCAAGACTAACTGCACAGGCCATGAAGGGTATTTTTAATAGGAGGTAAACCTCATCCACAAACAGTCTCTCATTTCAGGCCTACAAATGAGATATTTTCCAGTCCAGTTTAACTCCAACCCTGCCCCTTCCTTCCACAAGCCCCAAATGACTGTTTTCTCCTGATTCTTTGGTCACTGTGTAAGTGTGATATCCCTTGGCAGAGCCTACAAAAGAGCTGGGGAGGAATATGATTCCTGCCTATTTGGCTCCTTTTAGGGTTAAAGCCAGGATGGGTTTTGTGCCTAAAGCAACATCCTTCACGCAAATGCCAGTATAACATAAATTGTGCCGGGCTCGGAGGAGAAGCAAATGTCAAAAATTAAGTTATTCTTCTGTTTGACTCACAAATCCAAGTAGCATGCAAATAAAGAGGAGCCATCTGTTCAGTCCCTGGGCCATTTGAAGTTAAGCATCCAGCGCCAGCTCCCAGTTACATCAGGTCAGCCCTGCTGGCTGGCCTCCACAGGACGTGCTCAGCCTTGCCCAGGACTGCCTGTCACCACACAGCTCTTTGTAACCCTTCATGCTCCTCTGCAGCTCAGCTGGCATTCTGTTGCTGCTTTCAGTTTAGGAGTCCAGAGAAAATGGGGAGCATCCTCAGGAGGATTAACGGCCTTAAAGAGGGCAGATTTAGATTAGATATCAGGAAGAAATTCCTGACTGTGAGAGAGGTGAGGCCCTGGCACAGGTTTCCCAGAGAAGCTGTGGCTGCCCCATCTCTGGCAGTGTCCAAGGCTGGGTTGGATGGGGCTTGGAGCAACCTGGGATAGTGGAAGGTGTCCCTGCTCATGGCAGGGGCTGGAATGAGATAAGCTTCAACGTCCCTCCTAGCCAAATTTATCACATGTGATTTTGTGATATGGTCAACACACAGGCACTCCTGTCCCGCTGCAAACCCAGACAAGACAGCTTAGGCTATTGTTGGTGGGACATCTTGTAAGCCCCAAGTAGGTTGCTGCCCTTCCTCTGTGCTGTCCTCTCAGTCAAAGCTGAACTCCTGGTTCCAGGGTCTCCCAGCTCCCACCTCTTCTCCGAGGACCCACCCAAACTTACAAAAGTCCCAGCATAGCTCCAGAGAATGAAAGCAGAGTCAGCTTGCTGTTAATGCAAGGGGAGAACAAGAAGCAAGTGAAGCAACAGTGAAGGTACACTCCCTGCATACTCAGTGCAGATTCATAAAGAATCCTACCAAGCTTTGCCACTTACTGAAGAGGCAGCTCCAGACCAAAATCAATGACAAGGTTATTGGAGTAAACAACTTGCAATGGTAAGAGAAGGATCATTGGATTCCTTGGCTGAATCCCTCACTGGAGCAGGAGCACCGGGATGTGCAGCTTATGTTTAAGAAGGCTAACACTTCAGAAGCACCAAGGTGTATCTGCAGTGGGTGTGACAATACCAATACAGACAACTGTACTAGTATTGACACACTGTCACTATGCCACCTCCTTTATATGGGAATGGCCTGACCCTCACACAGTCGTGGTGGAAGTCAGGGGCAAGGTTCCTTTCTCCTGCAAAATGGAGTAGGGTGCCACAGCTTGCGCTCCCCAAGCCATGGGTTTCCTGTCAGAGAATTACAGAATCATTCAGGTTGGAAACAACCTCTGAGACCATTGAGTCCAGCCATTCCCCCAGCACTGCCAAGGCTACCACTGAGCCATGATCCCAAGTGCCACATCCACATGGCTTTTAAATCTCTAGAGGGATGGAGATGCCACCACTGCCCTGGGCAGCTGTGCCAGGCCTGGACAATTCTTTCAGTAAAGAAATTTTCCCTCATATTCAATCTAAAATTCCCCTAGCATAGCTTGAGGTCATTCCCCCTCCTCCTGTCCCTGTTCCCTGGGAGCAGAGCTCGACCTCCCCTGGCTGTCCCCTCCTGTCAGCAGCTGTGCAGAGCCACAAGGTCCCCCTGAGCCTCCTTTTCTCCAGACTGAGCTCCTCCAGCTTCCTCAGCCATCCAAGTGTCTGCAGGTGGACTGAGCTGTATCATACTCTGCTTCATGCAGGCTGGACCTAATCCAGAGTAAGAGCACCTTGATCCTGGCAAGAACCCCATGCATGCTTTGGTGCAACCCCTCCAGCATCTGGACTTAAGGAAATCCCTAAAGGGCCTTCAAGGCTTTGGGAGCTGGGATGGAGAACAGTCTCAGACATGCTGAAGCAACCATGACACACTTGCTGAGAGGGAGCACCAGGAGCGAACTGGAGAGCTTTTACAATGTGAGTCACTTGCTGAGCCCCATCTCATGGCATGCTAAGCAGTATGAATCAAAGACTGAAAATGCAGGGCATGTCTTGCCCTACAGAAACACCATCAACCACTTTACTTTTTAAGTAATGATTTGCTATTGATTATGTGCATGAAGATGAGGTAGCTCCCTACCTCTCCTGCCAATTTCCACACTCAATTACATTACAAGCGGGTGCCGGAGTTGAGCCATTTCTAACAGAGCTGAGTTACTGCTCTCAGGAGGGGATAAACTTGATGCATCAGAAATCTCTTGGGAAATTCCTGAGAGTACTTGGGACCACAGACTTCCATAAGTACAAGTGGAACAAAGATGGCAGTAAGAGACGGGTGCCCACATCTTCCTGACCCTACAAGCCAAGTCCAACAGACACAAACCAGCCAAGTGTGCCGTGGAGAGCTAGATAGGGAATGTAGTCTTGGAACAGTGTGCTTATGCAACATGATTCCCAGGTGCTGTGGGGCATTCAGGTCCAGTGATCCTTCCTGCCATGCTGAGGTGAGCCAAGAGCTGAGGATGACCAACAGCACAGGCAGGGATGTAGTCCCACTGGATCTGAACAGGATTGTTGGGACCAGGTGCTCGTAAAAAGGAACTACCAAGCATCCCAGGCAAGGTGAGGGCATGAACTGGGTCCAGGATCCACTTGGAAACAGCACGAAAAGGACTGCAAACATGGTTACAACATGGGTATGACGCTCATCCAGGACACAGGACCCCAGGCAGGACTACAACCAAGTACCCCAACAACACAGCCCAGAGCTTAATTAGAGCCTCTGCACTAGTGAGTGGAGGGTGCATGGCTGGAGGTGAAGCTGGTCAGAGTAATTAATACAGACTAATGTACTCAGGACCCTGGAAAACAACTGAATGCAAAGTAGAGCAGGAAAAGTTATATTTCTGTTTCATCCATTTACCGTCTTGGGCTGAGGTCTTCCCTGGTTTCATCTCATCTCAAGTTTGTCTGTGGTTGGGCAGAAGGAGAAAAGAACCACAAGCAGATACAAACATCACCTTCTGCCTCATGACACCTCCATCCAAAGCTCCAAGCCCTCCCAGCCTCTTGCCTGCTGTGCTGGTGAGTGTTTGCTAGACAAAGGCATGAGGGAATCCTTAGCACACGTCAGTCTTGTGTCACTCACTCTCTCCAAGATGCATTTGGCTGCAGTGGGTTCGGATGCTTGATTCCACCTCGGTGGGTTTTTGAAGGCAGGAGACGTAGAGGGGAGATCAGGAGGCAGCATCACGTTGTTTCTGTCAGTGTGCTTTAAGCCAGCTTGTTGTTTTTAAAATAATCAGGTGCTAAGTCTGGATCTAGAGAATGAGATAAAGCTCAGGAGTATTTTCTAGGAGGCAGAGAGGGGGCATAAAATCCCCTCTGTCCCTTATTGGAGAACTTTGTAGCTGGATGACATCCTTCCTCTGGATGAAAAGGAACCCAAATCCTGCCTCTGCTTTCTGTTAGGAACACACATTCCTCCACCAGCAAACTCACAGCAGCTGCTCCTACCGTTCCTAATTTAAACCTTCCCTTCAAATCTAAAAACACATTACTAGTAAAGGATTTTGACTGAAATCAGGAAGTTTTGACTAATTAAGGCACTCAGAGTCAGATCCCAGGCTGGACCAGCTGTTAGCAATAGTTTTACTGGATGTTAGAGCAGAGATCCCAAGCTGGATTGCTGTGCCAGGCTCCTCCACCTGAAACAGATGGATTGCAGAACAACAAACGCTAAAGGAACATCTTGAAATGGCATTTCACTGAAAACATTTTATGAGAATCCTAAAAAATAGAGTGCAAATATGCTGGAAATGTTCTAAATGTGCACAGGGAGGCTCTCCCTGAGTAGCTGATATTGAGGGTGAAGCCTCAACTGCTCAGAGTTTAAGCTGACAATGTTCTTCCGTGACTCAGCATCGGGCTGACTGCACTCAGGGACTCAGAGAGAAAGCACGGAAGCCTGATGACAGGGTAGGATAGCAGATGAAATAAAAACAAATTGTAATTGTTGGCTAGGTCTGACTTAAATAAAAAGGAAGTCCAAAATCCCAAATTCCCAAAACACCCTGCCAAAGAAAACTATTAAAAAGAAAAAAATAGCGTCCTTTAGAATACCAGTTTTGGGACCAATATGATTAAACATAAAAAGGGGGGCTTCATGCTATCCAGATCTCATGGATTTCCTGTATTTAGGTGTGTTCTTTGTCTCTTTTCTCTGCAAATCATATTTTCTTCCCTCACAGCCCAACCCTCAAAAGGCTGAGGAGTGATAAAGGATCATCTGTAGGTTTTGTCAGGTTGGCTTGAGATGGTATTTGTGTAACAGCACACAGGGCAGGTGGCACCTGAAGCTTGTGATCCACATTAACGTGGAAACCGAACATCTCAAGAAGCATTCTTTCCCACTGGAGAAGGCAGAGTGAGGCAATTAGGAAGGGATGCAGAGAATCCAGAGGCGCTGGATCCCTGCAGGAACAGGGCAATGCCATCAGCTGTGCCCTGCTCCACCACCGCGTTTGGGAGAGGGGCTGGGGGTCTCGCAGCAGGATGATGCTGCTGAAGTACCGCTGTGATCCATTCGCTGGCTTTTTTCATCCCCATGTAAGGGTTTGTTTGTCTGGAATCATCAAACAGTGCAGGACATGAGAGGTGGAGCTGTGGGAACCTCTGACGTTTGACAAGACCAAGAGCTGAGGCTGCACCTGAGGTGGGGTGACCCCCGGGACCAGTCCAGGCTGGGGACAACAGATGGAGCGGCCCTGGGAGGAAGGACTTGGGGGTGCTGCTGGTGAGGCCCTGGCACAGGGTGCCCAGAGAAGCTGTGGCTGCCCCTGAATCCCTGGCAGTGTCCAAGGCCAGGCTGGACAAGGCTTGGAGCAACCTGGGATAGCGGAAGGTGTCCCTGCCCATGGCAGAGGGGTTGGACTGGATGGTCTCTCGGTCCCTGCCCACCCAGACCATTACATACCTGTCCGGTCTCACCCCTCACGCTGCCCCTGTCCGCACCCCGAGGGCAGCGGGCTGCGCTCACACCCCGGGGCGGTGCCTCCGCCGCGCTCCCCTCAGGCGGTCCCGCCCCCCGCGCGCTCCCATTGGCTGATCCTCCCGGCCGCGCGCTCCCATTGGCCGCGCCGCCCGCCCGTCCGCCGCGGTTTGTTTGGTCGCGTGGACCTGTCAAGCCCGGCGGGGGGGGGGGGCTGGGATGGGGGGGGAGAGAGTGAGAAGGGTGGGGCGCCCCCCCCCCGGCGATCCCACGTGGCAGCGCCCGGCGCCCCGACGGGGCGGGCAGCACCCCCGGCCCCCTCCCCCCCCGCCCCGTGTGCCCCCCCGGCGCGGCAGGGAGCGGGGCCAGCGACATCCGGGCCCTTCGCTCGCCACCGCCGCCGAGCCGCCCGCAGCCGCGGGCCAGCGCCGCCGGACGGGGCGGGCGGTGCCGCGGTCCCCGTCGCGGTGCTGTGTCCGTCGCCATCCCCCGCCGCCGCTCCCTCGAGGTGCGCCGAGCTGCCCCGCCCCTCCCCGTCCCGTCCCATCCCGTCCCGTCCCACGGCGGGGGCGATGCTCCCCCCGCTGCGCTGCCCGCGGATCCCTCCCTTCTGATTCGCTTTAGACGGTAAGTTCCGATTTTATTTATTTATTCCTATTTTATTTGCTGTGTTTCCTCCCTACCGGAATCCCCGGGTGGGAACTCCTGCCTTCACCGACGGGGTTGGACCGCGGGGTCTCTCCATCCCCAGCCCCGCCAGGACCCTGCTGCGGGGAGGGGGCGGCGGCAGCCCCCCTCCTTCCCCTCCTCTCCTCCCCTCCCTCCCGTCCCTCCCTCCGTCCCTCCCGGTGCCCAGGGACGGTGCCCGGTTCTCCGGTGGGTCCCCGAGCTGCGGCAGCATCTCGCAGAGGCAGCACCGTGTCACCGGCGCTCTTGGCTCCCAGGTCGGATATTCCCCCGCTCGTCTTCTCGAGCGGTCGTTAATTTTTATTGATTAATTGCTATTAATCGTTATTTATTTTTTTTTGTTGATTGATTGCTATTAGTAATTTTTATTATTTTCCCCCCGTGTCGTGGCAAAACTTTCGCCCGAGTTGCTGCTGCCTGCGGTGGCTGGCGGTGCAGCCGATGCGGTCCCGCTCCGCCGAGCGCTCCCTGACGTTAGGATCAACTTACAGGATCGGCTTTTCCTTGCGGTGAAGGACGGGATGCGCGGGGTGATCCCGTCCTGTCCCGTCCCGTCCCGTCCCGTCCCCCCCCATGTCATCCCGCCCTTTCTCCCTGCACCTCTCAGCACGGAAGGGACCCGACCGCCCGGCATCCCCCCGTTGCTGAAGAGCGCTCGGTGCGTTTTTATCCCGGTTTTTACCCAGCTGCTGCCCGTGCCTGTGAGAACTGGGAGGCGGCTGTGGCTCCTGCCCAGAGTGGCACCTCGGGCGAGGCGCTGTCCCCGCTGATGCTGGAGAGCCTCACGCTGTGTCACCGTGTCTCTTAGGTTTGCCTGGCGCAGGATCATCGCCCCGGACAGCCCTGCATCCCGGCGGCAGCACCGAGCCTCGGCGATGCGGTACGTCTGCCGCTGCGGGCTGGAGTGGGGCTGCCCGGAGCACGGGGTGTGGGGGGAGGCTGTCCGTGTGCCCCGGGCTGTAGGACTTAGGGACAAATGGGCCTGGAGGAGAATGTCCCTGGGATGGGCACAGCCCGGGTGTGGAGAGTGTGGGGTGAGCATCCCTGGGATGAGCACAGTGTGGGGCGAGCATCTCTGGGATGTGCTCAGCGAGGGGTAAGCATCTCTGGGATGTGCTAAGCCCAGATTCAGGGAGTGTGGGATGATAATTTCTGGGATATGCTCGGTGTGGGGTGATCATCCCTGGGATGTGCTAAACCCAGATTTGGGGAGTGTGGGGTGATCATCCTGGGGATATGCTCAGTATGGGGTGATCAGATCATCCCTAGGATATGCCCAGTGTGGGGTGATCATTTCTGGGATGTGCTCAGTCCTGTTGTGGGGAGTGTAGGATGATCATCCTTGGGGTATTTTCAGTATGGGGTGATCATCCCTGGGATATGCCCAATGTGGGGTGATTATTCCTGGGATGTGCTCAGTCCTGGGGTGGGGAGTGTAGGGTGATAATTTCTGGGATATACTCAGTGTGGGGTGACCATCCTTGGGATGTGCTCAGTCCTGCTGTGGGGAGTGTGGGGTGATTGTTTCTGCGATGTGCTCAGATCACCCCTGGGCTGTCCCTGGTGTGCTGTGAGTGTCCCTGGGTTGTGCTTGGTCCCATCAGGCGTGGGGTGAGCATCCCAGCTGGCGTGGATGCTTTTCCACCTCCCTCGCCGCGGCAGCAGCCGTGGTATCCCCAAATGTCCCCTCTGTCCCCTGGCTGTACATGCTGTGTGGCAGGAGAGGGAGCTCACACCGAACGTGCTAAGCAGGAGGGGAATCTGTGTGGGGGTCCTAGGAGCCCCCCTGCCCCCCCAGAGAGGGGAACCCCCTTCCTCTGAGCCCCCCTTTCCGCCAGCCCTCGCCGCAGCTCCGGCGCTGAATTTCCTCCGAGCCCTCCTGCCCATATTGTGCTATTGATTGCTGAGCTGAACTTCCTCCCGAAATCATTAAAGCTTAAAAAATTGATGGCACAATAGAGCCCTTTATTAGCCACATAACTTTTCTTGCTTTCTTCCTTTCTTCTTAGGTTTTTTTTTTTTTAATCAACACAAAAGGGCAGAGCCTGAGCTCAGATTTGTGTCCCGTGTCCCTGTGAGAGCTGGGCAGCGTGCCCTCCTCCTCCACCCCAGCTACCCATCAGCACAGCTGTGCCAGGCTATTTATTAGGAAAAATGGTAAAGATGGAATCGATGTGTGCAGGTCTTCTTTTTTTTCCTTTTCCCTTTTATCCCAGTCTCCTCTCTTTGCAGCCTGCAGATAGGTCTATTTATTCCTGCTCTTGTAAATAAAAATATTTGAATGGGGATTGTAATATATTATTCCCTGTCATGCCTATCCTTCGGTCTAGTGACAGCTGAGTTCTTGCTTGGTATTAACTTACCATTTTAGTAACAGTTGAGTTTTCCTGAAGGAAATCCCTCTGGGCTGGCCATTACTGTGTCATTGTATAACACAGCAGAAAGATGGATTACCTGGATGGATCTCCTCCAGCGTGACTTCAACCAAGTGACAGGCTTCAGCTAATTTATCCCCTCTCCCGTTGCAATGGTTGGGATGGGGTTTATAGCTTCTAGGAAATATTTGCAGAGTCTCCGGGCGTGCAATTGTAAATACAGCCACTGATTTGCCAGGTGGGACTGTTGGCAGCATCCTGCTTCATTGTGAAGCCCCAGCTCCTGGAGTCAAGTTAACCCCTATGAGTTCTCCTCTAGCAGGGAAATCAAAGTTTTTACTTTTTCTGGTTATTCAGGGAGGTTTTGAGATGTGCTTCTGAGTAGAGGCAAGAGAAAGAGGCAGGAAAAAAGTACATTTATATGTGTGAGCGTGTTCAGGTGTAAAATAAATCTCGTGATTTCGAAGCCAGTATAACATTTTGTTGAAGGATCCCTCAGCAGCCCTGTGCTGGAGCAGGGATTGAAAGTCATGTAGAGGGGACACTGCCTCGCTGCGTGGCCTTGGGCCAGTCATTTATCTTCTCTGCTGCAGTGTCAGTATCTCAGGATCGTGGCTGCCTGTGCTGGCCCCTTTTCTGCTAGCCCTGACTCAATGCTGCTGTCCCTCTCCTCCTCACCACAGCTTTCATGTGGCACCCTGTTACTTTTAAAGCACTGCATCAGGGTGGAGACCCTTGAGTGCAAAACATCCCCCCCTGCCCCAAAATGCTTCTCTGCCAGGACAGGAGCAATCGGTGCATCCCTCTGTGCTCTCTGTTTTTCAGAAAGAAATCAGATTTGTTCTGGGTAATGCCATCCACCCTGTGTGCCCCCAGTTTGTCATCCCTGCAGAATATGGCATGCTGCTGCTGAAAATGATGAAGCTGTAGAACAAGAATAGCTCAGAGGGGTTTGTATTTGCAGATGACACTGAGCTGAGTGCAGTTGACATGCCTGAGTGATGGGATGCCATCCAGAGGGACCTGGACAAGCTCGAGAAGTGGGCCCAAGGGAACCTCATGAGCAGGGACATCTTCAGCTCGACCAGGTTGCTCCAAGCCCTGTCTAACCTGGCCTTGGACACTGCAGGGGCAGCCACAGCTTCTCTGGGCACCCTGTGCCAGGGCCTCCCCACCCTCACAGCCAGGAATTCCTTCCCAATATCCCATCTCTCCCTGCCCTCTGGCACTGGGAAGCCATTCCCTGTGTCCTGTCCCTCCATGCCTTGTCCCCAGTCCCTCTGCAGCTCTCCTGGAGCCCCTTTAGGCCCTGGCAGGAGCTCTGAGCTCTCCCTGGAGCTTCTCTTGTCCAGCTGAACACCCCCAGCTCTCCCAGCCTGGCTCCAGAGCAGAGTTGCTCCAGCCCTGGCAGCATCTCTGTGGCTCCTCTGGCCTGGCTCCAGCAGCTCCATATCTTTTTTCTGAGGATTCTCGAGCTTGACTCCAGGTAGGGCCTCACTAGAGAAGAGCAGATGCAATCACACCGTACTGGTAAGTCTGAGAGTGCCTAGACCAAAGCTTTGCTGTTTCCAGAATCAGGTGCCTGCAGCCAAATTTGGGCATCTAAGTCTATGTGAAGCCCTCTTCCTTCCTGGCTTGCCCAGGGCATCCCTGTAGTCCCAGCCCCTGTCCCATTGCAGTGGCACATTCTCCTCAGCAGTGAGGACTTTCTGTTCTCTTCTCTTGCCACGCTCCAGAAGCTTATACAATTTTTTTGGCTCTTTTCCCCGAAGTCATTATTCTGGGTAACATGGTTTGTTTGTTTATGCTTTTTGGTTTTAATCATACTTCTTTTTTTTTTTTTATAATTTATTTATTGTGTCTGAAAAGCTCCAGGGCTTCCTTTCTACTCCTCCACTCCCAGATGGTCGCCTGTTAAAAAAAAAAAAAAAGGAAATATTAGAATAAAAAGGGAAATAGTTTGGTTCTGTAATGAATGAAGTTTGGCTTTTCCAGAGGGGATGTGGAAGAGAAAAAGAAGGGCGGAGAAAGAAGTTTCAGGTGTGTTTGGAGGGAAAAGTCTGTCCTGCCCTGTATTTTCAGCTCTGCTGAGTCTGTTCCACTCATTTTACAGCACTCCTATGAAAAGGGATAAAGGGATCCGGGTCTTGCTTTGCCTTTTATCTGGCCATGACCAGCTCAAAGAAACAACAGTCACTCTTCTCACTAATCTGTTTCATTTATTTGATGATACCTTAGTTCTCCATTATTGTCGTTGGGAAGAGGTGCTTTGGCTTGTTTAGCTAAGCTGGTTGATCCTAAAAATGTTTCATGGGGTTTTTTTGAGGAGCAAAGGAGCAAGTGGGTGGTGAGTGGTGGTGCTTGTCAGGCTGCTGGCTCCCTCTCCAGCAGTTCTGCAGGACCAAAGGGAGTTGCTGCAAGAGCAGGGCTCAGAAGGAAGAATTAAAAGGGTGTGGTGGCACTGTCTGTCCAGGTGACAAGGACAACCGGGTGACAGTTCTGCCACTGTTGCAGACCGTGGTACAGTTCCCAGGGAGTCGGTCTGGGATGTTGGCAGACCTTCATGGCTAGGAGGTTCTGCCCACCCTGGTGACATTTTTTCAGATGTGGCTCGGGGTGGCAGCAGCTTGGTGATGTCCACATGCAGGTGCTTCATGGGATGAACATCTGGCACGGGCAGCAGAGGTGACACAGTGCCTGGCGTGAGTTAGCTCCATCCCCAGAGGTGCTGGTGGACCACGTTAGCCCACTTATGGACATCTTGTTGGCTTCATCAGGGAGAGTGCAGGGCCACACCTTGCCAGACCAGAGCTGGGATTTTGCCAATCCAGCTGCTGCATTGCTCCCCAGCAGCAGGGTTTGGATGCTGCCTCAGGGCACTTCTGGAGCAGAGGAGAGGTGCAGGCTGATAGCATCTCATCCTGCTGGTCCATACAAACCAGCACTAGGGCATGTGCTTATTGTTTCTGCAGGGAAGCAGGTCTCCACGGCAGCTAGGGAGGCTGTCACAGCTAGGACAAATCACAGAGACAAAATGAAATGGCCTCAAGTTGCACCAGGGCAAGTTTAGATTGGATATTAGTGAGAATTTCTTCCTGGGAAGTGTTGCAAATGCTGGCACAGCTGCCCAGGGAAGTGCAGGAGTCCCCATCCCTGGGGGGATTTAGAAGCCATGTGGATGTGGCACCTGGGGAAATGGGTTAGTGGTGGGCTTGGCAGTGCTGGTGGAATGGTTGGACTCAATTTTAGAGAGCTTTTCCAACCTAAATGATTCTGTGATCTGGGATTGGCTTTGCAGAGACATGAGCTGCTGGCCTTGAGTTCCTCTTGCTGTGGTCTAGGTGTTTGGTGGCACACACACTTGCATTTGAAAGGTCTGTCTGAGACTCCATGCCATCCTAGAGATGGGGCTTCTGTGGTCCTCTTCTGCTTAGACACTTAGATAGATGGGCTGTGCATCAGAGTTCTTCTGTTTGCTTTACTGGGGTTTTCCTTGAGATTTGAGGACATCTTCTGGCTGGATGTCCGTTCCCCACCAGCACCAGCCAAGATGCTTCCTGTTCTCCTGTGTGATCTCTAGAGCTGCTGTTGTCTCCTGCTGCTGCTGTCAGGCTGTGTATTGATGGCACGGCCTCAGTCATGGTTGGCACCTGAATGAATTACAGCAATACAAATAAATAACAGAAGAAATAGTATTTGCAAGAGCAATGGGTTGAAGATCTAACATTTATGCGGTGCCATTCATCAGAAATGACACACAAATGCTCTGTAAACTCTCACATGCACATAAAATGCTGCTCCCAGGCTTCAGGGTAGTGTCAACTGTTTAATAACAAAGCTGCACTATGGTTCAGGACCTGAAATGCAAAATTACTTCTACTTCCCCTGCAGGGAAAATTCAGGTCCACAAATAGCATGAACCCTATTTGAAATTATCGGACACCCCTATGAACATGATGTGGACATTTTATTTATGTCTTTCAGTGGGTAAAACTGGCAGCTCTGTGGCTTATCTGAAAGTTGTTGTCTCTGCCAACCAAGAGACATGGGCTCTTTTGGGTTGTGGGGTGCACTGTGCTCTAGAAAGTCGTAGGATTGTTTGGGCTGGAAGAGACCTTAAAACTCATCTCATTCCACCCCCTGCCATGGGCAGGGACAACTTCCACTATCCCAGGCTGCTCCAAGCCCTGTCCAGCCTGGCCTTGGACACTGCCAGGGATCCAGGAACAGCCACAGCTTCTCTGGGCACCCTGTGCCAGGGCCTCACCACCCTCACAGACAGGAATTCCTTCCCAAGATCCCATCTCTCCCTGCCCTCTGGCACTGGGAAGCCATTCCCTGTGTCCTGTCCCTCCATGCCTTGTCCCCAGTCCCTCTGCAGCTCTCCTGGAGCCCCTTTAGGCCCTGGCAGGAGCTCTGAGCTCTCCCTGGAGCTTCTCTTGTCCAGCTGAACACCCCCAGCTCTCCCAGCCTGGCTCCAGAGCAGAGTTGCTCCAGCCCTGGCAGCATCTGTGTGCCTCCTCTGGACTCACTGCAGCAGCTCCATGTCCGTCTGCTGTTGGGTACCCCAGAGCTGGGAGCTCTCCAGGTGAGGTTTTACCTGAGCAAAGTAGAAGGGGCACAGTTTTCTCCCTTGACCTGCTGCCAAGTCCCAAGTAGCCTTATGAGTTACTGATTTGCTGAGAAAACTGGAGCCTCCCAACCTGCTGTTGCTGCTTCTTGCAGGTCTTCTGTCTCGTGGGTACAGCATCTACGAGTCTGCAAGGTGGCCTTTGTTCTGTGGGACCTCTTGGTCTCTGTTCCTGGTGACATGAGCTTTTCATTGCATCATGTTTAAGAACATGCATCAGAGGAGAAGGAGGTGGGGAGGGAGGAGAAAAGTTTACTTCTTGCCATTTTTTGAAAAAATTTTATTTTTTCTTTTTCATTTTAATAAAGGAATCCCATTTTAATTTATTTGCTCTGGCCTTCTCCTTCCTCCAGGCGTTGTCTAGCGTAAGACCTGAAGATTTGCATGCTTGATGGAGTCTGATGGCAATAACCAAATCAGCATTAGCAAATGCAGCTCACTGGCAGGAGATGAGCTCCATGACTGCCACAAAGATGAGCCCGTGTGTGGAGCACGTTGTGCCTTGGCACAGGGGCACAAGTAGGAAGCCATTGGCAAGTTTGAAATACAAATCCCTTTGGGGCTTTTGTTTTTAGGTTGCCTTGCTCTGTGGTGAACATGTGATCAAAGTGAGGCTGAGAAGAGGGTGGGCAGGAGCGTGGTGACCTCTGCCAGCTCCTCAGGGAGCTGGAGGCTGGAGTCCAGAAGATGTGAGAGAACATATTTGGGGTATTCATTGTCTCTTTTAAGCATCTTGATTATGAATTAAATGGGCCAAAAGAAACCTAACTGTTGGTAGTCACTGAGGTTGCTTGGGTAGTGCCTTCACTAGTCAGCCTGGCCTTTGGCAACTGTCTTTGTTTTTGGTTGTTTCCATCTTAGAGTTTCTTTTTGGGGCTGGAATTTCATATTGGGGACCTTGATCTTCTCTTCAACCCAAAGGTACCAGGTATTTGTGAGACCAGGAGTTGGGCTTTGATGATCCTGGTGGGTCTTTCCAGCTCAGGGTATTTATTCTGTGCTTCCATGGTTGGTACAAAGCTGGTGCACTGGATTAATTAAATTAATGTCTGATATGCAGTTGTTGTTTTCCCCACAAGAAGATAAACACTTCTTGGTCAGCCTGTTGAGAAGCACAGAGCTGCCATGTGAATTGTAAGCAGGACACAAGCAGCAGGGTTTCTTTTAGCTGTTTTAAACTATAAGGCTGTAAAATGAGTCCTTTCATAACATGTAATTAATATGGTGATGCATTAATTTCCCATGTAAAGGTTTTAAGTTAAAAGTGACCCAGCACTGACAGGCTTCACTAAACAAACGTCAACTTGTAAATTAATATTGTCAGGTTAGAAATGACCCATTTTAGGATTCCTTTTCAAAATATGAAAAAGAGAATGTTAACTTAATTTTTTGTCGATGCAACTTGAGTATCCCATTGAAGCAGATTTGTCTCTACATATATATACAGACTCCTGCAACATGGTCTGTGTTGTTTTGATGCCTTTTTAAGTGTCCTTTATGGAATGGTTTGGGTTGGAAGGGTTCTTAAAGCTCATCCAGGACACCTTCCACTATCCCAGGTTGCTCCAAGCCCTGTCCATCCCAGCCTTGGACACTCCAGGGATCCAGGGGTAGCCACAGCTTCTCTGGGCACCCTGTGCCAGGGCCTGCCCACCCTCACAGCCAGGAATTATTTCTTTATAACATCTAATCTGACTTTACCCTCAGTTTAAAACATTTCTCTCTTGTCCTATTACTACATGCCCATGTAAAAAGTCCCTTTCCATCTTTTTTATAAGCTCCCTTTAAATGCTGAAAGGAATATATCTGTGGATCTTCAGGAGGAACAGAGAAGCAGATCGTTTTACCTCCTCTGAAATAATCTAAAAATGGGGTGCTGTATGTAGCACAGCTCTAAGTTGTGATATTTTTTTTTTGGGTCACCTCGATTGGGAGCCTAGTATGCCTGAAAACTATAAAATAAAAAGTGCTCCAAGTTTTCCATAACTGCAAATCCCCCATGTTACTTTCACATGTTGCAACAATTTATACTTTAAAGGCACCATTTTAGTAAAGCTTAATACTGCCTCTCCTGTGTTTTAGACTTGCATAGTTGTGCAAGAGATAATTGCCTGTTTGGGAGACAAAAAGCTAATTTTGCCTCAGGCCCTGTACTTTTTCTTAACAAAGTTGATCCTTGTTGCAAAGCAGCTTGCAAGTGGTGTGTGTGGATGAGTCTGGAGGGGCACAGATGGGTGGATGATGTGCAGGTGTGGTTTATGAAAAAAAACCCCAACCCACAGACCATTTTTCTGGATGCTGCTGAACGTCTTTTCCTCACACCCTCTGCCTCATCTCCTGCTCCACCATGAGCTCCTGGGGATGGGAATATCTTTGGAGGCTTTGGCAGCCGTCCTGGTCGGTTCAGCACGGGGTGTGCACCCCCAGTGTATTTGCAGTTGCTTCTCTTTTGCTCTTACTCTATTTTTATTGGTATTAGGGGGTGTTTTTATGTGGTTTTCAATATGCAAATGTTCAGACAGTGTGCCCTGAGGCTGGCGGCTCCTTTCAGTGCTTCCCCAGGGCTCCCCACACCGCGCAGGCCGCGGGGCTGGTGGTGCCTGGGGTGGCTGAGCTGGCTAAGGAGTGTCTGGTGACTCATGTCCTGGGGACACCCAGGTGATTGAGATGACCCAGAGGGCTAAATCTTCCTTCCCTTTGTGGTGCTTCACGCTCGGGGTTGTCCTCTCCTGCTCCTCCATCTCTGGTGTCTCCATCACTTCAACCTTGTGCTGTGGGTCTTCCTCAGACTCCATCACCAGGATGATCCTCTCCCCACCTTCCCATGGGCTCTCCTTCTCCTTTACCCTGAGGCAGAGCTCGCTGTCCAACCCCATCCTGGTCAGGTCCTTCATCAGCTGAGCAAGAGGAGCCTCTGCTGCAGGAACAGCAGGTTGGCTGGCCAGCTACACCTATAGGTTATCAATAGTAATTAATTGGGAATGTAAAGAGGTCATGCATCTGCATGGAGCAGTTTTTCTGCATGGTGAGGGATGGGTGCTGATGAGGGATTGGGGTAGGTGGCTCTGCAGCATGGCTGGGCTTGGGAAGGGGCTGTGCCACTGGACGCTGTTTTCGGGAGGGACAGCAGTCAGGTTTTGCTCTTAGCGCTGGAAGTGCTCAAGATCAGTCTCCACAGAGGACAAAAGGAAAAGGGAATCCTCCTCAATCCAGACTGAGCACTGCAGAGCCCCACGAGGGAGGTTTGCAGCCCTTCTTGTCTGAGATTGGAGCCATGCAGAAGTGGCAGATCTTCAGTCTTTACTCAGGGTGTACCTCACCGAGGTGTACTTGGCAAGGTGACCTTGTGCTGGCTGGTGAGATGTCAGCTGAGAAACCTGCACCATTTCTCACCCTCTTTTGCCTCTAGTTTTTGTTTGCAAAAGGGCTGTAGCTCACTGAGGCTCAGTCAGACCTGACAAGGCACCAAAATCCCCAAGCCATGTGCTTGCTCTCTGCCCATCTTCCTCTCTTCTGCTGGAGCTGGGGGCAGTGGTGGGATTGCACCCTAACCCTACAAAAATCAGTGGGAAAAAGGCAGACCATCTTCATCAGCCAACTCACTGTCCAGCTTTGCAAGGCCCACTGTGCTCCAGCTAATATTAAACTAAAGATGAGGGTGAAGAGCTGGTTTGTTTTTTATTATTTTGACTTTAAATTTTGAAAACTGTTATTTGAAAGAGGAATAAAAGGGTTTTCCTTCAAGAGGAAAAAGCTCTGACACGGAAAAGAAAAACATGAGCTAGATGTTTCTGCTACAATTGATAATTTTGTGTTTTTTTGGTGTTTGCATCTTCCAGCACTGAGTGCCCCAGCCAGCTGTGGGGTTGACAGAAGGTTTTATAGCTCATGGAATCAAAGGAGCCCTGGTGTCTGTAGAGTGAGAGCTGGGCTGAAGGGATGCTGTGATGATTGGTACCAGCTAAAGGTGAAGGGACACTCATGGGCAGGGATGCCTTCCACCATCCCAGGTTGCTCCAAGCTCCATCCAGCCTGGCCTTGGACACTTCCATGGATGGAGCAGCCACAGCTTCCCTGGGCAACCTGTGCCAGGGCCTCACCACCCTCAGAGGACAGAATTTCTTCCTAGTATTGACCTTTCGAAATGCTCGTGTGATGCAGGAGGAGAACTTGTGTCTGTGGACAGTTGTTAAGTTGGGGTTCCTCTAGGGTTTTGTTCTTAATGAGATATACCATCAATATGAGTATGTGTAATAGAGATTTTGGTTCCTTTCAGGGTGGGCTTCTTAATTTATACGAAAATGGCATTTGTGCCTTGCTTGTTTTCAGTATGCTTTAAGTGAGGAGTGAGAGTTGGTCCTGAAGAGATACAGAGAGAGTTTTGGCTGAGGATTGAAGTGTCAGTTCTGGCTCTTTTACAAGGGAAGACACAATAGGTGAGACACCGAAACACCAGGAAAAAGAGAGAGATTAAAAAAGCCAAACGTGATATGGTGGGATGTGCTTCAGAGGGTGGCTGGGCATTTGGGAGATGGTTCATGAGCTGCAGGTGAAGGATCTGACCCTAGGCCAAGCCTCAGTTTTGGGGAGGGAGGAGACAAGCTCTTGGGGATGGGATTGTCCCAGTGATGGATTCTGGGGAAATCCCACAGCCTGCAGCTGTTGTGAAGGAGGGACCACTGATGGAGGAGCAGGACAGGTGAGAATGGGAGGTTGGAAAACACCCAAGTTTTGAGCTTGACTTCAGAAAAGTGAGGGCAAAAAGTTTTTAAGTCTTCCCAGAGAGTGCAGCCAGGACCCTGCTGGAGTCACAGCCCTCTGGGAGATGGGGTTTGGGGAGGCCACCAGTGTGGGCACCTCAGCTGGGTGTCACCTTGCACACAAGCAGGGCTGGGGGCAAGGTGACAGAGCTGGGGGACACAGCATTTCCCCTGCAGGTGGGAGCAGTGGATGGGGTGTAGTTCCTTCACCCAGGCTCTGCTGCCCAGCCAGACCCAGCAACGGGTGGCCTGGTGGCCGTGATTCCTAATTAAAAAGCGGGGAGAAACCTGAGGAGCATGAAAGTATAAGCCCAATGCTAAAGCAGACCAGATGCTGCTCAGATCACGATGCCCCACGGTCCACTGGAGCGAGGATGCAGAGGCAGTCACCTGTAGCCTGCCTGGGGGTGGCAGGGAGGCAAGGGGAGGGAGAGCACAAGGCAGAATAATCCCTTTCTGGTTTTTCTTTTTCCTCTGGAGCGTTTTGGTCTCGCCCCTGGACAAAAGCAGGATAGTGTGGTGTGTCATTTCCTCCCTAGCAGCCATTCAGCCTGGCACCGTGTGGGCTCTGCCACCCCCTCCCCTGCCCCGGGCACAGATTGCTCCTTGTTCCAGTTGTCTGTACCACCCAGGGCTTCCTTTCCAAGTTTTCTCACACCCTTTTATAGCTGCGCAGAAGAAAGCTTTAAAGCCACACAAAGGAGGAACCAAGCAGGCAGGAGGGATATCTTTAAAAACCAGGCGTGTTTCTCTGCAGAGCCTCGGTGGTGGAGAAGGGCTGGGTGAGCTCTGGCCAAGAAGAACGGGCTCAGCCCTTGTCTGATAGCCAGGAGGGCAGCTGGTCATGTGTGCTGTGTGTCTGTGAGGCTTTACATGTGAGATCAGCTGTGTTTGCAGATCCCAGTCCAGGCACAGTGACACGCTGGGAGCACCAGGTCCTGAGTGGGATGAGTCTGAGCTGGGGACCACTGGATGTCCTTGCTGAAGAGCTGGTTGGGTACAGTGGCCTCGATGGCATTGGTGAAATCATCAACGCCAGTTGTGTCTCATACATTTTGGGGATGAGGGAGAAGTCCAGCTTTCCTGGTCTGGGCACAGAATGAACATCAGACTGTCCTGCTTTCTGTTTCTCTTGTTTCTCTTGGTCAGCAGCTCATTTCACCAAGGACCCATCCCAAAGGCAGGACCTTTCGCCCTCACCAGTTTGCTTAGTTGGCAATCAAACAGATGACCTAGAGGCAAGCAGCAATTCATTACAGCCCTCATTTAGCATGCAATAAAATGTGCTGTATACCTTGTCTTTTGATCAATAAGTTGTATATTATACACAAGTCAATGTGTTTACATCACAAGGAGGCTTCTCGCTGGCTTGTTTCTGCTGGGCTCTCTTGGCCTGGGATGATGGATCGACGCTGGGATGGTGGGGAGGGATATTGTTAAACAGTAATTGGTTACTGAATTATTTAGCTGCACAATCCCTGTAGCAGCAGCACCACCATTCAGTGCTTAACTTGCAACTGTCTCAGCTGAGGAACAAATACAGGGCCCTGCAAACTCAGTGGAGCCTGAGGCAGAATAATTCTGTAAGACTGTGCTTTGAAAATGAGGTTTACAGTTATTTTGACCGTGATAGTCTTATGCAGTGGGAAGTGTATGCTAATCGTTTACAGGCTGCAGCCTTTTAATTTGTAAGCAGAATTCTGCTGCTTCCATAAGGAGAAAGTGATGTTGATCCGTTGCAGGTTCCCCAAATTAAAGGTGAGCATCTCCCTGCACCTTCTGACTCCAGTGGTGTTTGCTGCAGGTGCAGCTGGTTTGTATCTCTTGGGCTCCTGGCCTGGGTCCCTGCAAGAGATCGGTTAATTCACCAAGGAACCTGAGCTGGCAGGCAGAAAACCCCACCCAAAACACCTGCTTTGCCCCCAGAGCCTTGTTGCAGTGGCTTGCAGCTGGTTGAAGACCACCAGCCCATTCCTGGTTCCAGACCAGTGGTGATGCTCTCCTTGCACTAACCTGCAGCAGAACCTCACCACACACGATTCTCTCCTGAATTTTCAGGTTGGCAATTCCTGAAAGTCCTCTACCTTTGAGGTGTGCTGAGAAAACCTTTCAACAGATTCTGCTCCAGCACAAAACCTGCTCCTGGTTTGTGTTTCCCTGCATGTTTCAGGCAGCAGAGCCAGGAAGGAGGCATTGCACACTGGTGCTTCTTCATACCAACTCCCTTGTGAGTGTAGCTCTTCACTTAAGGCTGTTTCAGTTCCACCCCTGCCAGGCAGTTCCTTTTGTCCTTTTGGTTTTTGTGTGTGTAGGAGTATCCAAGAACTATCTGGTGACTCTTCAGGCTTTGCTTTGGACTGGCCTGAGATCTGGTGGCTTAAACTTACTTCTTCCTTGTAGATGCACCCTGTGTTCTCAGTGTGGATGGCAAGACCCTCATTTGATGCTCTTCCCTTAACTAAAAGCTCAAAGCTTTTATTTTGCTCCTGTGGATGGATGGCAAGCTGGGAGGGATGTGGAGGAAGGAGGTGCAGGCAGTTTGCAGTGGATTGTTCACAGTTAATTTGGCACTGAGGAATGGGAGGTTCCCCTAATGTAGGGGTGAGGTGTGTCATCCATGGCACACTCCAGAGTAGCAGAGGGTCTCCATGAGCATCACCAGGGACCAGCAGCTAAAACTTTCCATCCATCACGTAGGCAAGACCACTGGTTGATGCTCTGCTGACTTTCCCAAGCACAATTTGCTTATTGCTATCAATTTTACTGACTTGCCCCAGTGCCTGGCAGATCCAGCACTAGGGCAGGCCTCTGTTTTGCTGCACAGGGCATAAATATTCTGCTCAAAAGTCCCAAATGTCCCTGTCCAGTCCCACAGCAGGAGGTTTGATGCTCACCAGTTCAGCCCAGCTTTGTTTTCCCTCCCCTTCTTGCAATTCTTGTAATGCTGCGTAACCAAGAGCAGGATCCAACCCTGTGATTCAGACCTTCCCAAAGACACATCTTGGGGAAGATTAATCTCCCTAATGGAATCTAGCCTGGTGACAGCTGTGACTTTCAAACCCAAGTCCCAAATAAACCAGGGAGATCTGGGAGGCTCGGAACTTTCTAAGCAAGTGATGTATAAAGCTAAATAGTTATAATTAACTTCAAAGCATGAAACCGTTCAAGAAAAAACAGTACCAGAAAAAAAAAAAGAAAAAAAATTCCTCCCTAGACTTGGGTAAAAATGAGTTGATTCTTCTGTCACATAAGCTGTGCCTTTAATATACAGAAGATACTTCTAAAATTTTGAATTGTAATGGGTAACTGATAATGAAGTTCTCTCTTTCCTTGGAGTAGTGTGGTTCTGTCACTGGAGGGAGCTGCCTGAAGCTGGTATGTTTGGAAACAGGGTTATTGTTCTGTAAATCAGCGTGAGGTCACTTAATTAAACACAGCCAGGGCTTTGTGGGTCTCTGAAGAGAGCAGTGGAGTGGTGGCAGGGCTGGTGCAGGGGATGGGGACAGAGCCTTTTGCACAGTCTCTATATACCTGTATATAATCTACCTTGTGGCTGACGGGATAGAGCATGGATGGATGGATGAAGAGCATGGGAAGACCGTAGGGAGCTTTAAACTTTGCCCACCACCCCGATGGATTTTTTGGGGTGCTGTATGGACCCTGTGCATGCACCCCAAGCCTGAAAGGTTTGGCTGGTGCTTTCCAGGCACCATCCAGCAGCTCTGGCAGTGCAGCCCCACTGTCTCCTTCCTGCACGGAAATGCCGGGTGAGTTTCTTCCGAAACAAACTCCACGTTGGCAAGGCAGCCCCATCTCTGTTTCATGCATCCTTGCTTTCAGCGTGGGACTGGAGCTTGCATCCCAGGAAAATAATACATGTCCAGGAGGCCAAGACAAACAGTGTCTGCTTGCTTTTTTTACGACCTCTTGTTGCTCCTCCCAGCCATCACCACTATTCCCTTAATAAGGGACTTTTTGATCTCCAGAAGGAACTTCCTCACTTCTCAGGGTTTAAACCAAGGTGGTTGGCAAAGGGAAGGCCTGGAGAAACAGGGGACTCCTGCTCTCTGCAGCCCTTTGCATGGTCATGTTTTGATTTAGAGCCTCATTCTAGTTCAGAACTGGGGATGATCATCAGGTTTTTAACTGCCAGAGGGCAGGGTTAGATGGAATATTGGGAAGAAATTCTTCCCTGTGAGGGTGGTGAGGCCCTGGTACAGGGTGCCCAGAGGAGCTGTGTCTGGCCCTGGATCCCTGGCAGTGTCCAAAGCCAAGTTGGACGTTGGGGCTTGGAGCAACCTGGGATAGTGGAAGGTGTCCCTGCCCATGGTCAGCATTTTCTGTAAGATCCCTTCCAACCCAAACCATTCTGTGATCCTGTGGGAAGGACTGTTAGGTTTTAGAGGAAAATGCAGACAGTGCATTTTGATGAGAGGTGAGATGCTCCAGGTGCCAGCCAGCTCCCCCAGGACTAACCCAGCAGCAAGTCTCATGCTGGTGACTTCAAGCACAGATGGTGGCCCTGAAACCCCCAGGGCCCTGTGAAAACCCTGCCAGGATCATTGGGTAGATGCAAATAATTCAGCCCAAATCTTGGGACAACAGCATCAACAATCCACTTGAAGCCCCAACTCCTGGTATCAATTGCTGGCTGTCCACTTTGGTCCGTGGACTGAAGGGGAGAGAAGGATCCACTTTTACCTTCATGGTTTGGAGCAGAAGCTCAGAATCTTGTCTGCCATTCAGACTTAGAGGCAAAGAAGTAATTTGTTTAAGCCATGGGAATTTTTTTCGTTTGGAAACTGCCAGGGGGGTTTTGAACCTCCAGGGCTTGCAGTTCCAAGTGTGACAATTAAAAGTTTGGGGTATTTAGTGAACTCTGCATAGCTGTTTTTCCTCTTTCATAGCTCCATCATACCTTCTAATTAATTCCCTTTAATTGCTTTTAATTTCCTTTCCTCCTTATTTCTCCTTCCGTATAACTAGTGCTGTCATCCTTTTAGTCTGCCTTTCATGTTGGAGACTCTCTATTTGATTTCGTTTCATCCACGTTGTGTCTTGCAGCTATTTCATTCCTGGAAAGCTCCAGCTCCGGTGATAAAATCTAAGTGGATTCAGAGAACCTGAAAGGATCGCATGCTTCATGGTTTTCCCTTCAGTAATATGGGAGATAAACAGGATGTAATAAGGGATCCGTCCTCCTTGGAAAAGAGCCATTTCCCTGTGTCACCTGTGTTTTTGTGGTACCGTCATGCCAGGGATGCTCTTAGTCACTGGTGACAAGATAAAGAGCCTGCTGGTCCCTGGTGCTGGCGGGTGTCTGGGGCTGGAACAAGCCCCTGGGATGACACACTGTCTCACTGCGTTTTGATTTTCCACTGCTGCTCTGCCCGGCAGCATTCCCACTGCTGGGACACCCAGCACGTGGCCTGGCAGCCTGCTGGCAGCCCTGGTCCCTGCCTGGATGGAGGGGACACAGGGAGGGTGGCAGTGTGCTGCATTTGGCCAGATAAGGTCAGATTATGAAAATCTTGACATTTGTCTCTGATAGCTTTTGGTTTTAATGTGCACTAAGGGCACTGTGTGTTTTGACTGAGGTACTTTCCAGCCCAGTCAAAAATAAAAAGTAAAAGCAAGCAAAACCTCTCTTGAGCACTCAGAAGAGTCCAAAGGGGTTGAATATGTGGGTGACTATCAGCAGAGCTCTGTGGAACTTGGTCAATATTCACCATTTGAAGAGCTGGCTGAGGGTTGGGAGTCACGGATTAAAGTTTTATACACCTTTGCTTCTTGAATGAAAATCAAATTGCTTTGTCTAATCTAGCATTTTTCTTTGCTGCTTCTCCATTGATAATGGTTTTTTTAACACTGCCTGCCCTGATGTTTTTCACCCAGCAGAGCTAAGTGGGGGCTTCCTCTCTTTCTTTTCCTAGGAAAAAATGACCAGCAGCATCTAGTTCTAGCTGGAATTGGCCCAGTTGCCTGCTTTATGTTGTAATGCTGGTAAAACCCTGGAGTAGTTAACACTGGCATCATGAGAAATGTGGCTGGAAGTCAGCTGGGGGCTTTGGTGGTGAGGAAAGTTCTGGAACTCTTGCTGGGAAGTAGAAGGTAGCATGGAGCAGCACAGGCTGTCCCAGAGCTGGGGACATGCGCCTCTGCCAGGGTTAGGTTGTGGGGCAGTTCTTTGGAGTCTGGTGAAGAAACTTTGGGCTATCAGGCTGCTGGAAGGGAAGAAAAAGCCGAATTTGCGTGGAAAATGATAGTAGAGGAAGCTGTGGGAGAAACGTGATCCCAGGACTTTGAGGTGCCAAGAAGAGCAGTGCTACAGACAAACACATCTTCTGCCACCAAAAAAGACTGAGTCACGCTGCCTTGGAAGTTTGTTATGGATTATTAGTGTTCTTCTACTGGCAGTGTGAATGGCAGTGAATGGCTCCCTGAGCCTGTGGTGGTGAATGTCTGTCATGGTGAGTTGGTGCAACAGAATGGGTGGGAGATGTTCAGGACTGGTCCATGAGCTGTAGGTCTGGTTTTGCAGATCCTAGCAGCCTGAAATCCCCTTTTAGGGGATACAAGACTAATGAGGTCTTAGTGAAGTTCCTGTCTTTGAAAGGGGAGAAGTCCCACAGTTCTCTGCTCTGTCCAGGTGGGACCAAGCTATGGGCAGGAGCTGGTGGCCTCCAGGTTAGCCCTGGGCTGTCCCCACTGTCTGGGCGCCCAGGATTGAAGTGGCTCTGCGCCAGGCAGTCACCAAGATGTACTATTTTGCAATAAACTGATCTGAGCACTTTGTGCCTTTGCATTTGAGGGTGAATCATCCTGGCGAGAACTGAGAGTGAGCAATCTCTGGTGATGGCAGTGGGGCAGGTTGCTGGCAGCCCCAGGCTGGGTGGCAGTTGTGGGGGAGCCTCCTTGTCCCCATCCTGGCTGGGCATGTCCTTGTGGCTGAGTCTGGGGCTGAGGGAGAGCAGCTGGCTGCAGACTTGACCCCTGGTCCTGAGAGCAGTGTGTTCTTGGATCTTTGGGGGAATTAGGGAATTGTAGAATAGTTTGGGCTGGAAGATCTACTCCAACCCCCTGCAGTGAGGAGGGACACCTTGACCTGGACCAGGTTGCTCAGAGCCTCACCCACCCTGACCTTGAACAGTTCCAGGGATGAGGCAGCCACAGCTCTGGGCAACCTGTGCCAGGGCCTCACCATCCTCAGTGTAAAAATTCCATCCTTCACCAAGTCTAAACCGACCCTCTGTAAATTTAAAATCGTCATTGCAATAGGCCCTGCTAGAAAGTTTGTCCTTACCTTTCTTAGAAATCTTTTTTAGGTACTGGAAGGGGCTCTGAGATCTCCTTGGAGCTTCTTTTGTCCAGCTGAACACCCCCAGCTCTCCCAGCCTGGCTCCAGAGCAGAGTTGCTCCAGCCCTGGCAGCATCTCCTTGGCTTCCTCCAGCAGCTCCAAGCAGCAGGAGCTGGAGATCCTTCTCCAGGGTGTGATGGGGAGATGCATGTCTCCTCTTCGGCATGAAAAGCCACCACAAGAAAACTGTGGGGAGCCAGCCTTGGGCTACTGCCCCACCCTGAGAGCTTGGCAGACCCTGCAACCCCCGAGCGAGACAGGATGCTTTATTTCCTCGGCAGCCAGGCTCTCGGCCGAGCATCCCTCGGCACTGTGCTCCTGACTCTTCCCGCTCCCATCTTAATAACTGTAAAGATCGGGGTTGCCAAGGTCTTCCCGTTGCTATAGTGAGATTAGATAGGGCAGAGTGCTGCATTCCCTCTGCTGAGGGGAGAAATCACTCCCATCCCTTCCCTGGGCTTCACCAGCCAGGTTTTTTTTCATCCACCAGCAGCAGCCGCTAATTGCACCTGAAAGACACGCCACGTATTTCACTGCAATTAATATTTCATAGCCTTAAAAAAAAAAAAAATTAAAAAAATTTAATTATCAAGGCATTTTCTCCTGGAACCAACTTAAAGAGACTCTCCGGCTGGAACGAGTTTACAGCGCTAAACTGTGAAGTTAAAATATTTATCTTCATAAACACGTCACTCGAGCCGTGCTATTCCTCGCAGGGTCATTAGCAAGAGGCACGTTAGTCCAATCAGGAGGTGCCTGGGAGACAGAGATTTGCCTTTTGCTTCTGGGCGGGGTTAGGAGATGATTTATTAAACGAATTTGAGAGCTGCGAGTCTGGCCAGACCTCTGAGTCAAACGGCTGTAGGAAAAAAAAATCCCACCAGCCAGAGGCTTTTGCAGGCAGAAGATGGGGTGCAGTCATTTCGATACGGTTGGTTATTTGCTGATGTGGAGGTGTCCTCCCCAAAAACTCCTGAGGACATACAGCAACTGATCCAGGGAGCCGTCATATTGCAGGAGGTAGTTCGCATTTTAATTTTCTTAGTTTTAATTTTAATTTTCTCAGGTTTTATTTTCACTTTCTCAGTTTTTGTTTTAATTTTCTTGGCGCACCTGTGGGGCTTGGGTGGGTTTATTAAGAATTCAGGTGAGATTTCCCTGAGTACAGGAGTGCACAGCTTGGGGCATGGCAGGTTGTCGTTCCCCTCCACCTCCTCTTTTGGGTTTAAAATGTTGGGTTTGAGGCCATGAAGTTTAACCCCCTATAACCCATTAACCAGACATGCCCTGGAGAGTGATGCCTGTGATCTGCTCAGTGTGTGGGGAGGGCATGGAGGGTTTAGGTAATAGTTTAGTTTTTGGACTTGAGGTGGTATTTTGTGCATGTTGGGTGGTGGCATCTGAGGACATGGAATGGGGTGAAGGACATGGGGTTTTTTGGAGGTGTTGCTGCATGGTGTGCTTCCCAAAACTCATGTCTTGGGAGCCAGAGGTGGTTGTGTCTGTAATACCTTCTGCTCCTGAGAGTGGGGAGGAATATGCATGGGAAGAGCTTTTGGTGGCTCCATATCCTGGAAGAAGATCCTTGGCTGAAGCGTGCTGAAGATTACTCAAGCTGTAGATCAGTCACTGGGTTTTTCCCCTGTGAAATCCCCTTCTACTCTCTGGGTCCCCATCAATTTATTTGTGCAAACCACACAAGCAATGTCACAGGGGCTGCCCAGGATTGTTCCAGGGTCTTGCACCACAGCTGGTGCATGGGCTCACCCCTTGCTGCAGCTTGAGTAGGTGGGAGTGGAGAAGTGTGTGATACCTGCCAGGTTGCACAGGTCCAGAAGAAAGGCAAAGAACAAGAGATGCTGTTGGTGATGGGGGAAGGCTCTTGTTTCTCATCCTCTGAGCAGACAGATGTAGCCTGAACAAGGGCTGAGATACCTCAGCCTACCTGCCCAACAGCAAACCTTGACTTCGAGTGAAATTTTTGAAAACAGATCTCCTGAGCAGCACTTTGAGCTGTCTGTGCAAAGAGGTGTGTTGGATGTTCTGTATTCTATAGGAAATGAGTTCTTTCAGAGATTTTCCAGAGGGTCCCAGTTTGTGCTGTCTGCCCTCGTCTCTCCCACTTGCTGTCTGCCGACCTCCCCCAGACGTGCTGAGGCTTTCAGCCCAAGGTGTTTATCAGGTGGGCTTTCCCTTTCTTTGCTGGCACATTTGCAGTAGCAGACATCACTCAATGTTGACTGTCTGGTCTGCTTTGCTTCGGCAACCTCAAATCTTGATGCTCTCCTTGCTCCCACCGCTGATCTTGGCTTGAGGTTGGACTGGGAAGCACCCAGTGCTTTCCAGGTGCTCTGTTCACGTGTTTTTTTGGTAGGTCTGTCATGATTTCACATGGTCCTCTTCCAGCAGTGATGGCACAGGGTGTGCTCAGTGCTGATCACCTGAAGGAGGTGTGTTCAAAGGTTACACCCTGGTGGTAAATGCTGTGCAGTTCAATCAGGGCTGATACTTGAATGATCGTGGAGAGCCCTCCTCCCAGAGAAACCCAGATCTTTTGGATGCAGCAGGACCTAACCACCATTTCTGGGAAGTTTTATTGGCTGCCCTTTTCCAGCAGAAGGTTCCTGCTGGTTGCAGCTGCCACAATGAGCATCTTTGGTTTACAGGAACCTTCTGGAGGAGCTTCTGCCTCACCATGGCATGGCCAAATGTGACCTGGTGGCATTGTGGCCAGTGTCCCAGATAGGGGATTACTGGGATGACTTCTGGTCTCAGTCCTGTGCATTTTTGATATAAAAGAGAGGAGGAAGTCCCTGGTTTGTGCTCTCAGTTTGGCTTCTGTGCCAGTGGAGTTGAGACTCCATGTGTGGAAGGGACCTGGTAGAACCTGGGTCCTGGAATGAAACCCACCTGTGGGTGTCCAGGTGAGGAAGTCTCTTTCTGGAAAGCCACATGAGCTAAAGGGCATGGTTGCCCTTGGTAGAGTGAGTTTATTACAGTTTTAGGGAGAAGAGTGTTTTGGGATTATGTAAAACTTGCTATAACATTCTCTCAGGGGTTTCCAAGGGTGTCTAAAACTTAGTGGGATTTTTAGGGAAGGACCAAGAGTGCAGGAAGGGAGGAATTAGAGTGGGCTGGGGAAGAATATATGAGGGAAAATAAGGGGAAAAGCAGAATCAAAGCAGCTTGCCTTCACGTGGAGATAAGGAGGGGGTCACAGCTGGGGTGAGGGCTGAATCTTGATGTCTGGGAGTGTGTAGTGGAGGCTGGATAGCAGGAAGGTAGCTGGGATGGTGATAATGAGGTCGGTGGTGGATTGGTAGGGGGAATGGGAAGGAAATAGCAGCAACAAGGAGCAAAGGAGCAATTCCATGGAGTATTGTGATACTACCACAGACTTCTGAGTGTGGGGCGTGTCACACCTGGGAAAGTGAGTGGTGCTTACAGCTGATAAACTATTCAACTGGCTTTTTCCATACTCTGTGAGAGCAGGGGGAATGTGTGTGAGCAATATGCTCAGCCCTCATCCAGGCTGAGGAGCAGCAGATACCCACGAGCAGGTAGGTGCCACCCACAGCCAAACCACCCATGTGTTACTGCTGCAATGGAGAATGTGGGGAAAAAGCTGGGAGCAGAGAGATAGAGGAGAGCCTTTGGGGTGTGACAGGGCACTTGGAGCTGTTGTGTGGTTCTTGGGGTGTCCAGTTCCCCAGCACTGCGGCTGGTGCTGCCAGCTGTGGTGCTCATCTCCCGCTCCCCCAGCCGTGCCAGAGGACATGCATTATGCATGGCCACTAAAACTCTCACCCTGTTGCTTCTGATTACAGGGAAATTACGGGTTACTGGGCCAGACTGTGCAGCTGGTGACGTCTGTGGGGCTTTGATGCCCCGAGCAGAATTCGGTCAATGATGCATTGCTAAGTGCAGGTGCTTGGCAGCAGCCTGACCTCAGCCCTGGAGCTCTGCGTTATCCCAAGCCTGGATTTCACAGGGAATTTGCAAGCCCTGAGACTTGCCTCAAATCGTTTGTATAAATTTTTTTTTTTTTTCCAGTCTTGCAGAGCTTTGGCAAGGCATCTGTTCTGGGTGCTGTTTCCCGTGACTCAGAGGGTAAATAGCAGTTGCTGTGCTCACCTGGTTTGCTTGCTAAAAATGAAAGCGGAGCAGTCCAGGGGCTTGTTTCCTGGTTGTTTCCTTCTATTTCAGGCGAGTTCATCTCTCATTATGGGCTGTCAAACCTCAGAAATTCCTAGCTGCCTGTCCACTCTCTAATTTTTTATTTTATTTTAAATGGAACAGAAAAGGAACATAGCCCTCTTTGAGTGGAAAGTCATAAATACTCCTAGGAGCAGGTGGATTTTGCAGGGCTCCTGATATATAGCAGATGAGGATGCATGCCTGGGTAGAGATGCAGGCATGGGGAGCAGCCCCATTTTTTGGCAGTGGACAGTAAGTCCTGAGAAGCTTTATCATGAACACATCAAAATATTTACATCCAACTCCACAGATTTCCCTTGGGCCATTTGTTGTGACATGTTATACTGGGAATGTCATGAAGAGCAGGGCTGTCTTTCTCTGCTACATTTAAGACCTACCAAACTGTAATTACAGTCATTATTTCAAGGCTGTTTCCCATTTTGTGGTGCCCAAGTGGGAAGGCAGAAGGACAGAGCTGAGCGAAGAAGGCGTTGGTGTGGATTTATGTTCTGGCAGGGTTGTGCTTGGTGTTGGAGGAGATGGGGAGGAGCTGGTGTGAATCTGGAAGGGGATGGATGCCCACACAGTCACAAAGGCACAAACCAGTACCATTGCACACACTTTTTTATTCATGTTGGACACTGCCCCAGCACAGACAGTGATGTTTCCCTCTGCCACATGCTGGAGCTTGCTGAGATCACCTTGGCTTGCAGGGGACTGGGATAAGGTGGAGCATCTCTGCTGTGGGAAAAGGCTGGGAGAGCTGGGAGTGTTCAGCCTCTCTCCAGGGAGACCTCAGAGCTCCTCCCAGTGCCTGAAGGGTCTGCAAGAGGTCAGACCATGACAGAGAGGGATGGAGTCCTCAGCAGGACATGTTGCAGTAGGACAAGGGGTAACAGTTTTGAAATAAAAGAGGGTTTGTTTAACCCTTTAATAAGGGTGAAGATTTTCACAATGAGGCTGGCGAAACACTAGCACAAGTTGCCCAGAGAGGTAATGCATTCTCCATCCAGGAAACATTCAAGGCCACATTGAATGGGGCTCTGAGCAACAAGATCTAGTTGAAGATGTCCCTGTTCACAGCAGGGGGTTGAATTAGATGAACTTTAAATGCCACTTCCAGCTGTAACCCATCTGTGATTCCTCCTGGATCCTGGCATCAATCAGCTCATACTGGCAGCTGGGAATGCTGCTGTTCTCCACACTTGCTGCAGAACAGGTAACTACAGACAGATTAGCTTGTGGGAGGAAGTAAGGTGAGGACAAGTCACTAAAAGCTGATGTTGAGGGCTGTAATTCATCCTAGGAGGTGAGGATTCCCTGAGGAGCCTGGGGTGTTTCCCTCCTTTGCTACTACCTGGC
This sequence comes from Lichenostomus cassidix, assembly GCF_008360975.1. Lineage (NCBI taxonomy): Eukaryota > Metazoa > Chordata > Aves > Passeriformes > Meliphagidae > Lichenostomus > Lichenostomus cassidix. The sequence goes on along the minus strand of NC_139511.1, from coordinate 73,267,382 downwards.
TGTGTGACCACAGCAGGTCACTCCAGGTTTTGTGTTTCCACTGCCTGTGGAGCATCTCTCTGCTTTTCCAGGGCAGGAATTGTTTTTAATCTTGCAAATAAAGCAGTAGTAGCTTGCCTAGCATGATAATATGCCCTCTTGCAAAATCTATGGATGTCTCTGTAATATGGTAGGGAAATGTAAGGATACAACATTCAGCCAATGCCCAAAGCCAGTAGTTGTGGTTCTTCTGATGTCTCTGTCCTTAAGGAGGTGGAAGATGTTGAGGTCTGCAGTGAAATGACCCTGACTTGCACTAACTATCCAGACTTTTAGATTGTTGCCTCCTCAAACTTGTACAAGATCCAAAAATAAAAACAAATGGCTTGGATTTTCCCCTTTCTCCTCAAATACAAGGAACCCCCAAATTTGTTACACTGATCCTTGAAAACTATATGGAAGGCAGTGGTAGATTGACATGGGTGGGACAATCACCTGGAAAGGAAGAAATAAATGAAGGAGATTTTGGGCAGTGAAAACGTGGTGGGGAGCCTTAGGCTGCTGGTTATCCAGTTAACCTAACTACAGCCAAGGAGTGTCCATCTTCATGGGAAGGGCTGTTAATTACTGGGAGAGGCTGTCCAGGGAGGTTTGGAGTCTCCATCCCTGGAGGTGTCCAAGGAATGCCTGGATGTTGCACTCAGTGCTCTGGGCTGGGGACAAGGTGGGGATCAGACACACTTGGACTCAGTGACCTTGTGGTTCTTTTCCAACCTGTGTAATTCTGAGATTCTGTGATCCCACTAGGATGTGGTGTCATCACGGTGTATGATACACCTGGTGGGAGGTGGGAATGGCTCCAGAAGGAGAGAATTTGGGGTATGGAATTGGCAGCCAAGGCAGGAACACACAGCTCAATCCTTTCTGCCACGAGGCTGGAGCTGAATGTTGTGCTGGCGCTCATTTCTGCTAATGAGCAAAGGGCAGGGCTTGAGGTCCAGCTGCTCCATGGGTGGGTTGGTGCTTCAGGAAAGAACAGGCTTGGATTAATGCAAAGTCATTCAGATCTGGGAAGTAGAGTGCTTTTATTCTCCCTTTTAAATCTTCTTTGGGCTCTTCACAATTAATTTCTGCTCAGGCTCCATTCGTGACGTTGAGCAAGCCACTCTAGGCTGAGATACATGAAATTGATTTTGGTGGATACCTAAATAAGGCTGGAATCTCTTGTTTATGTGGTCCTCAACTGTGAAGCCCATGAGTTAATTCCATGTGGGAGACTCAAGCACATAGGCTTGAGCATTCTTATATGGTAATTGAATTCCTGAGCTCTTTTATCCAACTGCGGAAGCAAAGACAATACTTCTTCTCCCAAGCTCTGGGAGGTTTATCAAGCACCTGGAAATTGGGTTTATCAAGCACCTGGAAATTGGGTTTATCAAGCACCTGGAAATTGGGAATGTGGAGCTTTTCAGAAAAATAGAGGGGAATTGGCCAGGATACTCCTTGTGATTGTGATTTGTAAAGCCAGCTGATGCCCATGATCACAGACTGCTAAGGGTGGATCTTTCAGGTCTCTGCTGCTCCAGCTCTTTGCTCGTCTGTGGGTGGAGGTGGCTGGAATTTCAGGCCACAAATCCCCAGGAGACCATCTGAGCAAGTTTATTTTGCTGTAGTTTTTTGCATCTCGTCAAGGGGACTCCTCCCTTCCCCTTCAAACCCTTCCTCTGCTCTGCGTTTCCTCCTCTGAAATCCTGTTTCCTTCTTCCACCAGGATTCAGTCCCTACCAAGAAAATCAAAGCTGCATATTTTAATGTTTGAGATATATATAACATATGATTGAGGGTCTGGGCACCTCCATTTCAAAATGCCTGCAGTGCCTGTTTGGTTTTCCCAAACAGCCACTGCCTGCAGTTACTGGCCAGGGGGAGGCTGGCATCTTGGAGAAGGGTTTTTTGAAAGAGGTTACTGTGTGCTGGGGTTCGTAAAGTGATTAAATGTGTGCTGGTGATTCCTTTCTGAGGGTTTTCCAAGCCCTTATTCCCACCTCCACATACCCAGGGAAGAGTCTGGAGGAGTACCAGCTCTCGGTTCTCCTCATTTTGCTCTCATTTAGAAGCTCTGATCAGTGCTGCTGAGAGCTTTGCCCCTGCGTGGTAACGGAGGAGTAGTCAGGGTTTTTAATCACTTCTTCCAAGTGTAATTCCCAGGCTGTTCTGAGTCACATCAAGAGCTGCAGAACAAGGCGTCTCACCCCCGTCCCTCGTGCTGGAGGACGATGACATCGGTGAGGAAGAGCATTCCCAGCCCTGCCTGCCATGCCCTGGCTCTGCACACACAGCCTGGGAAAAACGAGGGCCCTGTCTGGTAGGAAAAAGAAATGAAATGGGAGCCAGAGGGCGATTTGCCATGGTGACAGTAAGTGGGGCTGTTAAAAATTGTCTATGGATTGTGTTGCAGGGCTGTGGTGTGGTGTGAAGCACACAAGCACAACAAGACACGTGGCAGGCAGGGGAGGTGGTGCATCTCAGGGGGAGGCTGTGGGTCGGGAGGTGCCTTCTGCTCCCTGCAATACAGGTTGCTGTTAGGCCGTGCAGAGATGTGGCTGTTGGAGGAGGAAGGAGAAGGATGCAGTGGTGCCTCTTGATGTTGCCTGGAGAAGGGGTGGATCCCCCATCCCTGAAAATATTCAAGACCAGTTCAGGCAAGACTCAGAGCCTGATGTTGTTGAAGATGTTCGTGCTCATAACAGGGATGCTGGACTAGATGACCCTTAAAGGTTCCTTCCAACCCAAAATTCTATGATTCTGTGGTTCCCAGGAGATCTGCATTTCCCATAGAGCTGCTTTGGGTGAAAGCTGGAGAAGCATCAAACCAGGACTGTGGGTGCCCAGATATGCTCAGTGGGAGAAGCAGCCTCCTAGGAGAAGGATGAGGTTTTTGGGAAGGAAACATCCCATCTCCCTCAATGCAGCAGTCTGGGGGAGACTGGGTTAACATCTCATTATTGCAGTTGCACTCAGGAGACAAGGCAGTTTTACTTTATTTTGATATTAAAGACATCATTTAAAGAAGTGTCATCCCATAGACTGTCACTTTTATAGTTAAAAAATTGTAGTTGCTTGCCTGGGGTGTATTTGGGCACAGCAAGGAAGAGACTGTATTAGATTAATAAGTGAGGGTTTAATTAATTTTCATTATTTGCATAATAGTGTCCTCTAATTAATATGTAATGGGCAGCCTCTGAATTAATGCACGAGTGGGGTCTCCAATGATGCCATTAGAGAAGGGTTTTATGGCTGGGAAGTGCAGTTTTGCTTAGTCTTTTTAGTGAATTTAGTAACTGTGAGAGCCAAAGGGTGTCTGTGACAGTGTGTGCTGTGCCTGGGGTGGAAAGGTCTTTTAGGGACAGGAGGCATCTTCCCTAAATGCATCAGACCTGGAGTGCAACCAGGGTTTTGTTCAAGTCTGTTGCTGGCCTACTGCAGGCAGAGGCCAGACAAGAAGCTGTTCTTGTGTTTTATTCTGTCTCCAGTAGTTTGAAAAGTAGTTGCTTCTGTCGTGGCCGTGGTTTTCCCCTCGTTTTTGTCCTTAAAAATCCCTTATTTGGGATTTTGTTGTCATTTTGCTGTCATTTTGGTGTCCCTTCTTCAGCTGGGATGTTCCTTTCTGCTGGTCTACAGGCACATTGATGGTTCTAGTCAGAGATACATGCTGGAGGGGATCTCTTTTCTCCATCTCCGTTTCTCCCTTCTTTTTTATGCTTTGGTTATGACAGTGTTTGTGATAAATGGAATGACTGACATGGAATGACTTAAGATACAGAGCTTGGTGTAAAGCAAAACCTGGTGTTAAATTTGAGGATTGAAAGGAGATGTGAGGCCAGCCTTTTCACTACAGATAGGTCCTGGAAGGAGGTAGGACTGAAGGCTACGAGAACTCAGGATGCAATCAGCATCCTGGAGAGTTCACCATGTCAGAGGAGATGGGCAGAGGGATGCAAATGTGGGAGAACATTGGGGAAACAATGGGGCACAGATCCAGGATAACTATTCCTTCTTTTTCCTATCGAACCACCCTAAACCTATCCCACCTTAATTTTAAAGTATATTTTGCCCTTTTCAGTCAAATTCAGGTATTCTTCCCTACATCCTAATGTGCAGTCAGACACTGGCATGGGTTGTCCAGATCAGCTGTGGCTGCTCCTGCATCCCTGGAAGTGTCCAAGGCCAGGCTGAACAGGGCTTGGAGGAACCTGGGAGAGTGGAAGGTGTCCCTGCCCATGGCAGGGGTTAAGAACTGGCTGAGTTTTAAGGTCTCTTCCAACCCAGGCCATCCTGTGGTGTTACTTCCTGCAGTGATAATCCTGCTGCCTTCAGAGAGATGGGTGTGGATGTGGCTTTGGCTCTGTGTTGGAATTTGCTACCACTTGTACCAGCAGAGAGCTGAGACCTTCGAGCTTATTTAATTTTCTTTCATTTAATCCACCCCCCATCTTCAAATGAAAACTTCCTTTATGAACCCAGGGAGTTTTTCCTCTCATTTTCCACTGAACTCTTGTGAGATGCCATGATTTTTGAGTGATGGTTATAAGCTCTGTCAGAGGAGAAGCATCATTCTGACAGACAGCAGGTATTTTGGAAATAAATGACAAAAAAAAAAAAAAAGACCAGGTTGTGGAAGTAAAAAATGTGTATTTTTGTTGCTTCTGTGGTTGTGAACAATTTCTCCCCACCAAAGGCAGCTCTTCGAAAGAGGAAGCACAATTTGGCTAAAACTGCTAGAATGAGGTCATAAAATTACACTCCATGAATGGTCCTGTTATTCACAAAGCACAGTTGTTTGGGTGGAAATTGCTGAAGACCCTTCACTGATACAGTGGGGAAAAGAGATAGGTTTCATGAGCCTCCCACAGTTTAGCTGCTGAGGGGTTTAATACTTATGTAACAGCCAAACATCCTGTTAGAGACCATTTGTACTCTACCGTTCTCCAGGGGCTGTTGCTCCTTGGATGTGATCTTGAGCAGAGCTCATCAGGTACTGCTAGCAAGAAAGTACATTTGTGTTATACCTTGATTGTATCAACATGTGTATCCAGGATCCTCTTTTCCAAAGCCTGGAGCTCTTCCTTGCCATTGCTCCTTTAGGGGAGTCACTGCTCATGCATGGGGTGTTTCTGGATGTGGGATTGGTGGGAAAAATTCCCTCATGCAGTAGGATGCAGAGGATACTCCACTCACCTGGAATGACAGAGAACTTCTACATGAGCAAAATAGTTACCAAGATTATCTCCTGTGCCAATCAGCAAGGCCAGGGCTTGTTCTTGCGGAAAAGAGTCAAGGAACCTTTAATGCATCTTGCCTGGAAGAGTGCATGTGCATCAAGTCTTGGATATGCCACCTTAGTGCATTGGTCCAGTACTAATACACCTGGTGTGCTCAAGAGGATTTCCTTCATGGCCTTGGTTTTCAGCTGGAGGATTTGAGTTGATGAAAAGCCCAGATCTGACTTTATTACCAGCAGGTTTTTAGTTTAGGAGTCCAGAGAAAAGGAGCAGCCTCCTTAGGAATACTAAACTGACAGAGGGCAGGTTCAGATTAGGTATTAGGAAGAAATTTTTGCTGTGAGGGAGGTCAGGCCCTGGCACAGGGTGCCCAGAGAAGCTGTGGCTGCCCCTGGATCCCTGGCAGTGTCCAAGGCCAGGCTGGACAGGGCTTGGAGCAACCTGGGATAGTGGAAGGTGTCCCTACCCATGGCAGGAATGGAGCAGGATGAGCTTTAAGGTCCCTTCCAACACAAATCATTTTAGGATTCCCAGAAGCCCTGTATTTCTCATAAGATTGCTTTTTAATTTTTTTTGTAGTTCAGCAGATGAAGAGCCAACTTCATTTAATAAGGGATGTTGGCTGAGCTTCAGGGCATGGATTAAATACAGTAGTGTGTGGGGAATGGTGAAAAGGCTGAATGTGAAGAGGCTGGTTCTTCTGTCCCTAACCTCAAAAAAAAGCAAGAGGTAAAGGGATCCAGAGAAAGGACAACAGGAGAGAAAAGCAAAATATAGATCTTTTCTTTTCTTTTCTTTTTTTTCTTTTCTTTTTTTTTTTTTTTTGGCTATTGCATTAGTTCTTTTTTCTGCAGGTGTCTTACAAAAGCAGTGTTTTGTCATCTTCTGTATTTCATACCTCCTGTGTCCGTGCCAGGATACCTGCTTTTATATGGTGGACAATGGGAGTGCAGCTGGCGCTGAGCCGAAGCCTGAGCTGTTCTGCACCTCATGTGGATTCAAGTTCAAATAAATAGTTTGACTCACTCAAGGAGTGAATCAGAAGAAGGAACTTGAGCCTCTAGCCTACAAGCACCGTGCTGTGCAAGCAAGGTGTATAAACATGTAAGTTTTTCTTTAATGTGCAGTTCAATGGGAAGCTCATGCTGGTGCAGAGTCGGCATTTCAGACCCACCATAGCCCTGCTCAGGAGAGTGCAAGGATATTTTGGTTTAGACCTGATATTACAAACATCCAGGAGAGTGGAAGTTTGTTGTCTGTATTGTCCTCAGATCTGTCTTTGGTGCTAAGTGCTTTCAGTATGAGAAAACTGCAGTGTTAAAAAGTGAAAACAGGGAAAGCAAAGTCCTGGAGCCTCCACTGCAAAATGGGGATAAGGTGCTGATCCTGCGTTCAGATTTCTTGCTGCTGGAAGAAGTTGGTACCTTGCTGATGATGGCTGGGGGCAACTTCTCCTGGCCTGGATTGGCTTTGGTCCCTCAGTCACCCAGCGAGGTCACACCAGGGTGGTGATGGATTTAAACCTAATGGTACAAGTTTTCCCTTAGCCACTGTCTGGATGGTTCCAAGCTGGATTGGAACCATTGAGCCTGACCAGGGGGAATAGTTTGGAACCAAAAGAGGAGAGATTTAGAATAGATACTGGGAAGGAATTCTTCCCTGTGAGGTTGGTGAGGCCCTGGCACAGGTTTCCCAGAGAGGCTGTGGCTGCCCCTGGATCCTTGGAAGTGTCCAAGGCCAGGTTGGATGAGGCTGGAGCAACCTGACCTTGTGGGTATCATTCCCATGGCGGCTGGGGATGGAACAAAATAATCTTTCAGGTCCCTTCCAACTGAAACCATTCTGTGATTCTGTGTGACATCTCCTAGAAACACAGTGGTAGGACAGCTACATCAGGCTGGACAGCCCAGGTTCTTGATGAGCTTTGCAGCTGCTCTGAGGTCTCTGCTGAGTCCCACCAGCAGCCTCTTGGAAGGAAGGGGTGTGACCACCCCAGAAGGGGTGTTACCACCCTGGTGTCCCCAGAAGTCTTCACCAATGCCTCAGGCTGATGGATGTGCTTATCTGCATGAGTATTACTCATCTGAGGAGGGGTTGTGAGATGATACCCTTGGTTGTCATTGCTGGCTGTTTTTGTCATGCCTCCAAAGCCTTGCAAATCACTCATGGTTGTCTGTGCCTGTGAGGTGAGATGTACTCAGAAATTGTTTTTATTATGTGTTAGTGATAGCAGATAAATAATGTTTCCTCTGGCTTGTGCATGGGGAGATGGTTTTCTCCCGTGCCTTCAAATCAGGTGATTAATAACAACCATTAATCCCCATGAATGACAGCAGTATATTAGGAGCAAAACACATGTTAAAATAATTTGAGAGGCTGTTGTTGGGTCATAGGCTAACTCGTTCTTTTCATATATAATATCTTCATAACGGGTACGTATTTCTAGGCTTGAGATGTTGGCGGGAGATCAAGTTTTGTGTATCAGCATCACTGTCTAGACCCAAAACTGAACTGAACTTCCAGTGTAAGTTAATTAAAGTAGATTTAGATTGGATACTAGGAAGAAATTTTGTAATGTGAATGGGGTGATGTCCTGGCACAGGGTGCCCAGAGAAGCTGTTGCTGCCCCTGGATCCCTGGCAGTGTCCAAGGCCAGGCTGGACAGGGCTTGGAGCAACCTGGGATAGTGGAAGGTGTCCCTGCCCATGGCAGGGGGGTAAAATGGGATGATCTTTAAGGTCTCTTCCAATCCAAACCACTCCGTGATTCTGTGAATTCAAAAGTTGAATTTGGGAAAGCCTGGACTATTCATAAGCTTAAATTGAATTTGGCAACTGGACATGTTGAAAATCCCCAGCGGGAACTAATTTATTTTTAATGTCCAGGCATTTCAAGTGAAATGTCAGAATGAAATATGTCATTTTGGAAATGCCAAAACATTTACTTTTTGACAGCTTCTCAATGAAGCTTTTCAGCCTTTTGTTTGGGAACTGCAGGTAACAGAAGGAGGAATGATTAAATAAGACTTGGTAGTAGTGGGCTAAGACATTTAGTTTTGATTCAAACAAAACGTGGAGAGGTGGAAACTTCTCTTTTTTTTCTGCATTGCCGAACCTCTTTCACTTCCCTGCAGATCTATTTCTCATTGACTCAAGCCATTTTCCTCCTACTTTCAATACAAGTAGTAGATGTCACTGGATTAAAAAAAAAAAACCAAAAACTTATTCACCCCTTCCAACTCCTGGAACGCCCTGGTTTGGAATTTATGAAGGCAACTGATGGAAAACCCATGCAGGAATATGTAGAGCAGCCTGTTAATGTCTGGTGATCCTAAATTCAAGGTTTCATGGCAGGGTTGTAGGGCTGCCCATGATGCCCAGTGCAGCAGCCCAGCCCTCTCTGGCCACCCTGGTCTCCACAGTAGAGCAGGTGAGGCCCTGATTAATCCACTGGCAGGAGTTCCTGAGGCATCATTCCAGGGCTGGAGGAGAGAATGGAGCACCTGGGGGAGCTGGCACCACAGCTTAAGGGAGCGTTGTCCTGACTGATCCTGCCAAGCACAGCAAGGTGGGTTCCCCATCTCTGGCATTGTCCAAGGCCAGGTTGGACAGGGCTTGGAGCAACCTGGGACAGTGGAAGGTGTCCCTGCCCATGGCAGGGGTGGAACTTGGTGGTCCTTCCAACCCAAACTCTTCTATGATTTTACAATCCTGAGCTGCTGCACTGCCCATTCTCTCTCAGCACCATCTTCCCACTTGCCTAAAAGCAAACTCTGGGATTTTTTCAGGTCATTGCCCCTTTTTTTTTGGAGGGTGAGCTCAACAGACAGCTCGGTGATGCAAGATGTTTTCCTTCGTAGGGCTCGTTACCTCGTCTGGCGGTGGAGTGACATCATTCTCACTCTGGGGTCTGCAGTGAGCCATTGATCTTGATGTACCCTCTTTGCAGGCAGTAATGTGTGTTCTTTCCGTAGCATTTTGGGCAGGAGATGCATCATGCTGCCTGCTGGAGCCCGGGGAGGAGCATCATCAAAATGAGGGATGCCAAAGGCTTAATTGGTCTTTGAGGATCAGCCCCCAGCTCATTTCTGTCTTCAGCTCCTTTCCACTGTAGCTGTTCCCCTGGGTCTGAAGAACTGGTAAGACAAAAGAGTTTTGCATCGGTGTGAGTCTCAACTAATTTCATTCTGGGTTCTGGAGGAAACTGTGTGATATTCAATAGGCAGGAAACAGATGAAATTGAAAAAAAATAGAAATTACAGGGTTGTCTGTGAAAAAGCTGAAATTACTCTGAAAAAGCTGCTGATTTTTCAAACCAGAGTGTGAAATCCTTTACACTTTCCTGCCCTATTTGAACCATCCCTTGGCAACCTTGGGGGCTGTAATTCTCTGTTGTGCTGTCATTTGCTCCCACGAGGCAGAGAGCAGCCCTGTCCTGCCGAAACACTGGAGGCTTTCTGCAAGGGCAACACCACCAAAAAGAGGAGCTGAGGACACTGGAGGTCAGAGCTGGACATGTTGACTTCCTCTACCCTAATTAACAGGCTAAGCTTCCAAATGCAGCCCAAAAGCAAGTGTGTGGTGGTGGGGGAGGCAGACAGAGTTGGGATGCACGGAGGGGTGAGTGATCCCTCTGGAATTGCTGGAGAATTCCCGTGCCCACTGGCGACTGGGAGCTGTCAGCGGCACGGCGGGTGAGATGGAGGTCTCAAACCTCTGGAGGAACATTTTGCACAGTGTGGATCCAGTAGTTGTCATCCACATCCGAGGTTTGGGAAGAGCTGTGTGCAGGGGGATGGCAGCAGCCCCGTAGCTTTTGTTTCTTTAATTGCTAACAGCAAGGCACTGCTGTTCTCTGGAGGAGAGGGGAGATGCTCGGGTTTATATTTGCTCTTCTCTTGTTACTTTCACCTGGCTTGCTTCAATCTCTGCTGCTGAGCTCTGGAGGGTTTTTATGCTGTTAAAATAGACTTAGCCAGCACCAAAACGAGGTTTTTTTTAAAAAATCACTTATTTAACTGTGAGACAGCAGTGGGGAAATGGCACCAAACTTTTACTTGGTTCTGCCTTCAGGTTGGTGTTGCAGGGCTTTCAGATGGTTGCCCATATGTGGGGAAGACACATTTTCTGTTACTCATACTGCAAACAACTGTCTGGAAAAGACCACCTGCAGCTCTCTGCTACGGGGTGCAAAGCAAATTAATTTTCTGTGGCAATGGCAAACTTTGGATGGGTTTTAGAAGTGATTTGGGTAGCTGATGGTGTGAAAGTATTCCTGCTCTGCATGGTGGCTGTTCTTTTGCTTTAGCTGCTATGGCCCTAATCCTAAAACAAGGCTGAACTGTCATCCTTGGCCTGTTTTGTCCATGTCCCTGCTGCACCAGGGTTTGCAACTGAGCGTTGGTGGAGATGTTTCCACTTTGCACAGTCGGAAGAGATAGAGAGTCCTAGAATGCTTTAGCTTGGGAGGGATCAAAAGATCAACTTAAAGCTAACCTTGTCCCCTCCCCTGCCATTGGACAGGGACACGTTCCACTATCCCAGGCTGCTCCAAGCCCTGTCCAGCCTGGCCTTGGACACTGCCAGGGATCCAGGGGCAGCCACAGCTTCTCTGGGCACCCTGTGCCAGGGCCTCTCCACCCTCACAGCCAGGAATTCCTTCCCAAGATCCCATCTCTCCCTGTCCTCTGCCACTGGGAAGCCATTCCCTGGGTCCTGTCCCTCCATGCCTTGTCCCCAGTCCCTCTGCAGCTCTCCTGGAGCCCCTTTAGGCCCTGGCAGGAGCTCTGAGCTCTCCCTGGAGCTTCTCTTGTCCAGCTGAACACCCCCAGCTCTCCCAGCCTGGCTCCAGAGCAGAGTTGCTCCAGCCCTGGCAGCATCTCCGTGCCTCCTCTGGACTCATTCCAGCGGGTCCATGTCTTGCCTGTGCTGAGGACCCCAGCGCTGGATTCAGGACTCCAGATGGGGTCATTCCAGAGCAGAGGGACAGAGTTCTCTCCCTTGACCTGCAGGCAATATCTCCCCAGATATCATCTGGTGTAGTGGGTTGACCCTTGCTGGATTCCAGGTACCTACCAAAGCTGCTCTCTCACTGCCCTTCACAGCTGGACAGGGGAGAGAAAATGTAATAAAGGATTCAGGAGTTGAGATAAGGACTCTGAGAGATCCCTCACCAAATACCATCGTGGGCAAAACAGATTCAGCTGGGGAATATGGTTTGAATTTATTAACAACAAAATCAGAGCAGGATAATGAGAAGTAAAAACAGACCTTAAAACACTTTCCCTGCACACCTCTGTCCTTTCCCAGCTCTACTTCCTCCCCCAGTGGGGCATGGAGATGGGAATGAGGGTTAATGGTCAGTTCAGAACAAGATGTTGTGCCACTGCTCTGGGAGAGGAGTTGGAGTCCTTCCCCTGCCCCAGCATAGGCTTCATGGGTTTGCAAGGGGCTCAAAGCCTCTCTCAGGCATCCCCCTGCTGCAGCCTGGGCTCCTGCAGGGGCTGCAGGTGGATCTCTGCACCCCTGTGCCTCCATGGGCTGCAGGAGCACAGCCTGCTCACCATGGCCATCACCATGGGCTGCAGGGCAATCTCAGCTCCTGCCCTGACCTTGGTGTCTGCAGAGTTGTTCCTCTCACATGTTCTCACCCTGCTCTTCTCTGGTGATTACAACTGGGCAACCACTTCATTTTCTTCCTAAATCTGTTGTCCCAGAGACATTATCATCATTCCCGATGGGCTCAGCCTTGGAGTCTGTCCTGGAGCTGGCTGGCGTTGGCTCTCATGGGGGAAACTCCTGTCACCTTCTCACAGAAGTCATCCCTGCAGCCCCTACCACCACCAAAACCTGGCCACACAATCCCAATACGTCTGGGTAAGAGCAGTTTCCACCCACACACCCACAGGCAGGTATGAAGCCCTCATGGACATTGGGATCTCCCATCCATCAGCTTCTGCACTCAGTCAGTGTCTTCAGGGTGGTCAGGATTTGCTCTTCCAACCTGTGCTGTGGTTAACCTTCTCCAAACCCAGCAGGATGTGTGCCAAAGGAGCACATGCTTGTCTGGCTGAAAAAAACCCCAGCAACCCACCCTTGAGTCTATTTAGGGTGCCTGTGATTTATTTTTTTCTTTATACAGTGCAAATGGGGAGTGCCTGTGTGGCAATACAAAGCCGGGAGAGAAATGCTGCTAAGTGCTGATTATTTCTTCATGGGGGCACAGCAAGGGTTCACTCAGAGGTCTGGGGAGAATGGTGTTTTTGTGATTCTGTAAATGGCTGAACTCAAAGGCGGTAATTTGAATTTCTCTAGTCCCTAATAGATATATTTTATGTAATATATATATGTATTTATTAGCCTGGGTAGAGCTAGCGGTGAGGCTTTGGCTCACCTGCCCCCCCCACCCCTTGTTAGCAGGATGCTTCTGTTATCTTTTGAGATGAAAGGTGCCCCAGAAATGTAAACCACCGACAAACTGTGCTCCTTTTAATGTAAAACAGTAATAATAAATACTGTCCTGCTGTTCCCCTCATCCCTTGCCGTCACAAAGCACTCCATAAATTGCACTCCAGCCTCTTGCATTCCAGCTGTTGCACGTACCGAGACAGCCGTGTGTGGGAATAAAAGAAATACTACCTTTGGGGTCACTGCTGATGTTACCCACAGGTTAATACGAGCGGTTTGTATTTCCCTTCACTCCCCCTTAATCCAGTCTCTGATCCATGTTGATCTGGAGGCTGAGTTCAGCCTGCAGCAGTTTATACCTTTATCTCATTTGAGTCCTAATGCCAGCTGGCACAGGGGCTGTCTTGCATCTCTCTGGCCTGGGCAGTTGGTGACCTGGTCTCTGCTCGCCAGGCAGTGGATTTAGGCTCAGTGAAGTCCTGGATGTTCACCTAGAAACAGGACAGGGTTGTGTTTTTGACAGCCTTGCTTTGCTGCCTTTTCCCATGGATTTAAAACTGCTGCCTGGTGTGATGTGATACTCAGGTTTCCCTTTGGCAAGCACTGTTCCTCTCCTCCTGGGCTTGGGTCTGTGCTCATGAAGAAGAGTCTGAGCCATCCCTAAATCATCTTTCCTTCTGTCAGCCACACCTCCTTCCCATCCAGCATCCACTCAGAGAGTGAGTGTTTTGGAAGGAGGGACGAGTGTGGCTGAGCTCTGCAATGTCTCCATAGGGAGCTCCTGGCTCCTCAGAACATCCTCGAGCTCCCTGATTGTCCTTCCTTCCTCATCCTCATGCTTCGGGCCAAGGAGAGAAAATCAGCCAGTAAGTCACATGCTCTCCTGGCCCACACATAACAGCTGAAATTCCCCAAGTGAAACTAGTTTTTTAATTTCGTTAGACATCCAGAACTCTTTCTTAGCACTTAACCATCTATATTTTGGAGTCATAAAATGGTTTGGTTTGTGAAGGTCGCCTAGTCTACTTGTAATGAGCACTTGCAACATCTTCCATTAGACCAGGATGCTCAGAGCCCTGTCCAATCTGGCCTTGAATGTTTTCAGGGATGGGGCAGCCACATCTTTTGGGAGTTTTTTTGCCCTCCAGAAGTAGAAGGCTAAAGATTTAGTTGATGTGCAGCTGCAAACTGGCCTCTACACACATTTGCTGGGGCTCAGGCATATCCAAATTATCCAAATTCAGACCAGGCTCCCGTGATGTGGCTGCAGGCTGGGGGATGATAACCTCCATCACAAAGGTCCCATCCTGCAGCCTGGGTTATTTTAAAGCAGATAAGTGGAAGAGCCCACTGAGATAAATGCTCAGGTAATCACACAGGTCCAAACCATGAAACCACCTTATGTCATCAAAGCAATTTGAAAATCAATTTGATGTCTGGCAGGGAGGCAGACACGTCGGGTCCCTTTGGCGTTCATTAGCATTCAGGTGGCAGCACTCTGCCAAAGCTGCTTTTTCTGGGAAAGCCATTGAAAAAAAATTAAAGGAGAGGGAAAAAATTAAAATTAGGCATTAACCATAATTTCCTCTCATTAAAGGTAACAACAGCCCCAGCACCAGCCTGGAATGGGGCTGGTTGATGGGTTTTTAAGATGGGGAAACAGAGTGCACACCACAGAAGTGGAGTGATGATCAAATAAGAAAGCAAATGAGGCTCCCCCCTCGTTTTTAACAAAGGCAGGAGTGGGGCCAGTGGCAGAGTGGTTTAACTGAGCAGTTAGAAAATTGGAGGTCAAAGCCTGACATGGCTATTGATGAATTGAGGGTGTTGGAAGAAGAGTAGCAGACATCACGAGTGGGCTGTAGGGACTGAAACATGAAGCAAGATTAAAAGAAGTTAAGTACCTGGAGGTGGTGTGGCTGTGCAGCAGCGAGGTGAACCATAATTACAGTCACCACATGCTGCAGACTGGAGAGAAACCAAGGGAGAGAGGATCAGAGTGGGGTAAGGCAGAGGAAGGAGAGGAAAGATTCAACCTGTTCCAGATGTGTTTGGACAGGTTGTGTGGTGCAACACCTGCTGGTCAGCTTTTTTTTCCATCTCTTCTGGAATTATTCTAGTTCATGCCCTGATGTTTCCCATATAGCCACAGGTCATTAATGAAGGGCTGGATTCTGCTCTGCTGACTGAGGATGAGGCTAAGGCAATATCCTGTAAAGCCTCCTCATGGACATGGGGTTCAGTGTTTGAAGGAGCAATTCCTTTGAAGCTCATACTCTATGGGCCATACTGGGCAGGGTATTGGAGCTGGCTGGGGGCTGGTAGCAGCTCTAAGGAGTTCCTGCCTGGTGTGTTCTCAGGTGTGAGGCTCTCATTGCAGCTTTTCTTGCAGTGGTGTCACTTAGCTGCTCTCACTTGATGAGGTCGCTTGTTTTCATGAAGACTTTATGAGCTTCATATATTCCTATCATCATGCCTCCCTTTGAAACTAGAGTGGAGATGATGCCCTGGGCAGGTGATGTACTGAAAATTGTAGATGCAAAGACTTGCATGTATTTTTTTTATTAAGCTTTCTGGTTTACAAAGCCAAGTTCCAAATGAATCCCTAACGACTGTGACTGCAAAATTATCTCAGTGAATCCAAGCGTAGCAGCACCTCCCTGAGTCTGCAGGTAGCCTGAGACAGTAAAATAATGGGTGAACACTTCTGCCTCTTACCAGATGCTTCAGGGAACTCAGCTTGGTGACTTTGCCTGGATTGGTCTAGACTAACCTTTTTCCGTGATGATTATTTTGGTGCCTTAAGTGACAAAGGGAATGGACTCAGGAGTGGTATGGGGATTGCAAACAGGTGGTCTTTAATGTTCCTTCCAAGCCAGACAAGTCTGTGATTCTATGGTTCTCAATCTCCCAAAGCCTGTTAGCACCACACTTTTCTGTGTTTGCACTGATTGCATGATCAACTGATTGACTGAATCCATGTTGGCATGTAGCATTTTTCATCCTGGCTCCTCAAGGAAAAAATCTGAGACCTGGCTCTTTCTCTGCCCCATCAGTAATTCTTGAACCATGCAGTGGGTGAGGGTCAGATTTGTTGGAGAGCTAGCAGTAATTTGAAATGCCTAGATTTCTTCAGAATAAATATCTCGCCAGAGACCCTGATGACCCAAGTGAGGGAAAATCTGCAGCGATGGTAGAGCCATGCCATGTGGTTGCCACCCAACTGCAGATGGGTGGATGCTTTTAAACAAATTAATCCTGAGGGTGCCTGCAATCTCTGTGCAGCCAGACACTCCTGGGATAAATCCTGGACCTAATTCCAAGCTGTCTGGCATCTCATGTAGTCATCCAGCTTCGCAGAGCAGGGACAGGGAGCAGCCACGCTGGTGTTTGACTGCGAGGCACTGAGGGATTGAACCTTTTGCATGTGTCTGAGCCAGGCAGACGTGAGTCTTGAATCAAATTAAAAAACACAGCAACTTGTGAGTTTGTTAGACATGACTAAGGGCTGCCTGGGTTAATGGAAAAGTTGACCAGAGCTTAATTGTTCCTGCATAAAGAGCACATGGAGGAGCTGTGGAGGCAGACAGAAGGGATATGTGTGAGGTGTTACTTGGGTGCTTGTAGGGTGGGAGGGAGTAGATAAGCCAGCATCACTTCAGAAAAAATATAAAACTAAGACTCAGAAGCTTTTATTTTGAGGGCTGTTGGTGCCAGAGCAGCTGCAGCAGGGAGCTGGCCTGGGATGCTGTGGTTCAGCTGTGGTTCAGAGTTTTTTTTCTTTTTCTTATTTTTTAACACATTTGCTTTATGTGGGGGGGATTTTGTGCCAAATGAGATACCATGTGCTGGTGACAATCTTGCTGTGTGCCATGTGGCTGTCTCCCACAGCTGACACAGAGCCCATCTGTAAGTGCTGATGGGTGGGAGGTTGTCTGTGTGTCTGCAGACCCCTGTCAGCTCTGAGTGATGCTAGACACATGGACTGAGCCACACACCCCAGGACTGCTGGGGAAATTGTGCAGGGACACAGAGAAGGTTGACAACTTCCTCCCTAGAAGATTTCCAATGTCTTCTCCAGCCATCCTAGAACTCTGCAATGGTTTATGTTAAGGATCACCTAGTTCCACCTACTGCCATGGGCAGGGACACCTTCCACTAGTCCTGGTTGCTGTGACAGAGCCCAAGGGTGGAAAGTGATGGGCAGGAATCCTTCAAATCTCTCAGCAAAGCATCTTCCCTCCTCCCTAACCACTCCATCCCATGACAGGATGTATTTTTGCCTCCCAGCTTTCCCTTCCTTAAATCCCTGGTCTCCATGACCAGCCTCCGCTCTTTGCTTGTGCATCACTTGCTGATTCGTTTTGCAGTTGTTTGGGAAGGTGGGAGAAGAGGCAAAGAAGAGAGAAAGGGTTGGGAAAGGCATTGCAGTTGTTGGGGTGAGTGGTCAGATCCCTGCTGCTGCCCCGAGGGGAGACATGGACACCAGGGTGAGCGTGGGCAACCCTAGCCAGCATCCAGACCCCTCCATCACAGCTGTAAGGAGTAAAGGAGAGCTCAGTGTTATATCAACACAGAAAAGCATACTTGATGCAGAAACCTCATGAGGTAAAATAAAAATTTTATACACCTTCTCTTTTTCTTTATCTGTCTTTTACACCTCGGTAGCACACACTGAAGTTGTCTGGGTGGATCTGATCTCAGTGCTTGGGTCATTTTATGACTGTTCCTGCTGTTTTCTTGGGAGTCAAGTGATTTATGTGCATCTTTGCAGATCTGGGCCTTTAGCTAATATCGAAGTGCACACCCACGCATACCACTATGGCAACATCTAATAACCCCAGTGTAGAAAAATATTTCCTTTTCATTGTAGCAGTTAAGCTGGAATTTCTGAGAGGACTGATGGCATGAAGTGCTGAACTCCCACCCAGGTAAATAAGAGTTGAACATGTTATTCTTTCCAATTCCCTTCTTGACAAACTCCTTGGAGCGTGTCTCTGCTGATGGTAGATTGTGTGGGGAGAGGAGACAGCTGGAGCTTGGGTGGCTTCCTGACAGCCACTTTTGCTGGTAGTTTGGAGCATTTAGGCATCACCCCAGAGCTCATGTGCTGGGGAGAGCCATCCAGCCAGTGCTGTGCAGAGCAAGGTGGTGCTGGGTGGGGAGGATGCTGAGGTCTGACCTCAGCTTTCCTTGATAACTGACTCACCCAGGGTGACTGCAGAACTTGAACTCTATTTTGGCAACTCTGGCTCCTAACCCTGCTGCCTTCAAGGGCTGCACCTTCCCTGGAAGAGGTTTGCACTGTGATGATGATGCTGAGGTCCCTTCTGGTCCTGAGCTGAGCTATCAGTTGCCAAATGCTCAGTGTGCTCCGATAAGTGCTGGTTTTCTACCAGGACTTAAGATTTAGCAGAAGCATTTGTCCCCAGAATATCTCTGCCTGGGTCACACTGAGGGAGGTTATGTGTGGATACCAGGAGGAGATCCCTGAAGGTGTTTGAAAGCTGAGGGGAGAGAGGGGAGGAATTAAATAAAAATAAGAGAATGTTTGTCCCCCCTAGCCAGCAAAGTGGGATTAATGAAATTCTGCAGAGGGCAGAGGGAGGACAAGGACACAGTCAGCAAAAAATGGATCTGGATGGCTGTAACATAAATATGGAGGAGGATGGAGGAAGCTGGAGACACTGCCCTGCAGAATTAGCTCAGCACTGACCATATCTGGAGCCCCTGCTGGCCTCAAAGGCCTTCATTCAGTACCCACTTTGTTTCAACAATTAGAAAGACCAAAGAGCATCTGTTGTGCAAATTGTATGGTAGGACAGATGCCCAGTGTGAGGTCCTGCACTGGCAACCAGTGGTTCAAAACAAACAAGCAAAAATGTCCCTTTCAGTCGAGATCTGCTGTTGGGTTGTCTCCAAATGCCTGTACATTGACAGAGTATGCTTTTTTTCTCAGGGTGTCCCTCCAGAGCTGGGCTGTGCAGCAAGACAAGCTGCACAAGCTGTGTGCATCATGAGTTAATTACCAACCTCTGATCACATCTGGTGTGGCTGTCCAACAGGCCATGTCCTGGCTGTCATTGTGACGTGGTGAAATCTGGTGATAAAGCTGAACCTGCTCATCCTTCTAGGTTTTCCAGAGAAGCTGTGGCTGCCCCTGGATCCCTGGAAGTGTTCAAGGCGAGGCTGGATGGGGCTTGAAGCAACCTGGGATAGTGGAAGGTGTCCCTGCCCATGGCAGGGGGTTAGACTGGATCATCCTTAAGGTCCCTCTAAACCCAAACCATTCCATGATCTTCTGTTAAGGAGCTCCTAGAAACAGTTGTGGAGCACGCTGGAGGAGAAGCACTGAACAGTTTGGGTTGGAAGGAATCTTCAAGACCATCTAGTTTCAACACCCCTGTCATGGGCAGGGACATCTTCAACAACATCAGGTTGCTCAAATGCCCATCCAGCCTGGCTTTGAATGTTTCCAGGAGTGGCACATCTACCATTTCTCTGGGTAGCTTGTTCCAGTGGATGGGTTGGGTGGCAGAATTCCAAGGGCTGATCTGATGCTCTTAAGCCCATGATGATGCGCCTTCTTTGCTGCTGGGTAAATGCCAGGTCCTGTTGCGGGGTGAGAAGGAGCGATCTCACATGTCCTCTCAGCTTGAAATTGCAGATGGAGAGGAAAAATGGCTTTTCACTCATTCATACAAATTGATGTGGTTGGGAGAAAAGCTGCAACAGCATCTTGCCTTTTTTCAGGGCACATCGCCGTTCCCTGGTGAGAGGGGTGGGAAGGGTGGTGGTCCCTACTCACAGAGTGCATGAGAAGAGATATTTTCAAAATGTTCTTAAAATACATGATGGAAACAGACTTTGGGGTCAATACTGCTGAAGCATCAGTGACAGGGAGCCCTACTGGAAGTGGAGGCAGGATTTCCTGGGAGAGTGTGGGTTTGGTGGATGCTTTCATGGGTTAGTGTCCAAGGCTGGGTAGACCCAGTGGTGGTTCCCATTTGGAGCGTGTGGATCCTCATGGAGAGGGCTGTGGGTTGTCCTCCTCTCAGATGTTAGGACTGCTGGGGTAACAACCCTTCTGATAGAATAAAGAGAAAAAGAGCAGATGACTCTCCGAACAAGTCCTGTAGGCACTTGATTGGAAAACAAACGATGGATTCCTCCTCTTGAGGGCTTTCAGACACTCCTCTGTGTTTCGCTTTGCTGGACAGTTTAAAGGAAAATGCTGAGAAAGATGAAATTTCCTATTCAGCCCTCTCAGTTCATTCCCTGAAGCTCGAGGAGGGCTCTTTGGCAGGTCAGCAGCAGCTCCTGCAGTAGCGTGATGGACTCATTTCCCTTTCCCCACCGTCCCTGCAGGCAGCCCCGTCTCCAGGCCCTGCTGTCACAGTGCAGCTGTGCGAGTGGCAAAGTGCAGATGCTCGTTTTTTTACGAGCTGGCCGATCCTTCTGCCGTCCCCCAGCTTTGGCAGAGGAGGCTGCAGCTCCACGCACGGCATCTGCTGGAGTGCCCGGGGGGCTGGCAGAGCATGAAAGGAGCTGCAAGGCCAAGCGGGAGGTGCTGGGGTGGCTCGGGCTGGATGTGGCCTCGGGAGGGGTTGGGAGCAGATCCTGGTTTTTTCCCTTCTTCCCCCGTGTCTGTTTGTGTTGGATGTCCCAGCCAATTGTGCCCTCTGCAGATGGGCTTTGACCTTGGCTGCCACCCAGGCTTGCTCTGCTGGGGCAGGTAGGGGTGGGATGGATTCACAGCCTTTGAGGACCAGCATTTGGCCCGTAGAGCATTTTCTAAATATGAGGTCTGATTTATGCCTGGTAACTACCTTTTTCCACTGTAAGGAAAAAAAATTGGTAATTTATTTTCCCAGGGTTGTGGGAAACTGCACTTACTTGAGCTTGAGGTAACTTCAGCTGAGCTTGTTGAAATCTCTGATCCATCCCAAGGCTCCTGTGTTCAGAAAATAAAAATAAAGCAGTGATAACAATCCCAGAGTGCCCCATGAGAGACAGAATGGGGCAAATAGCAAGAGTTCGGCGAGTTTTTTATCTTGCACATTGATGTGCTTCATGGAAAATAAACGCACTACAACTTTAAGGCTTTGCCTGCAGCTAAATATAAGGGTGTACTGGCTCCACCCTGCCGCTCTGTTAGGGATACAGGCATTTATTTTTCTGGGGTGGGTTTTTGCTTTATTTTATTCCCTTCTCTTTAATTTTTTTCCGGGTGAATCTCCACCATGGAATAACCGACAGTTTTAAGCGAGTGGTCCTGGAGCGTGCAGGAGAGGTACCTCCTAACGTTCTCCCCATGGAAAGTTAAAGGATTGGGACTTAACCAAATTTCAACTTCCATGTAAGTGCTGCGTGCTGTTGTCTGATGCGGAGATGAGGATGGCAGGGATGAAGTCTTAAGGCAGCAAGTCTGTTTTAACCTGACTTTCCTGAGCCCCCAGCCTGCCTGGTGTTAAGCCAGGTTAGCCAGGGGAAGCTCAGCTTCGTGGCTTGGGGATGGTCAGCCCTGAGTGGATGACTATTCTTTTCCTAATTTTTTTTTTAGGTGAAAACTCCGTTGGTGTTGGTAAAACTCAGCAAGGTGGTGGCAGGGTGTGTTTTCAGTCAGCATTTGCTCAGTCTAAACTTATTTTTTCTCTGACTTTCTGTTTTTGAAAGAGAAGCCAGTTTCATCTCCATTTTCTATAATCATCTGCTTATTTTATTAGCTTTTTTCCAAAAGGCTGTATTTCCCCCGATGCCTGGCCACCTGTTTTCTATGAGCTGCTGAAGGTCTGAGCTCTTGCTCTGCGTGTGCAGAGCAGATTTCTTTCAACAGGCCAAAAGAAACGACACAGCTATAGACTAAAAAGGGCAAAAAAACCCACATGCTGTGCTATTTTGGTAGTAGCAAATTATGCGTCCTACAAATTACCATTGGTTATGAACATTGTCCGTCTGTCTGGATGACAATGTCCTGCTTTCAGACCACTGCTAATACGTTTAGAATTAGGATAATACTCATTCAACTCCAAAGCAGCTCCTCTTTTCTTTGCCCTGATTTATTCCTACCAGCAAATGTCACATGCAAGTGGAAGTTTTATGGCTGGATAATTCACAGCCTGTTGGGCATCTTATTAGGAAGGACTTGCACTTTTTAAAAAGTGACTTGGGGTTGTTCTTTTAGTATTGGGAAAGTATCAAATTCTCTAGGTTTTCTTGCTTGCTGACTTTCTCTTTTCATTTTTTTTTTTTTGTTCTTGATCTCACCCTTTTTTGTTTTGATTTTGTTCTCTCTTTCCCTCTTTTTTTCTTCACCCTACTTTTCTTCTCCCCCTTTTCTCCCATTTTCTTTGTCCCCTTTTCTCCTTTACTTCCCCCTTTTCTTCCCTGTTTCTTTCCCCCCTTTTCTTTTCCTCCCTTTTCTTCCCCCTTTCTTTCCCCCCTTTTCTTCCCACATTTTGTTTCCTCCTTGTGTTTCCGCTGTTTTATCTTGCCCCCTTTTCATATTTTTCTCTCATTTTCCTTCTTTTCCTTCCTTCCTTCTTTCTTTCTTTCTTTCTTTCTTTCTTTCTTTCTTTCTTTCTTTCTTTCTTTCTTTCTTTCTTTCTTTCTTTCTTTCTTTTTCTTTTTCTTTCTTTCTTTCTTTCTCTCTCTCTCTCTCTCTCTTTCTTTCTTTCTTTCTTTCACTCCTTTCTTCGCGCCTTCTTTCTTTCGCTCCTTCTTTCTTTCGCTCCTTCTTTCTTTCGCTCCTTCTTTCTTTCGCTCTTTCTCTTTCGCTGTTTCTTTCTTTCCTTCTTTCTTTCTCTCTTTCTCTTTCTCTCTTTCTTTCTCTCTCTATTTCTCTCCTTTTTTCTCTTTCTTTCTTCTCTCTTTTTCTCTCATTTTCTCTTTCTCATTCTCTCTCCTTTTTTCCTGTTTTTTCAATTTTCCCTTGATTTTGCTTCCTATTTTAGTTTTACTTCTTTTTGTCCTATTTTCTCTCTTCTTTTTCTTTCATTCTTTCCAGTGAAGCACAAGTTGAATTGAGGGCTTATTTGCCTTTCAATCTGAGCTTCATGCACATCAGCTTTGAAATATAACTCCGAATCCACACTGAGGACTGTGGTACTGTAAACACAGCAAGAAATAGATGAGCATTGTATATAAGGATTTTCCCACTACAGTATCACAAGCATATTCAGCATTTGATATGCCTTGCAGAGGTGATTCATGCCCACATCTTGATCTGTGGTTGGTCTTTTTAGGCAGTCTAGAGTGAGTGCCCTAAGCAGATATTTCCAGATACGAGGTTGCATGGGGGTTCATGGGCAGGGGTGAGCGCAGGGTGAAGCTGGTGCTGCAGCCCTGTGGTGGGGTGTCTGTGTCTGCTGGGTGAATTCCAGCACAGGAAACCCAGCAGGCAGCTTTCTCCTGTCCTACAAACCCTCTCTGGACCAGAGTGTCCCTTGCAGCCACACCAAGGGCAGGTTATGCCCTTTCCAGCTGCGAGGCTTGAGAACAGATGGTGTCTTGTTCCACTTTCACACCACCCCTGGCTTCCTTTCCAATTTCCCTGAGTCACCTTTTTCACAAAAGGGATTGAGAGGAAGAGACTGGCATGTCCATGGGCGCAGGTTGCTTTTTCCCTGCCGTGCTGCCTGGCACACTGCTGTTGGAGAGTGTCTGGTTGGCACTTCTGCAGCATCTCTGAGCTGTAACGCGTCTGTGCTGCTCCTCTCCGGGGTTTTCCATGCCGGTTATCAGTGCCAAGCAGGAGACAGGAGGTGAGCTGCTTTGCTGACTGTCTGGGGGGAAAATGGTGCTGTGGTCTCGTTTCATGTTGGGTGGGTTCAGGCATTGCTCCACAATTAATTCAAAGGCCTCTTCCTTCCTTCTCTTCCTCCCTCTTCTTCTTCCTCTCCCTCTCCTTGTCCTTTCTCTCCTTGGCTGCTTCCTTTCCTTCTCCTCCTCTCCTTTTTTCCCTTCTCCTCCTCATCTTCGTTCTGCCTTCTCCTCCCCTCCCTTCCTTTTCACCTTTTCCTTCTTTCCCTTCCTTTTTTGCCCACTTTTCTTCCCGTTCCCTCTCATTGTCCTTCCTCTCCTTCACTGCTTCCTTTCCTCCTCCTCCTCTCCTTTTTTTCCTCCTCCTCATCTTCCTTCTGCCTTCTCATCCCCTTCCCTCCTCTCCACCTTTTCCTTCTTTCCCCTCCTTTCTTCCCCACTTGTCTTCCTCTCCTTCTGCCTTTCTCTCATTCTTTTCTCTCCTTCCTTCCTGTCCTTCCTCCTACTCCACCTCTGTCATAACCACTGCTGCATGTTGGTGCTGCTGCAGGATCCAGATGCTTCACAAATCCACAGCAGCATTCCCAGCTCTAACTGCCATGTCTGTGACCCTTATCCCATGCCAGAGCTCTGTGTCCCTTGCACTGCAGAGGCAGCTTTTGCAGAAGTGAGACCCTAGAGCATCCCAGCTGAGGGGTGGTGGTGTGGGACCCCCCAGGAGCAGCTTTTGACGTTCCTCCCTTCAAGTCTCAGGGGTGTTTGTTGCCAAGATCAGTCCCACTGAATGCTGCTAGGGTGTCTCAGGGCTCTGGGTGGCCAACAGCAGCCTTGGACCTCCTGGGTTACATGCATGGGCACAAGAAAGGTGTGAAATCCCCATCATTGTGAAGGTGCTTTTCAGAGGGCT
The DNA here is from genome assembly GCF_008360975.1 of Lichenostomus cassidix. NCBI lineage: Eukaryota > Metazoa > Chordata > Aves > Passeriformes > Meliphagidae > Lichenostomus > Lichenostomus cassidix. The sequence goes on along the minus strand of NC_139511.1, from coordinate 73,243,047 downwards.
CCATGCAGAGGGACCCATTTTCAACAGGCTTTTATCCATTGCAGGGTGAGTGCAGGGTTGCCTGGGCTGCATCCTTGGATGTTCAGGAGCTGCTTTGGGTGGTGTTTCAGGTCATAAAACCCAAGTGCTGTGCCTGGAAAGACAGACTGAAGCCACAGCATAAACAAATCTCTTGAACTCAGGCAGCCAGCAAATTCACCATGTGCAACCTGTGTGTGTCTCTCCTCCCCTCTTGTGCTTTCCTGGCCAGACTGAGAATGGCTTGGGCATTGAGGGAAAGTCCTATGAGGAGTGGCTGAGGGAACTGGGTGGGCTCAGCCTGGAGAAAAGGAGGCTCAGGGGGACCTTGTGGCTCTGCAGGACTCCCTGACAGGAGGGGACAGCCAGGGAGGGTCAGGCTCTGCTCCCAGGCGGAGAGGACAGGCTGCCCAGGGAATGTTCAGGTTGGACAAGAGGAGGAATTTTTTCACACAAGGGGTGATTAAAAAATGGGCAGGGGCTGCCCAGGGAGGTGGTGGAGTCCCCATCTCTGGAGGTGTCCAAGGAGGGACTGGATGTGGTACTCAGTACTCTGGGCTGGGTAACAAGGTGGGGATCAGTCACAGATTGTACTGGATCTTGGACCTCTTTTTCAACTGAAACAATTCTGTGATTCTCTGATTGCTACCCTCTTGAGAGGGCGAGAGGTGATGTGTGTAGGTGGCAGGTGTCTGTTATTTAAAGTGAGCCCCATGTGGATCCCACGGAGCTGGGACTGGTGTGAGATGGCACTAAAGCTTCGTCAGAGCCTTTGTCATCCTGTCTGCATCAAACCTGTGGGGTAGGAGTGAATTTCCTGTCCTCTGAGTGGCTTTGGAGGAGCTGTGTAATGACTGCTGGAACATGGATGTGTAAATCCCTTCTTACAGATCCCTGCACTTGTGGCAGTGGATAGAAATTAAAGGCTGTTTTTGCTGAAGGATTGATGAGCTGCGGCTGATGCTGCTCGTTGATACACCTTTTCCATCCCCTAATGGCAGGAGTGCAGTGGCCGCTAGCAAACTGAGCAAAAAGCTCTGTGGAAAGCCTAAAAAGGGCTGTGTCTGTCTGTGTCTGGGCTGCAGAGGGGGAGTGCACGTCCACTTGGGGGTTAGCATTGCTGAGAAATGGCAGTTCTCCTTTGGAAGCCTCAGTGAGCACCACTTCCCGGGAGTTGCCTTATTTAAATCATCTTTGCTCTGTTTTGTCCTATCCATTATTTTCAGCTGTCAACATTAAGTGCCACAAAGACCCTGTAATAGGCTTCTTTCTGCTTCCCTCTTATAATCCCAGAAACAGTCACTGGTCCCTTTGTCTGGGGCTCTGTGATGGCTCTCAGTGTTCAATTTGCTGGAGAGGAACCACTTTGTGGAACAGTAGGACAATCAGTGAGGCAGGGGCTTGAGTGCTGCCATCCTCACTTTGAAGAGGCAGGAGAGGAGCGAGATGGAATTGTGTTTTGCCCATCATGGTTAATGACTTCTAAGAAAAGCTTCAATGGCAGCTCAGCCAAAGTGATCCTGGCTAACAAAAATAGATGCTTGCATTTAATTTGCCCCAGAAGTTGTTGGGGGTTTAGTGTGATCCTTGGAGCTGAGTGAGAGCAGTGAGATCTGGTGTTCAGGTCTGGGTTAGGACTCAGAGTCTAAATCCAACAGGAGGGTCCAAGCCTTGCATGTCAAGGCCAGGATGAAGTCCAGCAGAGGTAAGTGTTGCATGCCTTTCTTGGATCTTTGAGGCATTGGTGGGATCCAGTGAAGGGTCTTTACATCGATACCAGATCCACTAAGGAAAAGGTGAAAGGTGAAACACCAGGGTCCTGTCAGTGGTGTGGATGCATCCTTGGCAGTCCTGAGCTACACAGACATTTCCTTTGAGTCCTCAGGGATGCCTGCTTTGGGCTGAGGGGAAACCAGAAGGCTTCTTGAGGTCTTTCAGTAGTCAGGTGCTACAGTCTTTATGTCTTCCTGCAGGGCTGTGTAAGGCATCCCATGCCTAACTCAGCATAGATGGGGGAAACTCTACCCTGGTTTCTTACTCCTCATCTTTTACTGAAGTGGAGGAGCAGCAAGTACCTCCATTGCCCGAAACATCTCAAAATATCCAGCATTCCATGTGATTCCATACACTGATTTTGTGCTAAGCTTTCCTTATCGTACTGGTGCTGCTGCTCTCAGCCTTGCCCATCTCCTGCCTCTTCTGCCATCAGTTCTTGCTCCAGGTCTGCCCTCTCAGTCAGACACCAATCTGCTTCAAAAATTCCCCTTTTCAAGGGATCAGCTTAAGGCAGCTAAAAGTACCCTAATTACAGCTAAAAGTACCCTAATTACAACTAAAAATACCCTAGCAGTGCTGCATGGGGGGTTAGAAGACTGCTTCTATTTGTTGGTCAAGAATGGCTCTGTGACAACCTTTTTCTAGAGATTTTAGGGAGGATAAAGGTGTAGAGATGGAGTTTGATGTGTTTTTGAGGATCTTCTCTATGCACTGCCTGTGATTCCTTTCTCGTTCAGCCCTCTGGTCCTGGATGTGAAAGGTAGCAAGACGGAGGGAGTCAGGGATGCCTCAGAAAGCAGGTGAAGAAGGCTGATAATTCAGCTTTTCTGTAAGTGCATAAAGAAATAAGCCATTACAGTGGGAACATAAATAATGAGGAGAAAAATAACTTTCCAGGTAGGTGTTACAAGTAGAAGTCAGTTTGATCTTTAAATTTGTGCTATGCATGCAGAAGCACAGGATGGTTGCTTCTGAGTCTATTTAATCCTGAAACTTGATTCTTACAAGGGCCATTGTCAGGGGTTGTTTTTGCCCTGGTTTTATGTTGACTGGTGCTGCATTTCATCTGCCACCTCTCTGCTCAGTCCCTTTGCCTGCTGCTTGGCTTTCTTGAGTCCTGCTGGAGTGTCTGATGGGTTTTAGTGGCCTCGAAGCTTTATTCCACTCTGTGCTAAGACAGCAGCTTTAGGAATGAATAACGAGTTTAAAAATGTTATTAAAGAAAAGCTGTTGGTGTAACACGATTTTTGCTCAGTCCCATATGGCTTGGGTTAGGCTCATTAAAAAAACCCACTTAAAGTGTGCTGTGCCTCACAAATGTCCCACAAATGTCCCCTTGATGTTCACATGGCCTGTGGCTACACCTTGGTGGAAATCTAAGGAAAAGTGTCATGACAAAATCTGGACTTGTTTAACCCACTTGGTTGTGGAAAGAAGAGTTGCAAACTGGACCTCTGAGCAATCCCAAAGGAAAAGAAAAAAACTCCTCTGTGTTTAGAAGGAAAATGGAGAGGGAGCTGGGAGTGTTGAAGGCAATCTCATGGGTTTGGGATGGCGTGAGCTCTGGCCAGGGCTGGCAGTAAAGCTGAGGCTGTGGTCGAGGAGAGAACTCGCCCTCTGGCTCTTCTTTGGGCTCAAGGAAGGTGGATTGTTTTCCAGCGATGAAATTTCCTATTGAAAAATTGAATGCTTCCTTCTCTCCCTTGTGAATGGGATGCCCGGGAAGCGAAGCATGCTGGTTCCAATTACCAGCACAGCCAAGCCAAGTGCTGCAGTCAGTCAGGAATTTATACCTTTTCATATGTAGGAGAGATAAAAACTTTTTCATTTTTAATTTTTTTTTTAAATTCTTTTTTCTTTTTCAATCTGTGTAACGAGTTCAAAGCAGGAGCTCAGCCAGACTGCTTTTGATTTGTTCCCATATTAATGTTTTATATCTTTAATATGTGTGTGATCACTCAAATCAGTCAAACTTGCTACTTCAGTTGAGCCCAGAAAAATGGTCCCAAGCAATGCAGGCTCATTGATAGGGCTGGAGCACCTCTCTTGTGCAGACAGTCTGGGAGAGCTGGGATTGTTCAGCCTGGAGAAGAGAAGGCTCTGGGGAGACCTTATTGTGGCCTTTCAGTACTTAAAGGGGGGGTTTATAAGAAAGACAAAGGACAGAGCTTTTGTTGTGATAGGACAAGGGCTGATGGTTTTAAAAGGGAAAAGGGGAGATTCAGACTAGGTGTAAGGAAGAAATTGTTTTACTGTGAGGATGGTGAGGCCCTGGCACAGGTTTCCCAGAGAAGTGGTGGGTGTCCCATCCCTGGAAGTATATTGAGCTGGATGGGCCTTGGAGCGACCTGGGATAGTGGAAGTCTGGAATCCCTTCTCCCCAGACCTTTCCCTGCCTGCGTGGGCAGGGTGGATGTCCCAGTTTTCAGGCTGTGCTGGTTGGAGCTGGTGTGAGCTGTGGCTGCAGCTGGGCCCGAAGGCTCCATCTTTGCATGATGCCTCTGCAGATACCTGGCAGAGCACAAAGGCCTCGTTAAGGCAGCCAGTTTGACTACCAGGGCACAATTGACTAAACGGTGCTGCTCCAGAACCAGGCTATTGCATCCCCACGTTCCTGTTGATATTTAAAGTACGAGCTTACATGTCTGTTACTGTTTGCATCCAGTGAGGCCTACAGCTCTTCAGGCAGGATCCCTGCTTTCCTGCAGGGTTGCACAAAGCCTCAGCAGAGCCAAAGCTTGCCCTGCAGTCTGAGACAAGGGGCATTAGGCAGATTGTGGAATCACAGAATCGTTTAGAATGGAAAAGGCCTCTAAGATCATTGAGCCCAACCATTCCCCAGCACTGCCAAGGCCACCACTAACCCATGTCCCCAAGTGCCACATCCACATGGCTTTTAAACCCCTCCACAGCCCTGGGCAGCTGTGCCAGGCCTGGACAACATTTTTCATGAAGAAATTTTCCCCAATATCCCATGTAAACCTGCCCTGGTGCAATTTGAAGCTATTCCCTCTCTTCCTGTCCCTTGTTTCCTGGGAGCAGAGCTCGACCCCACCTAGCTGCACTCTCCTGTCAGGGAGTTGTGGAGATTCAAAAGCTCTGTCTCCTCTCAGACTCCTTTTCTCCAGGAGTAACTAGCTGGAGGAGAATGAAAAAATACACAAAGCAGCTTACAATGTATGGAAATGTTGGATATAGATCTGTGTGATAGCAGAAGATTCCCGTTGTACAGTTGTGTTACCGGAGTCATTAGGAGTGAGCTGGAGTGGGAACACCTGCAGGGCCAGAGTTAAGGGTGATTATGCAGCCCAGCCCTGGCTTTTCTTCACTTTGGAGAGCTGCACAGCATAATTTCATCATGGATTTATATACAGCTAATTGGCATATAGTTTGATATGCAAATAAAACCATATAAATATCAAGAGAAAGACTTAAAGCCGTGCTTTCCACTGTCATGTTACAATCCTTGCTTTTCTGGTCAGCTTAATCTACTCGATTGCTCCTTTCATCATCTTGTGTTTTGAAGACATGCTATCTCTTTCAAAGAACATCTGTCAGACGTATATTAATTAGTTAATTTTTCTGCATGGAATGTAAACACGAGGGTGGAGAACCCAAAGCCCTGGGGATCTGATGAGGTGTGTGGCCGAGTAATTATTTTGGGCTAATGTAGAGATGTGGCCTGTGCTCAGTCTATGAAGGCAAGAAACAGGTTTCCTACCAGAGATAGTTTATGCTAAAGGCTGAAGTGAAATTGTCTTGATGTACGCTACAGAGCCTGTGTCATAGGCACAGCATGGAGATGGCACTTTGAAACTGAGCTTTCTAAGCCAAGGCTGCTACTGGCAATGCTGCTGAAGGTTGTTTAAATTCAATTTTTAATTGAGAATATTAAGCTTAAGTAGTTTAAGAATGGGAGAAAGCATGGAGAGAGCCTGTATTTTTATGTTGAAGGAAAATTGAAGGAGTAAATTTGTTAGCAGGTAGCACCACATTTCACTCCTAACTTAGGGATGCCTGGATGCTTCTCACGTGGTTCACACTGAGAACCAGATTTACTGGGATTTTTATGTTGTGATCTTGGGTGAATATCTTTTGCTGTGACTGTGAGTCTTGAATCAGATATATTTCATGTGATAGCAAGAAAAAGTTTTTATGTGAGGGGACTGTGACCTGGTACATGGACATCAGCTGGGCTGGAGAAGAGCTTGGGGTGCAGGTTTGGGGCTAAATCCAGTGCTGGCAGTAGTGCAGTGCAGAGGAGTGAATTGAAACAGAGCCATGCACATGTAGGTGCAGGACAGGAATTCCCAGAGTGTCCCCCAGTGCTGGAGCACATCACTGGCATTAGAGCAGGTCTTGCCATTGGGACATTCAGGAATCCTGCTAAGGCAGGATCCTCGCTGTCAAATCCCTCCTTGGCACCTCTGGTTCTCCAGGGCTGAGGTGTCCCGAGGCTCACCTGGATTCCCATTTCTGACCCCATGTGGGAGAGCTGCCCCTCCACCTTCAACAAGGCTCAGAAACAAAATGCACTGTCTTTGCAGGGGAATGTTTTGGATTTCTGCAGGTTGCACCAAAGCCATGTTTAACTTCCACCATCTGTCTTTACCATTTCTGCCTTTGCTTATGTGGTTTTGTTTTTTTCCAATTTTCTTCCAGTCCTTTTGGTAGTGTGTGGACTATTAATGTATCCCAAGAGAGCAACCCTGCTCATGTTTTACTTCTGGAATAAGGATTAGATAATATTCCTTATTCCTTCTTCTTTTATTGCCCCCCCTACCCCTTTTTAGTTTTTTCTTTTTTCCAGTCCTTCTCATACAGAGCTGAACTCCACTGATTCACAAGTTTTTGCCAGAGCAGAGGTGCCTGAAGGCTGTAAACTGGTCTCTGGGTGCTGGGTCTTTTACCAGGTCCCTTGGAGTGGGAGGAGCCCTGGGAGTTCACTACACTTTAAAAGTTGGTTTGTTTTTTTTTTTTTTTTTGTTTTGTTTGGTGAATGCTTCATGGTCTGCATCTAGCTCTGGGACCCTTAGGATAGGAAAGACCTGGAGCTGCTGCAGCCAGGCCAGAGGAGGCACGGAGATGCTGCCAGGGCTGGAGCAACTCTGCTCTGGAGCCAGGCTGGGAGAGCTGGGGGTGTTCAGCTGGACAAGAGAAGCTCCAGGGAGAGCTCAGAGCTCCTGCCAGGGCCTAAAGGGGCTCCAGGAGAGCTGCAGAGGGACTGGGGACAAGGCATGGAGGGACAGGACACAGGGAATGGCTTCCCAGTGCCAGAGGGCAGGGAGAGATGGGATATTGGGAAGGAATTGCTGGCTGTGAGGGTGGTGAGGCCCTGGCACAGGGTGCCCAGAGAAGCTGTGGCTGCCCCTGGATCCCTGGCAGTGTCCAAGGCCAGGCTGGACAGGGCTTAAAGCAACCTGGGATAGTGGGAACGTGTCCCTGCCTATGGCAGGGGGTGGAATGAGGTGGTTTTTAAGGTCCCTTCCAACGCACACCATTCAGGGATTCTTTGAGTTATGCAATTGTTCAGTAGAGTGCAGACAGTTACTAAAGGCTTTTTTTAAAAACATGCATTGTTTTGCCATACCCGTCCAGCCAAATAATCACAAAAACGCCTCAAGGAGAAAGAGAGATGGCATCACCGTCAGCTGGGGATCTGTAAAACACCATGTATCAGACTGTCAGTGAAGTCATGACACTGGCAATACTAGGCAGAGGATTTTTTTCCTGGGGCTCATGGTTTCCTTGCCTCACTGGATAAAATAAAACCTGCCAAAGCAGCGGCAGTGAGCTCCCATCTATCTGTTCTCATACTCCCAGCCGCTTTTGCCTGAATTATTCATGCTCAGTAAGTGATCTGCAAACAGTTCCTGTGATCTCCCTGTGATCTGTGGGTATGCCAGACTCACCCCTGCTTAGGTCAGGGCATTTTCTTGTTTCCTTCCCCGCGGCAGGGAGTCTGTGGGAATCTCCAGATTCCTCACCGCCTCTTTCTGATTAACCCAGACGTGTATTTATTATTTACGTGGCAGGATTTGTTCTGCTGTCCCAGGCACATGGTATTATCAGTGGATAAGCAAGAAGACTCACTGCAAACATCTGTAGTTGTTGCTTGACAAATCCTGTTTGTATAAATAATATTAAGGAGCTGCAGAGACTGTTGTAGACTTAATACCCTTGTGACTAAAGGCAGCACTGCCAGCTTTTCACCTGAATGTGCATCTCAATAGAGATTTACTGGGCTGTTTTACATATATATATGTAAAACATATATATATATATAAAATAATAATTTCGTTTAGTATTTTAGTTCCTTCCAAGGCAAATTATTCTGTGATTCAGTTATATATGTATAGATGTTTTATGTACTTACCTGTTTTTCACCAGCTCTTCTCTTGTCTTTATTTCAGTTTTTAATTTTTTCTTCTGATTTGGTAATGGAAATAGGTTGGCAAAACTGGTGAGAAGGGCAGTTTGTGGGCAGATAATTGGCATGTATTCTGTGTACTTTGCTATCCATATAATTAATGAAATGGAAATGGGCTGTAGGCCCACCTCTTCCACCACATCCACCCCAGGTACATCTTGGATCTGCCCCTCCAGTATCGTCTATTTCAACCACTCTTTATTTTGGGATGAGGATTGAGATGCTTCAGGAACCATTGCCAAGTGGAGCTGGAGTTAATCCTCTCAGCGAAGAACATGGGACCCCCAGGTCCCTGTCCCCAGCTGAGGGAGTAATTTGGGGTGAAAAATCTCCATTTAGGCTACCTGCGTTTTTACACTAACCCTTAGGAGGACCTGTGCCTTGCCTAGGATATCCCTCACCTATGACATAACCGGGATACAGCGAGTTTGTTAAAATGTCCTGTCTCTCTGCATTCTGGAAAGAGGATTTTCTATTAAACCTTAGGGAAATTACTGGGCTTGTTAACTAGTGTGGAAGTAATGAACCACAGCAGGGTGACTCGGGAGATTTGGGCCCTCGCTTCGTAAGACTGCATTGTTTCTTCAAATGAGAGAAATAATTTAAGCAAACAAACGAACAAAGAATTTCTGGAAATTAAAGTACGGTACAAATGGGATGATTTGCTCATCCTCTGTTTAATAGGAGCGGTGCAGTGAACAATTGTGTGGTCGACCTCAGAAGTCTATCCATGGTAACTAGTCACAGGAGAGAAAAATAGACAGCCTGCCACCAACTCGGTATTAACATTCTATTTTCCGTTTTTTCCACGGTTGCGGGCCAGTCAGGGACTTTCCATGAGCAATCAGCATAGCAGAAATCCCCTTCTGCTCCATAGCAGCCACCTCTGCTGAACAATCAAAGGTGGTTTTTATACTGGTTTTTGCTGAAGTGGGATTTGGTCCTGGTTTTCTGTAGGATCAGGCTGGAGCAGACCCTTCCTGCCCGAGGCACCCTGCTGAAGCAGGCCTGAATCACAGAATGGTTTGGGTTGAAAGGGACCTTAAAACCATCCAGTTCCAGCCTCCTGCCATGGGCAGGGACATCTTCCATCTGACTGGGTTGTTCCAACCTGGCCATGCCCCTTACATGTTGTGGCCGAGGCATGTTTGTGGTGGGGTGTCTGGTGAAGGAACCTCATCTTTGGTTTTGTCACCTCTACCAGGTGCTGGATGTTGAATCTCTAATGGGGTTTGAGGTCTCTGTAAGCCCTGCATGACCCGTGCAGTGGCTTTGGGTGGGTCCTGCAGAGCAGAGGAAGGACAGAAAGACACTGCCAGGCTGGAGTTCATCCAGAAATAAATAAAACAGAAATACTGGGCCTTCAGGCCTGATGGTCTGTTCCTCAAAAGACAATTTTGGACGGGATCACTGTGCTTTTGTTCTTCCATTAGGCAGCTGAGGAGAGAGCATTGTTTTCCTCCCCTCATCCGTTCCCCTTGTAGGGGAAGAAGGAGAACTTGGCCACCCTGAGCCAAGCATCCCAGGGGAGCTCCCCAAACAAAGGGTTGCATGGAGGAGGATCTCGTCATCCTGTCCCCATCGTCCTCTTCCCTCCCTTCACCCTGCTCTTGGCACGGCCATGCCTGCCTGGGGCTGGCCTGTTGGGGAGCATGGAGAGTTCCTCTCTGGAAATCCAGCTAACTTCTCTTGTCTCCAGGTTTATTGCTGCCTGTAGACTTGGCAAGGCAACCCTGCTGGGGTTTGTCTCTGCCAGGAAGGTATGTGAGCCCTGCGATAGTGTGGCAATGTGATGTGTCCAGGTGCAGTGGCTTGGATAACACAGTGCTCCTGAGGAATGTCATTCAGTGTTCCTGGATGTGCACTGAAGCTCTGTGGACACATCCTGGTTTAATTTCTCTCCTGTGTGCTGCAGGCGTCCATCCTGATCTGCAGAAAATGCCTGTGGGTTGGAAAGCATCTCCTCAGCCACTCTCTGCATGCCCCTTGGGTTAATTCCATTCAGCACGTGGAGCTGGCATGGTTTTGGGTTTATTTTTTAAAATTATAGGTTGTGTAGGTTTATTTACAAATAATTGGACTAAGACCAACCTATTTTGTTTTGCCCAGGCTCCAAGACTGACCCTGCTGAGAGCTCCTGAGATACTGAACTCTATGAGCGGAGACCACTTGACTGCACTCAGCACCTTTCAGGATCAGGCTCTAGGTAATTATTCTGATTTTCTGCCTGGATGATGGGGGAAATTTGCTGTTCTGGACTCTACAGACCATCTGAAATGACATTCCTAGTTGTTCATCCCATGAACCTGTGGAGTTCTTTTTCCTGCTGAGGGTTGTCGCTTTAGATCAGTGGCTTGACGCTACACTAAAACCACTGATCCCTTAAACATAAAAATAAAATACCTGTTTTGCTTCTGGGGGGAATCATAGAACGGTTTATGTTGGAAGGGACCCTAAGATCATTTAGTCCAACCCCCTTGCAATGGGGCATATTCAACTAGATCAGGTTGCTCAGAATCCCATCCAACTTAACTTGAATATTTCCAGGCGTGGGGCATCCACCACCTCTCTGGGAAACCAGAACTGCTGGATAAGCATTCTGGTAATGTTCACCAGCTCTTGTGCTTGGGAAGGTCTCCTGAAGTTAGCTTGCAGAGAGCTGTAAAAACAATCAATCAATATCAAGAAAGGTTTTCACTCCCATCAAAAGCAATCAAAGGCTTAAAATACCAGTATTTGTTGGCAAGGATGCTTGTTCAGGTCAGGCTTTTAAGAATTGCTCGAAACCTACAGCTGCAGGAGCCCGCTTTTTAAAATAAATCCAGCATCTGGTTTATCTGGGTTTACAGTAGCTGCATTCTCTCCTCCAGACCTGGCCTCACTCTTGTGCCTTTGAGGAACTTTAAATCCTTGCTCCAAGGTGGATAGATGGAAATCAAAGAGCCTGGGGCCTGGCACTGTCCTGCTATGCACCTTCATGGAGATGTGGTGCCTTGCCTGAGGGCTGTGGGCAGGATTAGACCCAAGGTTTATGCTTTTATCCCAGCAAGGGCAGCTCAAACACAAAGCACGAGCTTGAGAGGTGAGGATCTCAGGGGTGGGTTTTAAGAGGAGTAAGAAGGAAGCCAGCAGGATGCTGTGGATGTTACTCCAAAGCACTGAGGATGAAGGATTTCCTGTAGGACTGACTTCCTGAGCGAGATGACATTCCATACAAAATTCTCAATGCTGGTAAAAGTATCAGTCAACAGAGGGCTATCCTTTTTATCCCAATTTGCTGAGTTTTTCCCCAAGTCAACAAAAGACAGCTCCATGCTGATTTCAGCCGAGGTTAAAGCCCATCTCTCTGGATCAGAGTGGCATGAGGGCAGATGGTCTCACTGTCCAATCTCCCAGGGCATCCTCTGTTTTTGCAGGAACAGAGGACTTTTCTCCATCCCCTGCAGCTCTGTATGGTGACATTTTCAGGACCCAGGCAGGAGGACGTTGACTGGGTTGTTTCCTGTTTTGACAATCTCCATTTCAAATCCCCTGCAATACAGCATTGTGCAGGGAATTAAACACCACAACCCATGTCCTTCTCCCTTAAATATTGCATTGGGGAGCTAAGCTCATGTTTCCAGTGGGGAGGGACAAGATACAGATGGTGAAAGAGGCTCAGAAAGTGAAAGAGGGGAAAATGAAGAATATGAAAGAAGAAATATGTTCAGCATCAGGGCTGCAGTGCGATGTTTTTCCTTATCCACTCAGAATTTGTAGGAATGGGGTGCTCCCTCGGTGCCAAAACTCATATGCTTTGTGTTTAAACTGCTGCTGTCAAAGCTTGGAGAATAACTAAAACAAAAAGGTCACAGGTCAAGTGGATGTTTTCCAATTGACCGGAGCTCAGTATAAATCCTGGGGAAGGAAATAACCCAACAAACATCCACCAGCCCTGTGTCTGTGTCCCCTGCTCTGGTGCTGGCTGCTGGTGGCAGGTCCAACTGGGACATGCCATGGGCAGGCAGCTGCCTTGGCATCCCAAAATATTCCTCAGGTAGCATCCCCTCCCCAGTAAATTTTTGTGAAAAATTTGACAGAATCACATCCAGATTTGATCTAGGTCAGCAATTAGGAGGGTCAAGAGGTTGCTTCAGGTAGGAGAGAAAACACCTGCCTGTGAGGAGCCTGGGCTTGAGGCTCTTCCTAAGCCCCTGCAACACATCTTCAGCTGAGGGCTGGTATTTACTGCTCTGAATTCAGCAGGTTTGGGTAGGCAGTGCTCCTGGGGAACATCAAGGCAAATGTGTCTCTGCCACTGCTTCTCATCGCCCCTCACAATGTCCTCCCCGAGGCTTCGGTGTGGCCAATTGCTCTTCCATGAGTTATAACCTGAAAATAGGGATAGATAAAGGCAATATGTTCTGGGAACCATGCCAAGCCAAAGGCACCAAGTTGTTTAAGAGATCCATGTCTTGATAACGGATTTTTTGCTCTTTATCGGCTTTTAAGAGAAAATACAGTGTTTGCAGGAGCAGATTGGGATCATCCTAAGGAATGAAGCTCTCCTTTTCAGATTGCATTGCTTTTATTATTATTATTTTAATAATAATAATAATAGTATTTCTGCAGTGAAGCCATATATGAGAATGTTATTTGTGTAGGAACTGGAAATGAACCTGAAACGATCAGCGTATTTTTTAAAGGCACTTTACAAGTCATTTGGCATTGGAAAAGGTACAACTATCCATCAAAGCAGGTCTTGGGGATAAAATAATTAGAAATCACACAACCATAGCAAAGGAAGATTAGTGCTAAAATTAGAAGCCATAAAGTTGTTTTTAGATTAGTCTGGAATCTGGGCAGGCTGCTTTATTGTACCCTGTTACTTAAAAAAATGCAAGGTGAGAGGTGTGAATTGTCTGCATTTGGTTGTGTCCCAATGGAAGTGCTGTTGTGAATGTTGGGTGAAAGGATCTATGAGGTGATTCTCAGGGAATCCTTAGGGGCTGGAATTAGAGTCCCATGGGAAAGATAGAAAGCTGCTAAAGGAGCTGGGGTCAATGCTGAGCTTTTCTCCTCATGGGTATCCCCATAAGGTTGGTTTACTCCCAGTTTTGTTTTGGGGCTTGTAGTGACCAAGTACCCACACAGCATCCAGAAAAGGTGGTGGGATGGCTGGAACTGGGAATTTAACTTGGAATTCCCACCCACAGATGGGGTGGGTGCGAGTTGGAGCTGCTGTGGTCACCAGACCTATGTCCTTGGACCCAGAAAGCAACCTCAGATGGGCACAGCCCATGGGGTTTCATCACTTTATTCTTCTGCTGGAACTCCTTGAGCATGAATAGGAATGAATCCTCTGTCAGGGACAATCACAGAATTGATTAGAGGACAGATTAGGAGAGCTGGGAGTGTTCATCCTGGAGAAGAAAAGGCTTCAGGGAGACCTTAGGGCCCCTTCCAGTGCCTGAAGGGTCTCCAGGGGAGCTGGAGAGGGACTTTGGACAAGGACATAGAGTGATAGGACAAAAGGGAATAGTTTTACGCCAAGAGGGGAGATCCAGACTAGATAGAAGGAAAAGATTGTGATATTGGTGGTGAGGCCCTGGCACAGGTTGCCCAGAGAGGTGTATATTCCATAAATGCCTTCAGGAAAAAGGGTCTTGATACTCAAACCCTTCTGATACAGCTGGAAGGGTGTAACATGAGCAAGAATTTGGAGGACAAGGTCAGGCACATCCAGATGTTTCCACCAAGGAAGATGCCAAGTAGAAGTCCCTTCACGCAGAAAAAGGTGACTTCTTCAGTTCCGGTGCTTTTAGACTGGGGACTGGGGGATTTCTGGGAGAGAAACAGAACTTTGTGGGATGTACTGTCTAAATACAGACACAATTAGGTGAACCCCTTCCCCTGGTGCCACCAGAGGTACCAACTGAGGTCTCAGTTTCCCTGCTGGCTGGGAAGCACCAGCTCCGTGTGACCACCCACAGCATCTTGCCTGCACGTGCATTTCCCAATGCCTTTAGGGGAAAAGTGGAGTTGAGCAGACTGCCTGCTCCCCCCGGCGTGCTCCCTGCTGTGCCTCCAGCTCAGTGAAAGCAGGACAACTCCTCATCGACTCTTTGTAGCCCGAGAACAGAGCCTTGGAAAAGTCCGGCAGCGGGAACTTTACTAATTCCAACTAATGACTCCGAAATACTGACTGAGGGGAACAATTGCGCATCATCAAAAGTCACAGACAAAAGAAATACACTGCATTGTAATAGCAAACGAAGCTGAGTTTGATCTGATGGAGCACCTTTCATATTCCAAGCGTTTCAAAGCCCTTGGCAGAGTAATGAGCTGCATGCTGACAGCGGGGCCGCTGGACCAGGCTTTATGAGGCCAACAATAGCTGGCACAGTTGTTGGCAAAGGACCTGCTCATGGTGGGAGAGGGAATGTATGGTGGCTGAGATCTTTGGGTTATCCTGTGCTTTTGTGGTTTTTTTAGTGCTGCTGGAACTCTGGATGTCGTTTGGATGGGCACTGGAGGTGATCAGGAAGGTCCTGTTGGTCTTTCTTGAAGAGGGCTTAGAAGAAAGATACAGACAAAGGTTTTAGTAGGACCTGTAGTGATAGGACAAGGGTTGGTGGTTTTATATTAAAAGCAGGGAGATTCAAAGCAGGTATGATGGAGAAGGTCTTCATGATGATGCTGATGAGGTCCTGGCACAGGTTTCCCAGAGCAGCTGTGGCTGCCCCTGGATCCCTGGCAGTGTCCACGGCCAGGTTAGACAGGGCTTGGAGCAACCTGGGATAGTGGAAGGTGTCCCTGCCCATGGCAGGGGTGGAATTAGAAGATTTTTAAGGTCCCTCCCAACCCAAAGCATTTCAGGATTCTGTTAAAGAGGGGTGGAGAAACATGCTCAGACACACGTGAGGATCCCTGGGTGCAGCTGAGAATAGACCTTGGCCTGCCAGGTCACCATCTGGCCCTCTAATCTTGTGGTCCCTATGACAGTTTCATGAAGGCCCACATACAACTTCAGCTCTTTAATTTTAGCCAAGCCAGAATAGCATTGGTGCAGCTGTGGGAACAGATATCTTAGTCCTGGTACTATTTCTGTGGCAGGGAAGTTTCTTGCCCATTGCGAGGAGAGGAAAAGGTTAACTGCATATTTTTTTCCTTTTTTCTTTCCTTTTTTTCCAAAGAGGAAATAAATGTACCTACCCCACCCTAAGGAGACAGCACAAATCTGTCAGCCCTTGTCGGGTGGGGGCAGGCAGCTGGGCTGTGTTAAGGAAGTCACCCTGGGGAGGGAAGGGGTTCAGGGCATGGGTGGGGGGCCTTGGCTGCCTGCCCAGAGCTGCAGGCAGAGAGGGGGCTGTGCTTCTGGGCAGAGACCAGGCTCTAATGATGCCTGCAGAGCTCTACAATCACAGAATGGTTTGTGTGGAAGGGACCTTATAGCTTATCCCGTTCCACCCCTGCCACAGGCAGGGACACCTTCCACTATCCCAGGCTGCTCCAAGCCCCAGTGTCCAGCCTGGCCTTGGACACTGCCAGGGATCCAGGGGCAGCCACAGCTTCTCTGGGCACCCTGTGCCAGGGCCTCACCACCCTCACAGCCAGCAATTCCTTCCTGATATCCCATCTCTCCCTGCTCTCTGGCACTGGGAAGCCATTCCCTGTGTCCTGTCCCTCCATGCCTTGTCCCCAGTCCCTCTGCAGCTCTCCTGGAGCCCCTTTAGGCCCTGGCAGGAGCTCTGAGCTCTCCCTGGAGCTATGGGACTTCTGATGAGTTAATCTCACCCAGGGTTGGAATAGAAGATCTGTAAATAAGCCTGGTTTGGAGTTAGAAAATACACTGAAGGGTGAAGGAGATCTCAGACCTTGTCCTGTGTTACCCAGGTCCTTCGCAAACTCCTCCTTCCTTCGGCTCCCTGCTAACCAAGACAACTAGATCCCAGCAGTTTCCTGGCTTTCCTGGAGGAGCACATTGGGTTGGCATTGGGTTTACTGCATCACCCCCATCCCAGCAGTTAGGGGAGGGTGGGAAACTAATCTGCTTTGGAAGCCTGGATCCTACTCACTCCATCTGTGTTTCCGTGCGCTCCAACTGGGTCGGGCTGATGCCATGGCAAGACTTCCTCTTGCAGACAGCAGTCTTGCATGCTGTCATCCTGCAGCAGGGGCTTGATGGTGTGCAGATGGATTTGCTTCCTGTTTCCCTTCCTGTCAGCCCTGTGCTGAGGCTGGCCAGCCCTGCTTCCCAAGCAGGAATATCTCAAGTGGCCGGATCTGCATCTCCGTGATGACCCAACCTTGTGTAGGTGTTTTGTTTCCACTTTTGAATCAATGCTCAAAGGAATATATAAAGAACCAACATTTTAAAACCAACATTTGGGAGCTGATTGCAATAAAAGATACACAGAGCCTTTCCAAATCTTTCTTGCTGTGGTGTTGTATCAGCAGGGCTGGTGTGATCAACCTGTGCTCATCATCTTCTGTGCCCAATCAGAGGCAGATTGGCCCTGGGGGCTCAGGAGAGGCTGTGCTCAGAGGAGGAGCAAGGGAAAGTGGGGTTGATGTTGGTCCTGGTGGTGTGTTTTAGGTGGATTTACGCCTTTACACTTCACCAGAGAGATGCTTTGCCCATGTTTCTCGTTTCAGCTGAATGTTGCGGTAGGAACAGGAGGGAAGATGTTAGGAAGGCAAGTGTTGGATTTGTAATTCCAAGATGGCACTGTTTGGTGCAGGAGAGCATCAGTGGAGCCTGGGTGCTGTTTTCCAGAGGAGGGGCAGATCTCCTGAGCCTGTGCATCCCCATGGGGCTGGGGGACAGTGCTGTGCCCAAAGCTGAGCCACAGCCCTGGGGCTCAGGGGGCTCTCACTTCCCCCTCTGGCACAGCCCTGGGGCAGTGGGCTCCTCTGGATTCTGCCAAATAGCTTTCCTTGCCTCCTGTCTGGGATTCACCATGTGTTTGAGCTTTTAATATCACTTCATTCTCCCTCCCTACATCCCATGCCCCTGTCCCAGATGTATTTGTTTAAGTGGCCTTAATTAACTTACATTTTCTTGTGCGTGACAGCTCCTTGAGGCTTTGGTAGCTGTTTTCTGTCCTTCCACAGTTGTCACTGACATGTAGCACTTTCCCTGCACACCACCCTTCAAGCCTACCCTGTTTTTCCCCTGCTCTGCAGAATTATTTTAACATACTGAAGGAAATGGTTTCCATGTGAGCATAGTTGCACACACTCAATTGATTATTAGGTGTGATTTTCCTGATCCCTGCTAGTATCTATGAGGATTTTGAGCAAGGAAGCCAGAGTGGCGTAGGATGATGGCTTAGGTCAGATAGATTTATCTTCATGAGTGACAAGACTGATAACTCTGGAGTGGCATGGCTACAGGTGTTATCATTTGGGTGTCTCGTCAACAGTGAAGGTTAATGTCTTGCCACTACTGATCCATCACAGTGTTATCTGCAGGATTTACAGGTCTTCTTGAGCCTTTCCAGCAGCAGCAGTTCCAGTTTTCTGGAGCTCAGAGCTCTGTACCTGCTCCCTGCTTGCAGCACCCATAGGGATCATGTCAGCAAGCCGTTACTCTCATGGATTTATTTAAACTCAGACTTAGGGATAACTTCTGCTTGTTATTGCATAGTTTTATGCTCCCTCAGTGGGGGAAGGTGAGGTGGATTGGGACAAGCCCAAAGGCTGAGTCCTCTGTCAAGGGAAGGCATCACAAGATGGTTTGGCTTGGAGGGGACCTCAAAACTCATCCAGTTCCACTCCCTGCCATCAGCAGGAACACCTTCCACCATCCCAGGCTGCTCAAAGGCATCAGGGAGATGAAGGCAAGACAAGCCTTGATCCCAAGGATCACCCAAGAAATCTGACCAGGAGGATGGAAAGGAGCAAGGAGGAACTCAGATCTGAAGTAAAATCTCTTGGGGGAGAAAAAAAAAAAGGAAAAAAAGCAAGAGCAATAAATCCAGCAAATTAAAATGAAAAGGCAGCTAACATGAGTGACAATTGTACAGCATCAGATAACGCTACATCCTGAATTCCAGTGGGATAGGAAATATGAAGCAAAAATCACTCAGGTGCTTCTAGATAGAGATAAGGAAAGCAATTCCCATTTACCGGTAGAAATAAAATAAGAGGTCGTGATAAACCCTCCATGACTAGACTGGATTAGGGCTCTGGCTGTGAAAATTCATTACAGGCATGCAAAAGAATGTGTATCGTGCCAGCTAAACTGACTACAAACACCATTTATTTGGAGAAGAGACGATTCACTCAGAATAAATAGATTTCTTTCAAAGGGAAGGGAGGGTGATCTGACACAAATCTGTATTCCTGCCTTGTCATTTATTATGCAAATAAGTCTCACACCTTTCTAAGCCATGAGGGATGAGTTTATGTTGGAGTTTTATGTCAGGAGAATGATCTTAAGCTGCTGCAGGAATCCAAGGCCAGGTTGGGGTTTCTTGCACACAGTGGCAGGAAATGCTGATTTCAGGAGGGGTTCTGATGGCATTGAGGGTCATGCAGGTTGGTTAGATGTTTTCAGATCTCCTCTAAACAAACCCATTGCTTCACATTTTTTCCTACTGTTTATGATGTTTTGCTTGGGTTTATTTTATTTAATTTTGTTTTATTTATTTTATTTTTCTTTATCCTATTCTATTCTATTCTATTTTTAGAGTCATAGAATCACAGAATGGTTTTGGTTTGGAGAGCCTTTAAAAACCTTCTAATTCCACCCCCTGCCATGAGCAGGGACACCTTTCACTATCCCAGGTTGCTCCAAGCCCTGTCCAGCCTGGCCTTGGACACTGCCAGGGATAGGGCAGCCACATCTTCTCTGGGAAATAGATTTTCTTGTATTTTCTTTCACTTTCTACTATTTTATTTAATTTTATTTGCTCATTCTCTGTAGGAATGACCATATAAGGGGGTCATGTGCAGAAGGGAGCCTGTGCCATATTATCTATCCTTGTCTGCAGTTCTTTTTGGCATCAGCACCCATTAGAGCTGCATCACTCTGCTGGGCTCAGTGGAGCAGGACATGTTTGAGGTTCAGACTCTGAGGTGGTTGTAGATGGCTGCAGAAGCACTTAGCCTGATGTGCAGGGACCGAAACGTGACCTAACACCTCCTGCTCTAGCAATTACATCTCTCAGGATGCTAATTTTAGAAAGAGAATTGAGCTGGCAGGAGCCACAAATAGTGGATGAAACCCTGAGGTTCCGTTTGGTGGGGAGAGGGCTGAGCCAGTGTTAAAAGAACGAAAAGCACCAGCAACAACAAAAATGAAACAGAAAGGTTATCTCTAGAAGGAGATACTGACGAGGAGGTTTTAATTTTTGTGGTTGTATTTTGGAAAGATGCCCTATGAATTGTGTGGTCCTGAATTATATACATGTGAACAAAGCTCCA
This sequence comes from Lichenostomus cassidix, assembly GCF_008360975.1. NCBI lineage: Eukaryota > Metazoa > Chordata > Aves > Passeriformes > Meliphagidae > Lichenostomus > Lichenostomus cassidix. The sequence continues at coordinate 73,223,411 of NC_139511.1, read as the reverse complement.
GGGATGGAATCCTGACCCATAAATCCACCAAGCTCCCATCTCTGAGATGGGCTCTGGGCGTGAGACAGGCCAAGTGAGTCTTCTCTCTAAGGCAGTGTGGAAATCAGGGGGATGCTTGGAGAGTAGAGGGATCCAGGTGGGACATTGTACAGTGGTAGGACACGCAGAGAAACTGGGCTGTAGCAAAAACACACTCAGAACTTTCCTAAATGCTTGATCCCAGATCCTTCTCCATCACCGCCAGTCATGGTATTTGCACAGATTTTCTGTTTCTGGTGGTCTTAGGAGACCACAGCAGAGATGGCTTATGATGGGAGTAAGGGGACAGGGAACAGGTCCTTGGATGAACACAAGGACTGACCACCCAGCCTCTGCTGGTGTCTTCCTTCTCCAGGGGTATTTTACACTTGTCCTATACCCTCAGCATTTCTGTGGTGCTGGACTGGCTGGGCTCCTGCAGCACTCTGGAGAGATTCTGCTAATGGGATCTGACCTGATGGCTTCGCATGTTTTAAGTAAATTAAACACAGCTGCTAGGAAAATCCGGTAACCTTAACAGCACCACGGCTCCGTTGTCTGCATTGTAATTACAGCGGCAACCACCGGGAAGTTCTACTTTCTGGTTTATTTTTAAATAACTTCTGAGCCACCCTTTGATCAGCTGCTTCATCCCCAAGTCCTGCCTGTCCTATCCCAAGGTTTAACCCTTGATGTATCTTCAAGCATCTATCTCATTGCACTTTCAGTCAGTCGCAAAGACAAGCAGCTGATTGCAAAAATTACTTTTCTCTCCAAATATATCCTGTAATTTTGACCTGAGGGAGAATTTTAAGTCAGAGCTTACAGGGTGCATGCAGACTGCAGACACTGAGTGGTGTTTTATGGGTCCTGGAGAAGTTGAAATATGCATATTTTTGTAATGCTTTAGCCAAAATCCTTTGTACCCCTGCAGAGAAATGGGCTTTCTGTCGTAGTGACAATAGTGAAAGGACTTAAGACTTATGTAGGAAGCAAAATTAGAAGCCTAATTAGTTTTTCCCTTTTCAACCCTTGAGTGGAACCCACGCCTGCAAGAGCAAATGGTCAGCTCATGGCACAGGCGTAGCTGCATTCTCCTTTCCTGCATTAAAAACTCTCAACATCTTCTCTGAAGGAGCTGCTTGGGTTTAAATTTCTGAAGGACATCCAGCATTAGGGAAATGACTTGGAGTATTCCCTCAGAGCCTGCAAAAGGGCTTGAAACAGCTTTTGAGCATGTCCCAGTGCAGGGAGGTTGGCTCAGCATCAGGGGATGGCAGTGCCACCTTGATGGCAGTGTGTTCAGGGCACCAGAGCTGCTGCCCCTGAGGTCGTGTTTTATTTGATTGTGGAACTGTAGAATGATTTGGGTTGGAAGTATCCTTTGAAGGTCAGCTTGTTCCACACCTGCAGGACACCTTCCACTATCCCAGGTTGCTCCAAGCTCTGTCCATCCTAGCCTTGGACAATGCCAGGGATCCAGGGGCAGCCACAGCTTCTGTGGGCACTCTGTGCCAGGGCCTCACCACCTTCATCATAAATCATGGTTCTGGCTATGCTTCATCCTGCTGGACATGGAATGAGCTGTCTAACAGAGATCTGAGGCTACCTTTTCCAGCTTGTTTTCCAACCTGACTCCTTCTCTTTTCAGCCAAGCCACTCGGATCAGGCAGTGGTGCCCTGGTCTACTCTCCCACCCGCTGTCGTCAGCACATTGTTGTGTATCTACCTCAGAGAGTAAACCGGGTGTCTGTGCATTTGATTTGGGTGAAAACACTAGCTGAGTGTGATTGAGGTTGTAAAGTTTATGAGATTCTGTGTTTTATGGTAAATTTTAAGTTGACACTGCAATCAGGAGCATTAGGGTTTGTAAAGGAAAGTCGGTGTGATGTGTTGCAGAACACAAGGTGGTAATTTCCTCTCTTATGCTGATCCTATCAACAGCAAAGAATGAAGCAGCTGCTTCTTGCAGAATTGTTTTTTTAATGCACTCATTTAATGTAATTTATGGAGTATTATTTATTATGTGGGGTTTTTCCCCCTTTGCTGTCTTTTCCCTCTGCCCCCATTTCGAGAAGAGTGCAGCACTCCTACCTACCACTTCTCACCTGTAGATTTCAAAGCCCTTTCCAACCACAGCTTACACTGTTGTTTCCATTTTCACATAGGAGGGGGAAAACTGAGCATTGGAGATTGGAAAGGATGTCAACCCAAAGATGCAGCCAGGTCACTCCTCCCTCTGAGCACGATCCACACACTCAGTTCTTTCCGAGCTGGGAGGGATGATCTGTCTCAGGGAGTTTCTTTTGGGTTTTTTTTTGCTGGAAGAAACAGTCCCTGGCAATAAAAAAAAACGCCAGCAGTAATCATCCCAAACATTCTCCTAGGCAATGAAATGTCCATGTATGCCAGGGCATGGTAGAAATGCCTTTTCAGAGTATGTTTTCCATGTGGGATTTTCTGCAGGGATGTGGGTGACTTGGCTTCCATGAGTCCAGAGGGCATCTCCAGGGCACTGCCCTGTTTGAGGCAACACAGGCTTTCAGTGAAGCTCAGGAATAGTCTGGGGAGTTCAAAGACTCCTCAGAGTGTATGAAGGAAGTGGGCAGAGGCCTCTAGGAGGATTTTGGGGGTTACCTGGGCATGGAGGGAGATGGGAGATGAGCTCTTCCTTGGGCTTAGACTCATTTGCTGTAGCTGAATCACAGCAAAGGGTTTTTTTAATGATGTTTGGTTTTCAGATATGCCAAGAAGATTCAAAAACAACTGATTGCAAAAGTCCTGGGCATTTGGAAGTAATATTTAGTGGGAATTTATTGAAGATGCTGTAATACAGCCTACTGTAGCAGCATCTGCTTCCCAGATTAACAGAGGGTTTACAAAAAGCACTTGGGAAGCAACCTCCAGTATTTCAAAACTGCAGAACAGATTTGGTGAATTACTTAAAACATGGATTTGCATATCAGTTGCTCTTTCTCCTTTCTTTGTCAAATTTATTTGTTTCAGTCCTGTTGTGCAGAAGGCACATGAGCCATCCTGGAAGTATGGATCTGCCAGAATTGTGGTGCTCATCACAGCAGGGGCCTAAGAATGCAGAGCTGCAGGGCATCCCCATCCCATGCAAATAGAGGTTTTTTTGGAGCTGTTGAAGCTTAGACCAGGAGCTGGAGGTGGGCTGCAGTGGAAGATAAAAATATTGACTTGGTGCTCAATCTCCTTTTAGAGTCAGTGGAGTCTGGAGGATGTTTCATACTCCGAAAAGATACTGAAGTAATAAAATGGATCACCAAACACCCAAAAATCATGCTAAGTGCATCCCCATGGGCTGCAGTAAGAGCTGGGGCAGCCACCACATGTGTAGGTCACAATTCAGCTGCTGGACATCAGTGTCCATTTTTACTCTACGACATATTGCTTAGTCTCCATCTGTCAGCCAGGAGGGATGCAGGTCCAGGGTTTTATCTGGCAAAGCCAGATGGGTCTGGGATAGCTTAGGGAGTCCAGTGCAGCATTGAAAACCTGCATTAAGGCAACTAAAGCCAGGATCTGCATGTGGACACCCCTGCTGAGATATCTTAACTGGAGCTGACTCCTGCCTGGTGTGCCAGAGACTGGTACAGGTTTGTCAGGCTGTCCCTGGGGTCACCCTCAGACATGGACACAGGGAAGGGATGCCCATGGTCTGTGCTGCTGCCTGTCAGTCCAGGGCAATCCTGTGCATCAGGTGAGCTAAATTCCAGCTGCTGCTTGGTCAGGGCTAGAGCATGGATGGCAACCTTGGAAATCCACTGGAAATGTGCTTGTTCTGTGGAGAGCAGGGCTGTTCCCAGTGCAGACACCCTGGAGAGAACTTTGGTGGTCCTCAGTGTGGACATGGACCTCTTGGAGTGAGTCCAGAGATGCTGCCGGGGCTGGAGCCCCTGAGGAACAGCAGCACAAGGAGCTGGGGCTCCTGCAGCCAGGCCAGAGGAAGCACAGAGATGCTGCCAGGGCTGGAGCAACTCTGCTCTGGAGCCAGGCTGGGAGAGCTGGGGGTGTTCAGCTGGACAAGAGAAGCTCCAGGGAGAGCTCAGAGCTCCTGCCAGGGCCTAAAGGAGGCTTAGAGGAAAGATGGGGACAAACGTCTTAACAGGGTGTGCTGCAAAAGGACAAGGGGTGATGATTTTAAACTGAAGAAGGATCAATTTAGATCAGCTGTTAGGAAGAAGTTTTTTACAATGAGTGTGGCACAGGTTGCCCAGAGAAGCTGTGGCTATCCCAAAACATTCAAGGAAACATTGAATGCCCCAAAACATACCTGGAAACATTCAGGGTCAGGATGGACAGGATTCTGAGCCACCTGGTCTACTTGAATATGTTCCTGCTCATGGCAGGAAAGTTGAAATAGACAGCCAACCCAGACTACCCTGTGATTCTGTGATAAAGGCTTTTTCTTCAAATGGGCTTGACCTCAAGGGCAGGACAAGCATTCCCCATCACCAGTTTATTTGGGAATCATGTTTCCCAGCCCAGCAGCTGAGCCCAGCCAGGCGATGGGGAGGCAGAAGCTCCACTGCTGGAGACACATGATGAGAGGGGCAGCCCTGCTGGGTGAGGTGATGTGGCACATCAGTGGTGCATTTGGGGAGGGTAATTAGAAACCTGACTGTCATCTGCAGGAGGGTGTGTTCCATTCATTCTTCAAACCACCCCAAGAAGTTAAAAGGGGCCTTGTGGCTGAAGGGGAAGCCACAGGCAAGCCTGGTTGATTTGTAGCTTCTCATTGCACGTGTGTTTTGGGAACAGGAGAGTGAAGCCTGGGCTGCTCTCAGCAATGCCCATCCTATTTTGGAAACTGCTACAAGGCCACCAGGGCATCTTCTGGTTCAGAGGGTGGATCATGGTGTTTGTTCCAGCTACTCTTCTTTGAGGGTTGATGAAACTGTGATTCAGGTGCAGCCTTTTCTTTGCCCAGAAACTCCCTTTTATTGCTCCATGAGAATTCTTCCGTGCTTCAAACAGCAATTTGAATGGTTTTTCGGTGGAATCATAGAATCACAGAATCATTTAGGTTGGAAAAGCCCTCCAAGACTGTCAAGCACAGTCGTGCCCCCAGCTCTGCCAAGGCCACCACTAACCCGTGTCCCTAAGTGCCACATCCACTCAGCTGTTAAATCCCATGGGGTGGGGACTCCACTACTACCCTGGGCAAACTTATGCCAGGGATGGACAATGTGTTCTGTGAAGAAACCTCTCCTCATACGCCGTCTAAACCTGCCCTGGCTCAACTTGAGGCTGTTCCCTCTTGCCCAGTCGTTTGTGAGAAGACACAAACCCCACCTGCCTGCAACAAGGTGTTGCAATACAAGCTGAGCTCCCCTTTCTGGAGGGAGCAGCTGCAGTGAAGGGCCTGTGGAGAGAAGGAGACTTCTGCTGGAAGTTAGAGCTGAAGCCCAGCTCTGCACAAGGGAAGCGTGGTGCCAGCCCCTGATACCAGAGGGAGGTTGTGCATTGACCCAAGCAGAGCTGATAAGCTCTGCCATGAAGCCAGAATCCATTGCAGGATTTTTGTAGCCTCCCCTGTGAATTTTGCCCTAAACAAAGATGATGGTGCTGGCCCAATGTGGGCATGTTGATAGTGGTCTGCGTTAAACTCCTTGCCCTCTTGCTGATCACTTTTGGCTGTCAAGTGGCAAATGAGCTATTAGTCCTCAGCAGTGGTGGCTCCTTGTGAGTTAATGATCTGAACAGGGCCCTGGCTAAGGAAGGAGGTCGTGCTGGAGGCCACCAGGTCACAGCAGCTACTGTGACTCATTAGCTGCAGGGAAATTATGTTCTTGGGGCTGATCATGGCCCCAGGGCTGGTCTGAGCCACTCTGTGCTCCACCACTCACATTGCCTACTGCCTAAATGTCCTCAGACTGCCAAAAAGCCCTCAGGCTGATGGTTGTAGAAGCACAAGAAGGAGAATTAGAGGCCATCAGAAAGGTTACCCGTCATGGCTTTGCTGTTCCTTGAGTGCACATGCACAGCAGTTATTTACCAGTTTAATAAATTGGCTAGGGTGTTCAGAGCCCCATGGTTTCTCCAGGTGTCAGCCTGACTTGGAAAATGTTGTTGACACTTTCCCTTGAAAATAATGAGAATGAGAGTCCCATAAAGGCTGAATCAAGATCAGTGGCTCCATCCAAAAGCAGGGAGAGGATCCCAGTTGCTTCCCTATGTCATGAGTAATGGGAAGTAGTGCTGGTGGACCCTGCGCTAGTAAACCCATTCAAGGGCTGCCTGGAGAAGAAAAAGAGGTGCTTGGGTAATTGACTGAGTCAGGAACCTCTTGGGGAACCTGGCAAGAGAAGGCAGTGCCTCCATCTCCAGCTGCCCCATGATAACGAGCATCTCCTTGCCTTGATTTCAGCTTTCTCCTGTAAAAGGGAGAGACTGCAAACAATGAGTGGCTGTTCCTTGCTTTGCACACCCCTAAGCCTTGGCAGAGAGGTCCTGTTCCCCTTGCAGCTTCCAAAAGCAGGAGGGAACCTCTTGACCCTGGCCAGGACTCAGGTACAAATCCAGATTTAAGGACAGGTGTGAGCTGGTAGTGCCATTTTATGGAAAATACCCCAGATTGTGGCTTCTTTGGCATCCAGATACTGAATTTCCATCTGACTGCTGAGCCGCAGGAGCAATTTCCAGCTAAGCACTCTCATATTGTAGGTGCCCAGTCTTGTAATAGCCACAATGGTCTTTCTGTCCTTACCCAGGAGAAGGCCTGGGCCACCTCCCCAGGCAGTACCAGGGGGACTCAGGACCCTGTAGACATGATGGCTGCCTGCTGGTGGGGGTCTCACACCTTGAGATTGTTCTGAAGTGGAGTAAAGAACCCCAAAACATCCTCCTGCTGATCTCCTTCATCAGCTCTGAGTCCTGCCTGCCTCCAGCCAAGCTGCTGGGCCTCCCACATAGAGGTGTCAGCTTCTGGAAAGGCAAGCCTGCTGTCTCCATCATTTGGAAGTGCAAGTGGTGGCCAGCAGCTTTGGTAGAGCTCCATTTCTCCAAAAGGTTGCTCCAAGCTAAGAGGAGCAGGAGACTTTTATGGGCAGAGCTGGGGGATGCTGGTCATACACTTTCCCTCTCTGCAGCCCAGCACTTGTGGAATGGGGATTTATTGCAGGTACTACTGCAGGTACCACTGAGCTACCACTGGCAGCTGAACTGGGGGTGTGGGAAGCCCTGGGAAGTTGATAACCCCAAGGGGACCGAAGTGTAATGTTTAGCTGTGGGGTGGGATGGGTGAAGCAGCCCAAAGCTGCTTCGGTGTGATCTGTTCCTGGAGAGTTCATCTCCCAGCTGTCACTGGAGATGTGATACAGTGGGAGGGTGGGATGGGCTTGCACCTCCATGGCACGGTGTTGCTAGGTGATGTTGTGATCCAGGGAAGGGCAACAAGCAGATGAACTGACCATGGAAACACATGTGGTGGGAGAACAGGAGCAGGCCTGGCTCCGTGTTTTCTCATTATCCTGGCAGAGCTTCCTCCAGAGCTTGCCCTTCTTAACCATGTAATCAGTCCTGGGTCTGATGAGGGGTTTTGTTTTGGTTTTTTTCCTCTCTGTTTTTCCTTAGGAAATGGTCAGAGGAGCGAAAGGAGTGTCACCATTTTGAAACAAAACCAAGGGTACTGGTGAGTACACACTGGGGTGAACTTTGAGGGGACAGCTGGCAAGCAGGGTGCAAACTGGGGAGTACATTGTGGTTGTCCTGATACCTTTCTGGGGTCTTGCAGTTCTGATCTGCCCATCAGTTATTGAGATTTCCTGTGGGAGAGGACGTAGTTTGTCATGTTAGTGGATCAGCACAAATCATCTTTACCACCACCACCACCATGATTCTCTGCTCTCATCAACGACTGAACCTCTAATTGCTCTTCCTGTAAACCTGTGGAAGATGCTCTCATCAATATGCGTGTTCTCAGTGCTGAGTGCTGGAAGGAGCAGGCGGCAGATACGCTGGCAGCTGCACAGGAGTGCATCGAGCAACAATATTTGTTAATGTTTGGAGTGCTTTTGGCTGTTGTTGTGCTTGGCCCCGTCCAGACTCAGTCATGGGGCTGCGATCTGGGTGGCATTTCAAGGTCCTCTCCAGACCTGTTTTCTGCAGCTGTCATGCAGGAGGCTGAGACTTGGATGTTTGCCTAGAGATCTTGTACAGGAAGAAAGGAGAATCCTTTTTTTGTCATCTGAGCTGGTTCAGATATGCCAGAGCCAGACACTGAGCTGATGTTTTTGAACAGAGATGTTTTGCATTGTGTAAGGCAGGAGGCTGATGTTTTCTTCACCATCTTCTCATGAGCAACTTCCCAGTCTGCACTGGCCAAACCCTCAGCAGAGCCATGCTGTAAATCTCTGCAGGTTCCCATCCCTCAGGGACCAAATTCCCACAACTTTCCTCTGTGCATCTGTGATGGATGCTGAGGAGCATCTCCGTGCTGAGGTATCACAGAATTGTAGTCCCAACTGTGGTTTGGGTTGGGAGGGACTTTTAAAGCTCATCCAGTTCCACCCCCTGCCATGGGCAGGGACACCTTCCACCATCCCAGGTTGCTCCAAGCCCCATCCAGCCTGGCCTTGGACACTTCCAGGAATGAAGCAGCCACAGCTGCTCTGGGCAGTCTATGCCAGGGCCTCACCATCCTCATCATAAAGAATTTCTTTCTTGCATCTGTTCTTACATCTCTGCTGTAGCCTGGACTACAGAAGCAGTGCTGGTGGCAGTTGGGTCATGGGGAGATGCATTTTAATTTAAGACACACCTCAGCTCCTATAGTGCAGTTTGAGTGCAGATGAAGGGAGAAGCTGACACAATGTGGTTTCAGGAAGCAATCTTCAGACATTTAAACTCATGGGGACCATCTATAGTTAGTGGAGATGTTTTTATCCCACGTTACATCTGATCTAGTTTGGGCAGCTCTCAAGGATGGGCAGAAGCCAGTTCCTCTCCTCTGGCTGCTGAAGCAGCCCAGGTGAGGGGGTGGTGTGTCTGCAGGGTGACCTCCTGACAGGGCAGCCAGGGAGGGTGCTGATACCCTGCTGTCCTTCAACACCCCTGCCAGCAGAAGAGCCTGGTAAGGGTTTCTTTGTTCACAGGAATCATCCCTGACTCCAAAACAGGTTCTAATCAGTGCCTGGAGCAGAGACAAAACTCTCTAGCTCCCACACCTCCTACTGCTTCCCTGCTGCCTCTTTGCAATCAGCTAGAAAATAAACCCAGACTGTCTTCCTGGGAGCAGCAATCCCTTCTCCTGTAAACAGGGCAGCCAGAAAGGCTACTGTCTGGAGAGCTGAATGCCATCTCCAGTCTGGGGTGCTGAACATGCTTCCCCACCTCAGGGACCTCTTGCAGCCCATCTGCTCCCAAATTCCAGCTGTGTTTCCCCTCCATGCCCCCCAGTCCCCAGGCAGAGATGGTGATGAGTGGAGTGCCAGTATGTATCTGAAGCACCAGGTATTTCACCTTGCTAGCTTTCCTGACTTACACCAGTGGGGGTTTGGCCCCTTGAGCTCCAGCACTCCTGAAGTGATCCAGCTTATTAAACACCCGTTTGCGCTGTCTTTAGCATTAAATAATTGGTTCCTCAGCATATTTGAGTTGGAGGGTCGCTAATAATCCTGTGAACTATCCGTCAGGCTCCATTATCATCTCTGCACTCCTGTGCCAGCTGCCTTGTGTCAGCTCTGCCTGGGGTTTACAAATAGATTTCATTTCTCCTGCAGTTTTGCTTCTTTTCTTGTCTCCCTTTCTCAGAGGAGCTGTTCCAGGCTCCTTAAAAATTTGTGCAGACACTCCCACTGCATCTTTGTGCTGACTGGTGAGCGCTGGGTCCCGTCCTTGTGCTGCCTCCACTCCTGACAGGATCCCCAAGCAAAAACTCTTCATTTACCTCGAAAGGAATAGAATTGTTGTCTCAACTGAAAGAATTTCCACCTGCAAACTGATAAGTCATCGAATTGTTGGAGTTTCCTCCTTCCTCAGAGGATTTGTAGGACGCACAGTGATGACTTGTCAGCTGCCCTCTGGCAGAGCAGCACTGCACCACTCACATGCAGGGCACAAGCCATGTGTGTCCTGATGGCATTTTAATCAGGATGCTTAAGGGGGCTCCTAAAAAGCCTCCTAGCCAGGTGGGCAATGTGAGAGTTGAGAATAGAATAGAATAGAATAGAACAGAACAGAACAGAATAGAATAGAATAGAACAGAATAGAATAGAATAGAATAGAATAGAATAGAATAATAGAATAGTTTGGGTTGGGTTGGAGGGGACCTTTAAAAGACATCTAGTCCACACCCCCTGCAATGAGGGGCATCTTCAACTAGCCCAGGTTGTTCAAAGACCTGCCCAGTCTTTATGTCATATCATCTTTGGTACCTGTTGCTGCTACTGCCATGCCAACTATGGGAGAGATGCTCAGCTTCCTTCAAAAATCAGGCTAGTGCTCACCTCCCTGGGTCTGCAGCATCCTGGAGGAGGTGGATGCGCTGGGAGATTGTATCCTTGTGGATCTGATTAGCTTTTAGAGCTAATCCTAAAATCATACACACCAGGGCCAGGGGTTGCAGATGCATATATTCCCATTTTTACAGGCTTTGGAGGTGCTGCTGGATGTTTCACCACTATCAGGAAAGACATAGCTGGGTTTTATTCATGCAAAATGAACTTCTCCCTTTTTATGTAGCTTAAGAAATAGTCTTCCCAGTGAAATGCTGGGGTTATTGAGGCTGGTCTCTCAGGCTGACAGGATGGAATTAGACCTGTCTCTTTTATAAACATCTTCCCATATAGTTTGAGGAGTGGTTTCCTGACTTGTTCTAGAGGTGTCTTTTGCTCCTAGGGTATAGAACATGCAAGGCAAATTCCAGCAGCTTCAGCCCATTTAGGAGTTCTCCAGTCTGTCCATTAAATTATACCCCCGCATTTCAGGATTGCCCTTTAAAAAATCTTTCCTAGTTCTAACCTGTCAGGAGGAGATTGGTAAGAGGAATTTAATATCCTAAAATAGCCACCTGGCACTTCCGTAAAAACATGTCAGTGTGATTGTCTAAAGGACAAAACCATGGTATTTTGTAGTGAAATGTGTTTGCTTTTGCAGTAGTAACTTTCACTTTGCATCCTTGCCATGGGTCCAGTATATTGTTGGACAGGAGCTGTCTTTAAGCTAGTGAGCTTGCAGTGTTCAGAGGAAAAACAGGGTGGAAAAAAACCCGCTGTAAACAGGGTAAATTATTACAGAACAGGGTAGATTATACGGAACAAGAGGTATTAATTCTGATTAACACAGGGAGGAGACCAATCCTGGATGGTGTAAAGTGACCCACCAAAGTCCACATACCTTCAGCAGAGGCAGAGACCTGGTTTTCTGAGACATTTGCAGTGTTTTAAAGCCTACGAATTCTGCTTGTCCAGAAGACGTGACAGCACTCCGGTGTCACCGTAAGACAAAAACCTCCCTGATTCCTGCGCCTGTGCCCTAATGTCATTACTTTCCTTCTTTTGCAGATCCGCATAATGACATTCATGGTCACACATGCACACAAAAATACTTTATATAAAGAAAATGAATCTGGCTTCAGCCGGCTCTCGCCTTCTGCTGCAGTTACCTCCAGACCCTGGCTCGCCCAGGGTGAAATGAAAAGGGGAGTTAATGTGGCGGGGTCATTTCTCACTGCTGAATTGGTCAGCCGTCTACGGAGCCAATTTCTGCAGCTTTTCAGTGGCGTGGCAGACCCCTGGGTAATATTTGCCTGAATAGAGCCCTAAGTGTTTAAGCTGTATTGCTAGGAATGGCTGTTTTATCCTATGCATCTGAGATTTCAACTCATCAGACATGAAGCAGGTCAAGACTCTCATGCCATTGTGTGCATTATAGTGAACAGAACAGAATATGCTTGATAAAAGGGAGGACTTAAAAGAAATGCTTCTTCAGACCTGAAACTTTCAAGTCCCACAATGCATCAAAGACCCCTCGTATAGACTTTGAAAGGGGTGAAAGGCATTACCTAATATTTGGAGGAAATGAATAATAAAGCATCCCAAGTGCCTGGAAACTAATTTAGGAGTGCACGCTGCACTGTATTGCCTCTGCTGGATTTGCTCCCCAGAAGAGTTGCTAACAAAAGGTTTAAAAAAAATAAAATAAAATGACGTTTGGCGACCAACTTTTCTGCCTTGAAATGCCCCCTTTTTTGTAATGTTTCCCGGTAAGAGTTACTTATGAAAAGATGAAATACAGCCTGTGCTGCAAACACCAGGTCTCAAATGAATCTCGGGAGCTTGTAAGGTTTCCCACCATTCCCCTCCCCACAGCAGCCTTTTGTTCCTTCATGTTGAAAGCACTGCTTGCAGGATGCTTGCAGGATGCCCAGGCACTACCTGCTTGTGGAGTTTAGTCATATCTTAGGAAAAAAAAATCAACCTATTTCTGTGGCCTTTGCTTTTGTTCCAGCAATACCACCTTTGTGTAAAGCTGGGGCTGCTCTCTTTGTGACCTGTGGCTCCTTGCAGCAGGAGCTGGGAGCTTGGCACCCTGCTGAAGGTGCCAGTTGTGTTTCTGGCATCCCCATGGATGCTGGAGGTGCTGTTTGGAGGCTGAGACATTTATCAGGGAGTCACAGAATGGTTTGGGTTGGAAAGGACCTTAAAGCTCATCTAGTTCTAAACCGCCTATCACGGGCAGGGACACCTTCTGCTAGACCAGGTTGCTCCAAGTCCCATCTGGCATTTCCAGGTGCTCCTGGCCATCTCTGCCTCTGCGATGCAGTGGCTCCTAATGCAGTGCTCTCCCAGGCTCCCATGGGATTTGGGAGCTGCAGGGCTTGTGGGCTCAACCTCTGCCTTGTGTCATGAGATGAGAGTGGCTGGTGGGACATCCACCCCGTTGGGCTTGGTGGGAGTGACCTAATGGCTCTGGGAGCATGGGATTCAGCAGAGGGGAGGTTTTGCTTGCAAGGATAACCTGCTTCAGAGCAGACAATCAAACCTTGTGGCATGCAGACTTTCTTCAAATCCCATGAAGTGTTGGGAGATGAGCTCAGCTGGGCATCCACAAGGATGTTTGGGCAAGAGGGGCTCTGCTGTCCTGCTTGCCCTGCCCTTGCCCATCCCCTCTGCCTGTGTTTGTCTCATTGAGCTCCATTTTTACCATTTGTGGAGATCAGTTAAATTCGTGTGCTTTCTTACCTGCTTCTCCCCCAGGCCAGGTTTAATTGAGGGCAGGAGGGCAGGCAGGAGTGCTCAGGCAACATATGCAAGAAGAAAGGGATGTTAATGGGCCAGCAGGGCTGCATCCATGGGGGATGGAGATGCTGGGCAGTGCTGGTGAGGGCAGTGAATCATCTCCCACTTCTTTTTTTTTTTTTTTCCCAGTGACCAGGGATTATTAAAACCTTAGCTTTGTGTCCAAAAGAGTTAAATCTGGACTCCTACCCATATAAAACTCTCAGTGCTCGGGCTGCTGTTTCAGTGGAACCTTCTGTAGTGGGAAAACAATGGGATGGGGGAAGATGCCTGTGAGTTAACAGTCACTGCAAGGTTGGGGGATGGAGAACTTTTAACAAAATGATGTTTTCTCTTATCAGAGCTCAACCCAGCAGCCCCCTTAGGCTGGGCCCAGTTATTTTAGTTTTCAGTTATCAGAGAGGTGGTGGATGTCCCATTCCTGGCCAGGTTGGATGGGACTTGGAGCACCCTGGTCTAGTGGAAGGTGACCCTGCCCATGGAAAAGGGACTGGATTAAATGGCCTTTAGTAGTTCCTTTCCAACCCAAAACATTCCTAGTTCCTATGGGTCTTTTTAGCATTTCTCCACAGCATCCTTCCTGAACAGGATGTGTGGAATTGTTGGTTCGAGGCACTGAGGGTCTCAGCCACAAAGCCCAGTGGGTAGATGAGACACAAGAAATGATGTAGAGGGGTGACACACAAGTCCCAAGCCTTTCCACCCCCTTTTTTCCTTAACACTGGGGAGCCAGGTGACAAAAGCCTGACCCATTTTTGATAAAACAATAATCAGAAACCAGGATAATATCTCATGGAAAGGAAACCTGGCAGTGCTGCAAGGGGAGTTTCATGCCTTATCTTAACGACACATCAGTGTCTGGGGACTTTTTAGTCTTATGCTTGGGTTTTATGATCCATATTACTTCTCTTTTAATTTTTATTGCTTGGCTTTAGTTTTTGATACAGTGCTGGCAGCACCTTGGTGGGCAGAGCTGGCTCCCTTAGCACTAGCTGTCACCTTGTGGCTTGACCCACATTTCAGGGAGGAGCAGAGGGGCCAGACGTGGGCTCAACGTGTGTGAGCTCTTTAGTGTGGTGACACCCCTGCCTGTGTCAGCTTCTGCCTGCCAGCCCTGAGAGCTGAAGGGTTGGCCTTGCTGATCACTCCCCTGGGCTGTGCTGCTTTCTCCTGGGCTTCAACCAGAGCATAGCAGGACATCATCTTTTCCCCTGCAGAACATCTCATTCAGGGGGTCTGTGGTTCATCCTTGGTTTCCTGGGACATTGCTGAGCCAGGTAAACCAGGTAAGGCATTGCTGCTGGCTGGCCCTGGTATCTTCTTCCCAGCAGATCAGATGAGGGTTGCTTCTCTTCTGTGTGGGTCACTCTTGCTGTATTTTTGTTTCTTATTTCTACCAGTTGCAGAGAGAAATAAAAGCTTCTCTAACATCATTCTGATAGATAAAGGTAGTAAAATGTGGAAAACTATGAGGTACATCTGGGAAACTTGAATATTTCAGGAGTACTGGGGATCAGCCATGCTCTCCTGAGCTGGACCCTCAAACACAATCCTCTCTGGTCTGCTGGTGGCTCTTGTCTCAGAATAGCTCTGGGTAAGATGTGCTGTCAGGGGAGGCAAAGGGAAGGGATTTATTTAGCCTGAATGGGACGCTGGCATTGTCCAAGCTTTATGGTAATGGGGTGACATGATAAGGAGATAGTCAGGCTGCACTGGTTGGCACCTCAGTGTGAAGGGATACCTGCCCTGGGTGTCCCCTGGGGCTCCCTCCATGCCAGGTGATAACCCATGTCATTTAGGAGAGGTTTTGCTCCTTGCTGCTTGGCATTCCTGCTCGCTGCTGCAGGACAGATCCAAACCCCACCGGCGTCAGGAGAGATTTTCTCTGACTTCAGCTGGCTCTGTCCTCCCAGAGAGAAGACGTGACACAACTTCTGTGTCGTGGTTTATTCCTGGTGACAAGTGCACCTTCCCCAGTGACCTTTCACACCATGGAACGGAGGGAATGGGATGCTGGTCCCCTCCCAGGCAGCCCAAGAGCAGGGCTGTCAGAGCCAGGGAGCTTGCATGCAGTTGAGAGAAACCCTCCCCTCAGTACCCAGGGGACCTGCGTGCTGGTTCAAAAGGTTGCAGAGCACTGTCAGCTCCTGTTTGGGGCTGCTGTGCTGAAGGGAGATCTTGCCAAGGAGGTCACAGGCTGAATTTGAAGTGATTGTGGTTAGAAATGATCTTTCAGGTTTGTCAGCCCTGTCAGAATTTAGCTTGTGTAAGAGCAGCCAGAAGTTTGGGGTGTATCAGGCTGGGTGAGCAGCCAGCCAGAGAGGGTGGCCTTACAGGTGACACAGCTGGGCCCTGGCTGTCCCCAGCAAGGCAGGGCCCCAGTTCATCTGCAGCAGGAGATAAACTGCAGGTGGCCAGCAGAAAGGAAGGAGCAGTGACAGCAACCTCAGCATTGAGTCTGCCACAGTGCTGAGGTCCTTCTGACCTCAGTGGTCAGAAGTGTGGTCAGAATCCATCTGTCCATCCATCCATCCATCCATCCATGCATCCATCCATCTATCCATCGATCTATCCATCCTCCATCCATCCATCTTCCATCCATCCATCCATCCATCCATCCATCCATCCATCCATCCACCCTCCATCCTCCATCCATCTACCTATCCACTCATGTAATTTCCAGACCATGGGTATCCTTCCCCATGCATGTGGCTCCATCCCTTTCCCTCCTCTCCTGATCAGATCTGACATTTGCTCATGTCCATAGTGGAGACTCTGTTCACTTCCACATCTCAGGGTGAATCTTGCTGTGCTTGTCTTCCACCAGCATTTCATCTGAAATCTAACCAGCTCATGAATACTCTTGCTCCAGGTTTCTTTATTGAAACACTTTGTAAATAAAATTAGAATACCAAAGCAGCAGAGCCTAGCAAAAAGTAAGGGGGAATATTTCTTGGCATGGAAAAATATCCTCAATCAAGCAAAAGCCTAATTTATTCTGGTGAAGCAGAGAGAATCCAGCAACCTCCCTTTTGTTGTGCAGTTCACATGTATTGCTATATTCACACCTGAAATCTTTTACTTAAAGTTTGGCATAATTTCTTCCCCTTTTGCTCAGAGAATTGCTAGATTCAAAGTGGCTTCACCCCTTCTGGCTCTCTAAGAGCTGATTCCTACAGAACCCACAGCTACCACAGAGGTGGCATCGTTGGGCTGGGAGCTGCAGTCTGCATTTCATCGCCTACCAGGACTCCCATCTGTCAGTGGGAGCTGCACAGTTCTCCCCTGCTAACAAAATTATTTATTTTGTCCTGTCATTAAGGATATTCATGCGGCAGAAATGGGAATGATCTCTGCTTTGTGAGTTTTAGAAGCCCATTTTCTATTTGTCTTGGTGGTAGAGGAGCAGTAAAGAGCTCTGTGATCTCGCCTGTTACGATAAGTGAGTTTTGGAAGAGGTTTTCTGTCTGATACTCTGTCTAAAAGCGTGGGGAAATGCCATTCTAAAGGCTGTTAAAACACAATTGCTCGCTGATTTACACCGTCAAGGAGTGCCTCTTTACTGGGAGATGTACACTGAATAAAAGCAGTTCAAGTGGTGCTTTTAATAAATAGATAATGGAACGGCATTTTATCTTCTGCTTTAATCCGTTATGTTAGCATAGGGTAGTGTATCCCTCTGATAGATTTTGAGATAGCAGAAACTGTGAGTCAAACCACTTTCCTTCTCAGTCTTTGAAGAGAAATTGCTCACTGGTGAAAGGTACTGGGTTCTCAGTGAACTGGGATTTTTTTCCCATGGATGGGTTCAGTTGGGTCCTGCTGGGTTTCTATTCAGGGCCCTGATATAGGATCATGAGTGTCATGGAATATCTTGTGTGTCCACGGAAGGGAATGGAGCTGGGGAAGGGTCTGGAGCAGCAGGAGTGGCTGAAGGAGCTGGGAAAAGAGAAAAGCCCCTTCTCAGCCTGGAGAAAAGGAGGCTCAGGGATGACCTGGCTCTGCACAACTCCTGACAGGATGGTGCAGCCAGGGGAGGTTTAGGTTGGATATTGGGGAAAATTTTGTCATGGAAAGGGTTGTCCAGCCATGGCACAGGGCAGTGGTGGAGTCCCCATCCTTGGAGGTGTTTAAAAGCCACGTGGATGTGGCCCCTGAGGACATGGTTAGTGGTGGCCACGGCAGTGCTGGCAGAATGGTTGTATTCAATGATCTTGGAGGGCTTTTCCAACCGTAACAAGTCTGTTATTCTAAATTGCAAGGAACCTATTAGGACCACCGAGTACAACTTCCCACTCCTTGCTGGACTGTAAGAGCATCTTCTAGATGCTCCTTGAACTGTCAGGCGTGGGGCCATGACCACATCCCTGGGGAGCTGTTCCAGTGCCTGACCACCCTCTGGGGGAACAGCCTGTTCCTGATTTCCAGTCTGCAATTTCTCTGATGCAGCTTCATTCCATGACGCCTTGGCTTTGGCCGTGGGGCTGTCACCTTGCTGCGTGGCAACACCCATGCTTCACATCCCAAATGCCATGTGGGATCCTCTACAGCCCCCATGGGTTTGAGTGGGAAGGGTATGGAGCCACAGGGAAGGAGGTTCCTCTGTGGGAAGCTCCTCTCTAAGCCCTTGGGCTTCTCTAGAGGCACCAGGTCTCTGGGGCTGAATGCCTTGAAGCTAAATGAGCTGTTGGCTGCTTGGTTAGGAAAGAAACAGGACACTTTGGGAGGCAGGGAAAAGGTCATTTATCCTGTTGCTGCTCATCCTTGTTAATTCATTGTTTCCGTTGAAAACCCTGCACTTAGCTGCTTCATGAATGAACCCAGTGTCTGTGCCTCCAAAAACAACTTGGCTTGGTGAAAAATAAGACCTCCTTTCACCTCCTCTCTGCTCTGCCGTGTTTTTTCCCCCTTATTTTCTTCCACTCACATCCATCCTGCCTGGGTGGCAGTCCCAGTTTTCCCAGTGGAGCCCAGGGGCTGGAATTACAGAATGGGTTGTGTTGAAGGGATCTTAAAGCTCATCTCTTTCCACCCCTGCCATGGCCAAGGATACCTTCCACTATCCCAGGGTGCTCCAAGCCCTGTCCAACCTGGCCCTGGACACTTCAGGGGTCCAGGGGCAGCCACAGCTTCTCTGGGCAACCTGTGCTGGTGTTTTGTCACCCTCAGCATGAAGAATTTCAGAATCTCCTGTGCTCCCTGATCACAGGAATCCCCTCTGTAGGTAAGGTTTGCTGGGATTGAAACTGCAGAGACACTCCTGAGCCAAAGGGGATGGGAAAGCTTGAAGGAGAGCTTTGGAGAAGGGGAAGTGACTCAGCTGGCATGGCAGGAGAGACTGTCAAGGAGGAAGGGTGGGTAGGGAGATCCAGAAAGCGTGGGGAGGCTTAGTGTAGGGGGCAGAGGGGCTGGGGGGTGACCTGGATGCTGGGATGGGGCTGAGACATTGCCCAGCTGTGGCAGCTCTGGTGAGCAAAGCCTTTTGCAGTGATTCTGTGGGTGTGGAAGGGCAGATGGAGCAGGGAAAGGTCTCTGCACAGTGGTGGATGGTCTGCTAATGCCCTTTAGCAGCTGGAGTGGAGCAGAGCTGGCACCACGTCAACACTGAGCTCTCCAAGGACCATCTGTGAGCCAAGGGCAATGAGAACAATTACCAGCCAGAGGAAAAAATCACTGAGAGAGAGGCTGGAAAAAGCTGTGGGGGGGATTTAGAGCCAAGCAGAGGCAGGGAAAAGGGGATCTCTGAGCTAATGAGTGGCCAGAGAAAGTATGCTGGATGTTTCTGATCTCCCTATCTCACAACACAGGGTCTGTTTAAGGAAGCAGCTGTGTCCATGAGAAAATGTTTTCCCCTTGGGTTGAGTCTGTGAAAGTGGCAGCCAGGGGATGCCTCCAGAGCCGGGAATTTAACACTCAGATAAGGCTTGGATGTTGTTTGGGAATGGTAACGAAAACAAGAGTTATAAATGAGACCTGGAGGAGTGATCACTCTTTATTCAGGGGTTTAAAACAATCTTGAGCTTCTTGGAGTTGAGAGAGCACCTTCTTGGAAGGGCAGCTGGGGCTTGGTGCATCAGCCTGTGGGTGTTGGGCTGTGTAGGGCAGGTGGTGAATCCAGGGTGTGACCTAAAGCCATAATGCCAAGCTGCTTGGGTATAGGACATTGGGGAGTACAGCCTAAAGAAGGGAAGCTCCAGGGAGACCTCAGAGCCCCTGCCAGGGCCTAAAGGGGCTCCAGGAGAGCTGCAGAGGGACTTGGGACAAGGCACAGAGGGACAGGACACAGGGAATGGCTTCCCAGTGCCAGAGGGCAGGGTTAGATTTTATACTGGGAATAAATCCTTCCCTGTGAGGGTGGGCAAGCCCTGGCACAGGTTTCCTAGAGCAGCTGTGGCTGTCCCTGGATCCCTAGAAATGCCCAGGGCCAGGCTGGATAGGGCTTGGAGCAGCCTGGTCTGGTGGAAGTGTCCCTGCCCATGGCAGGAGGGTGGAATGAAATGATCTTTAAGGTCTCTTCCAACTCAAACCATTCTGGGACTCTGTGATTGCTGGCCTTGTCCACAGAGCTTTTCTCCAAGGAATCCTGCCAGCAGGGAGAGCAGCTTTGAAGCTTTTCCCAGGGTAGGGAAGAAACCAAGAAAAGAGTAGGTATTTCCTAAGAGTAATCTGGCTGGTCCATCTGGTGCTCCCAAAAAGGCCGGTGAGATGGCACAGCACGGGGGGGAGGCTGTGAAAGATTGGAGGCATCAAAGTAGAAGGTGATTAAAACCCAAGCAAAGTAGCAGCAAGGATGGTCTCAAGGGAGGGAGAAAGCCTGGCAGAGCTCCATTGGGGAGGGTTAGCAAAGGGAGGCCGGAAATTAAAGCAGGGCAGTAATGAAGGTCAAGCGTATCTCCAAGGCTTTGGGAAGTAGGAGTATCACTGACTCTGAGCTGCAGAGCTGCTACTCCAGGGAAGGGGGTTGGGAGGGACACATTAATTTGTTAAATGGGTAGAAATAAATTAGTGTATAAACCTGTAACATTGGCTTCCCCAGTCTGAAGGGGAGAGCTGCGCTGAGCCTGGTTAGGCTGATGTTTTAACCAGGTTTGCTGAGGTTTTGCAGGTTTTTAAGCCAAGACTCCCTTTTGAGTAGCCTTGATTATAAACTCTCTATCCTGTCTGCCAGTGAAACTATGTGCACAGGGGATGCTGCTTTTCTGACCTCTCTGTTAAGTGCTTGGTGGCTCTTTTCTCCCACAGCCCTGGAGTTCTGGGAAGGGAATCTGGAAGGGGATGGACTAGTTGGGTCACCTTGTCCTGGATGTCGCCACTTCATCAGTGTCACCCCAGCCCTAACCTGGCTTAGGCTGCTGGCCCCTCCAGAGCCTGTCACCTTTCCAGGGCTCTTCCCTTGCCTGAAAGGGTCAGGACTCTCTCATCCTGCATCCCCCACCCGCATCCCACCAGCAGCAGAACAAAGTGCTCCCTGTTAATGAGGCTCGTTAGGCTCACACGGGGGAGTGGACATGTGGGGCCCTCACCATCTCTCATTCCCTCCTCCTGACTGTGCATCTCTCATTCCCTCCTCCTGACTGTGCATCTCTCATTCCCTCCTCCTGACTGTTCCAGCTGTCTCTGCTCCATCCTTCAGCTGGGACAGTGCCTGCTCTGGCACTCAGGCTGGGGGGGTGTCATGGGGGCACCTGGCTGGCCACCAAGCTTTCCCCACCATGAGCAGGATCCCGTGGTGATGGGGTTCAGAGGTGGGCAAGGGAAGATGCTGCCACAGCTTTTGGTCCCCACTCTTTTGCTGAGCTTTCTAGAGGGTTTTCACTGCACCCACACACCTTCTATCTCAAGGAACCTCCAGGAGTAGGTGGTGTAGGTGTGACTTGCTGTTTGAACAGGTCAGAATTTGTGTTGAAATGGCCTGGAAGTGCCTTCACCCCCAGCTGTGAGGGGGGCAGCTCTGGCCCACATGGGTTTGCTATGGGATCAGAGCCCCACTGTCCTTTCCCAGGGACCCACCACAGACAGCCAGGACCACCACCTTGGCCTGGAGCACCTGGAATTTGGGTGCAAAGTACCCCCAGCTAACCTAGTCCAGCCACCCCACCACCAGCACGGGGATTACAAGCTCTGGGCTGCCACCATTTCCACAGCAAGCTGAGCATGACCCAAATGGAGGAGCTTTTAGCAAGACCAGGCTCTGCAAAACAGCTTTTTGATGTAAAGCACATCTCTCATGATTGCACTCCCTGAAGCGACTTCTTCTCATTTACAGTATCTTGACCTAAAGACCTGTCCCAGCAGGAGAAGAACAGGTGGAAATCATGGTGCTCCCCTGCTTCTGTAAAGACCCTGATTGCCTTTTTGTCTCTTTGCCGACTTTCTCTGTTCCCATTACCTCGTGATGGGGGAGTTTTCTAAATAAGTAGGTTTGGGAACAGCAAGGCCATGGAGGTAAGAGCTGAGATGACTCCTGCGCTCAGAGATTCATTACCTGCTCCCATGTAAGCCAGGAGAGAAGCAAGCCTGCTTTTCTTTTTCTTTTTGTTAATAAAAATATTGCACTGAAAAATTTTAAAAATCAAATTAAAGCACAGAAGGACCTGAGAAAGTGTGGGGGCTACAAACTACTGCTGGAGCCAAAGGGCTCATTAAAATACAAATTATTTAGGAGGACAAACTGGAATGCCATTATACAAAGTGTCACTGACTCTGAGTCCAGCCTAGTGTTCGGCTGCATTTGATAAATGAGTCCATTCTACTCCTCCTTTTTTTTTTCATATAAGGGAGAAAAATATGCAATTACAAGGTTCAACCTGTTGAAAAAGCCACATCTCGCTGGAGCAGTCAGAGCCAAACCTTTCAGGTCTTGCACATCTCCCTAAATTTGAAATCTTGGGTCCTTTCCACCTGCTAAAAACTGAGTGCCTGGGTGAGCACTTGGGGACCCTGTTGCTGAATTTGGGAGGGTGCTGCAATGGGGTGCCCAGAGCAACCCCAGCACAGCTCCTGCCAATGCAGCATCACCTGAGCTTGGTGCCAACCTGCCGTGTGTGCTGGCTGAGTGAGGGTTTTAAGACAAGAAGCCTTTGTCTGCTGTGGTTATTTAATTTTATTTTTTTTCCCTTCTCTTCTAAGTAATTTACTCTGGCTGCACCCTCCCTCGGGCTCGACTGGAGCAGGGGGGTGATGTTCTGCCTCGTCAAGCATTAATTGTGGCAGAGGAAAAACATGCTGTCCCAGGGAGCTGAGTTGGAGGTGAGGAGGAAGGTGGGAGTGGAGGTAATACCTTTCTTGGAGGAATTGAGTGGCCATGCTGTGTTCCTCAGCCTGGCTGCTCATGGATGCAGAGCCGGGGAGGAAGAGAAGGTGGGAGGCAGGCAAGGCATTCCCTGGCAGAGCTCTCACCCACTGAGGGCTTTGTGCCAAGCAAAGATATTTAAAGGCATGCTCAGGAGTGATGCTGTGGTGATTCTGTCTCCCCTTTAGTGCACAGAATCCTGTAGTCCCAGAATGGTTTGGGTTGGAAAGGACTTTAAAGCCCATCTCATTACAACACCTTGCTCTAGAACAGGATACTCAAAGCCAGCTCAAACCTGACCTGGAATGTTTCTGAAGTTGAAGCAAATAAATTCAGGTCAAGTAGAAGAAGCAATCAAAACTGGTGACTCTTTGGGGAGATGAAGTTTCCTGTGAGCTCCTGACGGTTTGGTAGTTCCATAGCAGAGAAGATGATCCTGTGTCCAAAGTTTTTGGCTGGTACCTGCTGCATCTTCCCAGTAGCATTTGCAGGTGAGACCCCTGATGGTCTTTTTTTGGATGGGCACCTATTTTTTACCTTCCATCTGGGCAGCCCAACAAGGTGGCTGCAGCATTCTTGAAGAAAGCTTCACCTTCAGTTTGGATCACCTCACCAAAACTCTGCTGGCTGGCATTCAGTGATTTTAAAACAAGCTGGCTTTTTTTTTTCTTTCTTTTTCTTTTTTCTTTTGGCAAAGGTTGAAACATTTTGTAATGTCTAGCATTAGGTAAGACGTTTGATTTAATGCCTTATCCTTTCAATTCACCTTCAGCAATAACAATGTATTCTAATCCACTGCTCAGGTGTTGATGGATGGGGCCTGTTTGGGTTAAACATTTGGGATTTGAATTGTTGACCTCATTCTGTCCCTGGAGCAGGAGCAGTCAGAGGAGCCCTTGAGGAACATTGTGAGCAGCAGGTTCTCCATCACTAGCTAGTGGCAGAGTCAAATGGAAACATGAGGGTAGCCTGGCCCTTAGCCAGACTTCATCTCCAGTTCCCATGGGAAACGGAATGTTTAGGACATGTGCCGTATTAACAAATGTGTCTGAAAACCCTGACAGATGGAAAAAAATAGGTTGAAAGCTAAATTTTTCCTTGAATTGGATTCAGGAGGACAGAAAGACATGAGATAAAAAAAATTCTAGCTTTTCTGTGAGGCTGTTTTACAGAGACCATTGCCCTGCTTTGTTATGCTGGTGGAGGTGAGCGATCCTTGAGCTTGGTTCAGGCTGGGATTGGGGAACAAACCTCCTGGGTTCTCCCACTGGAGAGATGCCACAGTGTCCATCCAGTGTGAGACCCTCCTCCCCATCCTTGCTGCTCCAGGGACCTCCATGAGGTCCAGTGAGGGTGCCTAACCATGACACTGGTCAGGGCTTTCTTGGCTCTTGAGATGGACAAGTTTCCTCTCATCTTTTGTGGGATTGAGCTGATCTGGTGCCTTCCAAGGCAACTGCAGAAGCAGAAGGAAGAAGAGAAGGTACCACACTGTCCTTCCAGACCCAGGAGAAGACACAAGTGAAGGCTGGGCAAGAACCTCTGCTCCTGTGACCTGGTTTGGTGTGTCCAAATCACTAAGGACGTGTTTCCTTGCTCCTGTGGAATTCTGAAGACTGCTCCTGGGGTTTGAGAGCTAGGAGCACACATGAACTGGTGGGCATGCACTCTTCTCTCTCCCACAGATCTCTCTTCTGCTCTTAACCTAGAGAAATGCACTCTCCCATGAATTTCCTGAGCCCCACATCTCTCCAACATCTGCCCAAGCAAGGGATGGATATTGGCTGGCCACAGCCAGGATGAGCAGCTTTTCCTAAACAGCATTTGTCCCATGTAAATACGAGTAACTTCTGGTTTTCGAGGATGGGCGAGTAGAAATAAACCAAAGTAAAATTGAGTTGAATTGAATTGATGATGCCTCAGAAAAAAGAAGACATGTTGCTGAAGAAGGTGCTAGAGGTAGAGTAAGATACTGGTGTAACTACAATGCGGCAAAGCTGCTTCACGTAGGGTTGTTTGAGAACTTAGGCTTGCTAAAGGTTTCTGAAAATCTTTACTTTCCACTAGATTTCTGGGTCTGGAGCAGCATACAAGACTAAGGTGTCCAAGGTGCCCACAGGGGTATCACTCCATGCCTGGTATCTCTGCACTTCCCTTTGGGGGGTCACTGAGATTTCTGCCCATGCATTGAGTGTTTTCCCAAGGGACAGATCCCAAAGCTCAGGGATGCAAAAGGCCATATGGGATATTCCTTTCAGGTAAATCTCGTTCAAGCTTTAGTTGATTCCCTCAGGGTCACAGAGGTCAGTGTCTGGGTCATGCATCCTTTCCTAGGCAATATCCACTCCCAGATGCAAAGTCCTGCAGTATGGAGTTGTTCCTCTCAGCCCCCCTCATCCCAGGCTCTGATCTACCTCCTGATACCCACCCAAGAAGCTTTCCTTAGGGATGTGTGACATCCAACCTTCTGCCCTCTTCCATCTCCCTGGGGGCACATAGTCCCCACCACCACCTGCTACAGCATCACTGCCCTGATTCTGAGCATCCCACCTCTGCTTTTCCTCAACTGTCCCCTTCCTCTTATCCTCTGAGGTGCAGTGATGACCCCAGCCAAATGCTGGGCTGTCATCATCTCAGCTCTGCTCAGATGGCTTGGCCTCTCCTGTTTGTGTACCTCATAGCTGATTTATCAGCAGCGATGTTGTATTTGCTTCCAGATAAGAAAATGCTGAATATTGGCGCTGGGATTGAGCCATGTGAAATCCCCCTGGAAACAGCCCAATTCCCCTCAGACAGCTTTGTTGGGATCACCTGCGAATCCCCTGCACATGAGCTTAATTCTCATAATGCAGTGCTTATTTGATAATCAACATGCCACGCCCTAGTAAATCAAATGCTGTACAAAAGCATATGTATATTATCTCTAAGCAATTATCTTTATTAACCAAACTTGTAATCTACTCAAAGAATGAAATCAGCTTTGTTTGACATGGTGTGTTGGCCGCAGAACCGCTCTGACAAACATGAGCTGCATTTCCATCCTTTAATTCCTCTTCTGGGTGACTTTCACTAGGGCTCCCATTTTTTTACCCATGACTGATGGCAGGCAAGCCAACCTGTTCATCAGGCCATCCCACTTGCCCCTTTAGCAGATTAGTGCAGTATTTGCATGCTTCCATCCATCTGGATCTTCCCTGGTATTCCAAGATTTATTAAAAATTAACATCAGCAGGCCAGAGAGCTTCTCAGCCAGCTGTTGGAGGGCTCTTGGGAGCAAGTTATCCAGGCCTGCTGATTCAAAATTGTTTATCGCTGGTAGATGCTGTTTAACAACCTCCTTGGTTACTAATGGACTGGAAAGTGCTTCATCCTCCTCATGTGATACAAGCACCTCATCCTGCCTTCTTTCCAGATGCAGAGCAGAAATATTGATTGAACACTTCTTGCCTTTTCTGCATCATTACTTTTCTCCCCATCTGAGGCTGTGCTGCTGATTTACACAAAGGCATTATAATATTGCCAGGATTGTTCGCCGTCCCTTTTCCATATGCAGCCAAACATGCTGTGGGCTTTGCTCTGTGCCTCTGCACCGACCAGAAGTCTCTGCTGTGTTGCCTCTGTTGCTGGGAGGTCAATTCCTTGCATTGACACAGTGTAGGACCCTGGGGGAGGCCTGAGGAGCAGAAATTCCTCTCCCTGCCCTCCATCGCTTTGCATTCATTGAGGAGGAGTTAGGAATTTGCTGGGCCACCTCCAAGAGCTCCAAAACCATCAGACACCTCAGCCCTTCCAGAAGGGATGAGATTTGACCCCAAAACTTTGAGATTTTTTCAAGTTGTGACCATTCTGCATCCCAGCCTGTCTGTAAACCCCCCACCTCCAGGCTGCCATGCTAATTTTAGGTTAATCACTCTTGGATGTACAAGCCCTCGTCTGTCCTGGCAGTTTGTGGCTGCTTGCTCTCTCCCCTGACCTAGGGCAGAGCTGCTGTTTCTTTCTCCCATCTTGCCTTTGCAATTTTAATTTCCTCCCATTTTCCCAGCTGTGGGTTGTTGCAAGAACAAATGCCACAGCTTGTGGCAGGGAGGGCAGGTGAGCTCGATGGAGGGGTAGAGATCTGTCAGGGGCTTCTTCTGCTTCATGCTGGTGAGACCCCACCTGGAGTCCTGTGTCCAGCTCTGGGCCTTATATCAGGATATAAGGAGACATGGAGCTGCTGGAATGAGCCCAGAGGAGGCCATGGAGCATCCAAGGGCTGGAGCAACTCTGCTCTGGAGCCAGGCTGGGAGAGCTGGGGGTGTTCAGCTGGACAAGAGAAGCTCCAGGGAGAGCTCAGAGCTCCTGCCAGGGCCTAAAGGGGCTCCAGGAGAGCTGCAGAGGGACTGGGGACAAGGCATGGAGGGACAGGACACAGGGAATGGCTTCCCAGTGCCAGAGAGCAGGGAGAGATGGGATATTGGGAAGGAATTGCTGGCTGTGAGGGTGGTGAGGCCCTGGCACAGGGTGCCCAGAGAAGCTGTGGCTGCCCCTGGATCCCTGGAGTGTCCAAGGCCAGGTTGGACAGGGCTTGGAGCAATCTGGGATAGTGGAAGGTGTCCCTGCCCATGGCAGGGGGTGGAAGGAGATGATCTTCAAAGTCCTTTTCAGTCCAAACAATTCTGGGATTCTGTTGTGAGATACTGTGGGAGATGCTTGCAGCTCTCATACTCACAGGATTGTAGCCTTCAAATCTCCACTTTGGGAAGAGAGTCAAAATGTTTTATGTAGCAGAAAAAGGGTTGGTGTGATGAGATGCTCAGAAACTGGAGTTAAACATGTCCAGGCAAAAAAAAAAGGAAAGAAAAAAAGTGCAATTTCTTTTTCATAATGAGACTGATAAACTTCTAGAAACACTTGCCAAAGGATCAGGGCAAGCCCCCTTGATTTGAAATCTTCCAGCCAAGATTGCCTCTGCTTCTAAATGCTGTAGGGCAGGCAGGAATGAGAGCCTTGCTGCAGAAATTACTATGTGAATTATTTTATTTTGTATGAAGCTGGAGGGCAAAGTACATGATCATAACGGTCCCTGTTGCTTGGAAATACCAATATGAAATAAACCTTTGTTTTGTAGCCTAAATTTCCTATGAAGTGTGGTCTGAAATCCATGAGTAGATTTAACATGGATGTCAAAACCCTGAATAATGGAGTGATGGGTGTTAAAATCTTGAATAATGGAGTGAACGTTGTGAGGGGAACAGGCCAAAAAAATATGTTCTGCTGTAAAGTTTGGGGTGGCAAGGGATGAGGATGCTTGGGGAGTAAAGATGGGAGCTGTGCAGGAAAATCCTCCTGCACCCACTGGAGGGGGATTGATCGGTTGTGTTCAATATTGTGTGTAGCTCAGGTCCTCCCTCCCGAGTACGGCGTGAAACCAGTGGAAATAAAAGCTTGGCTTTTGCTAAGGAAAAGAATGACCCACAATGTCAATTTTTTTTTTTTTTCAGTAGGAAGAAGGGCTGAATTCAATGTTTTCCTTTCTCGCTCCATCCTGCCGCAACGCTTCGCTGTGCGGCTGGGCAGGCTGGAGAGCAGATAATGAATCTGCCGAAATGTGGTTATTGATATAGCTGAGATCATTATACCTGAGGGTCTTGTGAGCTTTCCCATCTAAAGAGGCATTTTTCAGAAGGTTGTGGTCATGACATAAACAGTCTCATTTCGTCTGAAATCTCAGCTGGCAAAGTCCTGAGCCCGGGAACATTT
Source organism: Lichenostomus cassidix (assembly GCF_008360975.1). Lineage (NCBI taxonomy): Eukaryota > Metazoa > Chordata > Aves > Passeriformes > Meliphagidae > Lichenostomus > Lichenostomus cassidix. Next base: position 73,195,094 of record NC_139511.1, on the reverse strand, counting down.
TTTTAAATGCATTATCAGAAAGGTAAATCGGGTCAGCTGCATTTTTATTTTTTCTTTCAGCTAGGAGAAGTAAAATGGTTCATTTGCCTCTCTCTATTAATGTGATGCTCTGCAAGGAGCTGTGGCCTGATCCATAGCTTTTGGAAGCAAAGGAGATTTGTTTCCACCTACCTCACAGAGCTTCTGTGGGATTTCTTATTCCCTTGTAAGGATAAGTTTCCAGTTTGGGAAGGAAAGCAGGTGATCTGGGCAGAGGGTTACCAATGCCTGGAGGCTGAAATGCTGGGTGTGATAGGCCATTGGCTTGGTTTTCCTTAGCCCATCCTCCTGTGGGGTGGTGTGAGTGGGACTAGCAAGAAGCTGCAGCTCATTTTGTGTGAGAGCAAAGCAAAAATAACCCATCGAGAAATTACGAGGCAGGGAAAGCATTTCAAAATTGCAGCTGGGACTGTGAATTGCACAGGGAGGTGTAAAGTGATTGCAGTGGAGGTCAGGCTGCTCTCTGCAGCATCAGGAGCATCTGAGTCTTTGCAGATGCTCTCCTTCACCTCCCTTCCATCCCACAGCAGACTGGATTTAGGGTTTTGCCACCCATCTCAAATTTGGTCTGGGATGCTGGGGAGGTCTTTTGGCACTGGGGATGGTGACAAATGTAAAGTGGATGTTTAGAAGCTCTGTGTGGTCCGAACCTCCTTGGGGGCTTTCATCTCACCCAGCCCTGGGGTGTGACAGGTGCCCCCAATAAAACTCTGCATCAAGCCACCAACCTCTGAAAAAAGGGTCTTTGATCCACATCGAGCCTTTTATTGTTAACATCCATTTGTGTTTAAATTTAATTTTATGGCCATTTATTTTTAGCTGCCCTCACCCAAGCCCAGTCCTGCATCAACACAAGCTGTAGGAGACTCAAAAATCTTTCTCAATGAAGAGAAAGGGAGGACTGAAGCACTAAAAACAAGTAAAGTCACCTGGTCTAGTGGAAGGTGTCCCCATCCATGACAAGGGGGTTGGAAAGAGGTGGTCTTGAAAGTCCCTCCCAACCTAAGCCGTTCTGGGATTTTTATGACCAGGATGTTGCCTTCAGGCATGTGTTATCTAACCAAATACAGGTTTAATTGAAAGTTTGTGCAAAAGTTTTGCCATATTCTTGCTTATGTAAAATCTTCCTCATACCCTGAAGCTGCATGGGACCAAAAAAGACTGGGAACTGTGGATCAAGAAGGATTTGGGAGCTGTGGGGCCCAGAGGTAGCTGCATTTCCAGGTCAGGGGGGCAGTCAGGGGGAGGTCAGGGAGGCAGCTCTTTCAAGAGTTTTTCAGTGAAGTCATATGATGTAGAAAAATCCTTCCCTGTAGTTGCACATATATTGTTAAAACATATACACACACACACCTGTTCAATATCACCATGGCTCTGTCCAGCCTTGTTCCTTGAAAAAATCCAACTGTGCTTTCATTCCTTGAGGAAGACTCTGGGTACCATAACTGACCATTTCCATTGGAGACAATGGAGCCTCATTGTCTTCTGCTTTCCATTACAAAGCACTGGGGATCCCTCAGGATCAGTCTGGATTACAACCATCAAGGTCTCAAATATGAAATCACTGATATTGTTTAAGCAAAGCACTTCATCAGTGTTGGTTTCCACTGATTTCCTTCAGAGCTTTTTGGTTTTTTTGATAAGAGCCTTGCTGCCCTTGTAAAATCCTTGCTCACTTCTGTTAGTTTGGCTAACTAGAAAAGCATTCTGGGAGTGACCCAGCCAAACTAGAGGTGAAAAACAAGTTACATAATTGTAAAACAATTATTAGAACCAATAAGTGCTCACACTGTGGGCCTGGTGATTGGTTACATCCGATGCCTGTTCCTGTTGTGATCTATGGTAGCTAGTTAATCACATTTGTTGTACCACACAGGTATATAAACTCATAACAAGCTAACAGTTTAAAATACCTAAATTTTTGCAATGAAGTGTCTTTGCTGTACCATTGTAGAGGTTGTGTGTTTAACGCCGCAAGGGTGTTATGGCAGCAGCAGCTTTGTTTTTAGACACATCCTGGACCAGTGAATCTGCCTAGTCTGTGGCATGAGGTAACTGGTAATTCCTGCTGGAAACTGCAGGGTGTGGGGCAAGGAAATATCTTCAACGATTCACCCCTTCACCCTTTCCCAAGGCCCATGATTCCCTTTTAAAAATGGAAAACCAGCAGCTCATCCTTGCGCCATGAGCACAGAGACCTTAAACGAGTTGGGTGATGTCCCCATCCTACTCCTTCCTGCCCTGCTGGTGCCCCAGCCATGAAGGTGTTTGTCAGGATTGTTGGCTCACATCTCTTCCTTCCCCTTCCTCTGTCACCTTTAAAATAAGGCCAGCATTTGGAAGCACTTAGGCAAGGCTTAGCTTTATGGCCATGTTGGAGTTAATGGGGATATGCAGCACTGCAAACGGAAATGCATGTGGGTGTGTGGGATGGACACCTCGGAGGAAACCTCCCCAGGCTTTTCCAAGTTTCCCATTTGCAAGGATCTTCTGTGAGATTTGGGGGGGGAGAATATTTTTCTGGGTTCTATTTCTTACCAAAATCAACCCGTTAAAAAAAAAAAAAAAAAAAGTGGGGTTTTTTTTACCACCGTGGTTTGGCAATGAAATAGGGATGTTTGAGGAAGAAAATTATTTTCCTTTGAAAAATATGACTGATGCAGCAAATCTCATTGCAAAAAATACCTTCCTTTGGCTCTCAGAGAGCTGTATTCATTGAAGTTGATTATTGGGCTCCAACTAGAAAAAGCTTCAAACCAGCCTGAAAAACGGAAGGACAAAAGGTAAATACTGTACAAATTCACAAACCAAAAAAAAGCCACCCCCAAAACTGTGTCAAAATTTATTTTGCCCATGAAAATCTTTGCATTTGATGATCAATTATTTTTCTGATTAGAAAAGCTTCCTTCAAGTACTCTTCTGGGAAGCTTTCAATTCAATATAACCGAAATTAGAGTTTTCTTCATCTGGAATAAGCAATCATTGCAAGCTTTTCGATTGTATTTTTACTAGGTGTTTCCTGTTGTCCTTGTGAATCAAGGTGGGGCCTGGCACAACTCTTTCTTTTCTTTATCCTGCTGTTCTTATTTCACACCCTCTTAGAAGTACTTTATTTTCTTCTCATTAGTAGTGTAGGAGACCTGTTTGACCTTCCATTAATGGTGATACAAAAAAAAAAAAAGGGAGCTAATTTCATATGGAAAAGGGCAAATAATTTCCAGGGTTCAGTGGGGACTTAATTGGTCTGCAGTGGTTTTGGACTCAGTTATCACTGACATGTTTCAATTGTCACGGTCCACACCCAGGTATTTTTCTGTATGAAACTACTGGTTTTGCCTTGCAAGGATTTGGGGTTGGAATAGTTTAGGCTAGAAAAGCCCTCAAGTCCAGCCATTCCCTCAGTGCTGCCAAGGCCACCACTGATCCACGTCCCCAAGTGCCACATCCACGTGGCTTTTAAATCCCTCCAGGGATGGGGACTCCACCACTGCTCTGGGCAGTTGTGCCAGGATGGACAACTCTTTCCACGAAGGAATTTTCCCTAATATCCAATCTCAAACTCCCTTGGCACAACTTGAGGCTGTTCCCTCTCCTCCTGTCCCTGTTCCCTGGAGCACAGCGTGACCCCCCTGGCTGTCCCCTCCTGTCAGCAGTTGTGCAGAGCCACAAGGTCCCCCTGAGCCTCCTTTTCTCCAGGCTGAGCTCCTTTCCCAGCTCCCTCAGCCTCTCCTGATGCTCCAGACCCTTCCCTGGACACTCTGCCACAATGGTGCTGAGGACATTTCCATACTCACTGATTATAAACCATCTTGAGAAGCAGGACAATGAATGATGTGCTTTGCTGGCATGGGACAGATGTCTTTTTTTCTTCAACACATTGGCTTTGGTGAATTGATGAAGGCAAATCCTTTTGATGGGAATCAAGAAAAAAAAAAAGTAGGTTTTGTGGGAAGTGAAGAGTTGCATGGTTTTGTGATTGAGGAGCTTGGGTGGGTGGTTGCTTGGGTGCTCCCATCCCACAGGGGATGTCAGCTACAGGAGTACCAGGAAAAGCAGTGGGTGGCAACTGGTGTTCCTCTCCATGCCGACTTTGGCAGTCACTGGATGCTGCCCAAGTTTTGCTCTACGCTTATCTGGGGCCAGACACATTGTTCACTCCGACTTCATTTACTGATTTACCCAGACACTCCTTAGAAACCCAGTAGTCAGTGGAGCTGCAGATAGTGGTTTGGGTGTGGGGATGGAAACAGCATTAATTTTTTTTCCTACAGGCCAAGAAAGTGTGTAATAAAAGTTTCAAAAGTAACCATGCGCTGAGCACGGAGCTCTTCCAGGCTGTGTCTGGGAGTGCCAGGTTGCCCCAGGCTATCTTACACTTGATTTTGCCTTGTGCTTCAGAAAGATTTCCCTTGTATAAACAATTCTGGTTGTGATTTGGGGCTTTTTTAAAATATGCTTCTTTAAAGGAAAACCATCAGAAAGACATGTAACGTGGAACTCAGTGTCCAGCTGCTCTCATCAGATTTATTGGATTAACAAAAACCACGTATTTCCTTGTTGTCATTATACCTGTGCCAGAAAGGAACTAGCATTTTATGAAATGCAGTATTTTACTCAGTGTGACTGCTTAATTTGGGGCAGAGTCTCATGAACAAGCTGTTCATGAGGGCACCCAGTGAGGAGGAGAGGCGAGAGCCCAGTTACTGATCAGTCAACAGGATGTCCAACCCTTTGGGGTTGTGTGCATGCCAGGGAGCCAGGCTTAGCCAGGAGAGGCTGCTCATGGCTGCTGAGATGGGCTCCCGAGGGGTGAATCCTGCTCTGGGGGCATCCTTGTGGCCAGGGGCCATGGGAGGTGCGTGTGGAATGGGATTATTGGCCATCTGGTGCAGCTGAGGTGGCCAGGAGTTGGCTTCCAAATCTGGGTGCTGAGGGTGGGGCTTGGAAGCCCCACGCTGCCCACTTGGGAAGGTTTTCCAGTCGGGCATTTCCTGGATTGGACACCTGGGTTGGGGTCTTGTCACCAGGGTAGCTCAGTGACTGGGGACTTGAGTAAGCAGCTCCCCCATCTGAAGACACTTTGCCTCCGTCTTCTCGCTTGTTAGGGTCATTCATGCGCAAACCTGATCTTTTACTTAAATTATACTCAGTTCCTTTTTTAAAAGAGGTGGTTTTCACCCCCCTCCCCTGGATTTATCCGTCTCAGATGGGTGCATGGTTTGCAGGAGAAGTGGAGCAGATCATAGGAAAGTCAATCACAGAGTAACCTCTGTGGGGGCACGTCGGGAGTCGCCAGTCAGACCAGGGAGTCTGGTTCTCACTGAGCAGACAACAAAAAGAATGAGATCAATCTGCTTTAAGAAAAATGAGATTTAAAAAAAAAAAAAAAGCCTTAGAACAAAAAAATCGAAACCACAACCACCCCCAAGTTTTTCTTTCTGAAGAACTTTGTGTGTCCGTTTGTAAAAGGAAACACTAACAGAGCTGGTGAAAATCAGTCCGTGTCCCACGTGTTGTTTAGACCTTAATAGTACAGGTGGACGAGGAGGGCTCGGTGCCAAATACTTTTGGTTTAGAGGGAGTGGTGGGAGTGAAATCTCCCAACCGCTCCTAGAAAGGCTTAACTTTCTGCACACAAATCAATGACAATCTCCGCTTGGCTGCAGACACCCGTGGAGCGACGCTGCCGGATTCCCCGCAGCCACGGCAGCCGGCGGGAGGACGAGGGTCGGCACCTGGACAGGGAAGGTGGGTCACTCGCTCTATTTTTGCCTTCTAAAATGTGTGATTTTTAGTTTCAACCCCCACCTTTCCCCCCCAGCTTTTAGGGTTTTTGGAGGATATTGCGGGGAGGGGAAGGCTCTTGAATTTATTGCTCGGAGGCTAATCGTGTTCGTGTTGGAAATCTTTGGCGCTTCGTAGCGATCCTCTGTACTAATCTATCGCCATTTACATGCGTTCTTAATTGCTGTTTGAACTCAAACCCGTGAATCTCCTTGATTTCCTTCCTTGGTATCTTGAATCTTTACCAAGCCCGGAGATTTTGGCTCTATATCAACACCTGTACGATACAACCTCTCAGTTCGCGGGGCTTTTTTTTTTTTTTTTTTTTTAAAGTCCAGCTTAGTTATATGTTTATTTGTTTTAGATAGAAAATACTGGTGCAAAAACAGATCTGCCAGTGTGTCCAGCTGGGTAGGCAGAAGAGATCTCATGAGGCAGTTGATTAATATTTAAAATAGAGTAGAATAGAATAGAATAGAATGGAAATATGTATTAACAAATATGTTAGTAGATGGAAATATGTAATAGAAATATATGTCTATAATAATAGAAGATACTATCTGTCATATTCCATTATATATTTCTAATACTTGTTTGTTAGTATTTGCGTTGAAGTAGTTTTTGTTTCAATTGTACTTTACAGACAACTTGTGGGAAAAAATCCCATTCTCTTTAATAGTTAAAAGGTCTGGGCAGATTTAATGCTGGCAGAGAAATTGTGATTAAAGACATGCTGGGAAGCATGGTTGGGAGGAGGTTGGTGCTTGGTGCAGAGTTAAGCCCAGCTCAAGGCTAACCTGCTCTGCGCTGCCCATGCTGCAAGCAGGGCTTGCATGGGGAAGCTGCAGGTCCTTTTCCTGGACACCCCAAATCTGGAGCTTGGTGTAAATCTCAGTCTATCTTGGGAACTTTTTGCTTCTTCACTAGCAAATGGGATGCAGCAGGACAGTGTGTTATACCTCGTTAAGCGCTTATATTTTTAACAGCTCCTTCTCGAGATGAAACGCTGTTTCAGCAGCACAAATCCCCTCTCCAGCTCCTCTGACCCCACGTAGGCAATTCCCAGATCTGCGCCGCGGATAAAAACAACAGTGGTGGTTTTGTTTAAGGTTGGGCTGAATGAAAACAGGAGGGGAGGAATGTGCTCAGTAGAGGAGGAATCGGCGCTCGGCTGTCCCAGCGCTGCTTCCCGGAGCGCGTCGGGTGGACAGAAACACTCAGCGCGGTCATGGGGGAACCTGCAGCTTGCTCTGCCCTCAGAAAGGGGATGTGGAACCCCTTCCAGTTCACTCAGGGGCAGTATATGAGCCTGAATAGGACTTTTCTCTCCTCTCTGCTTGGCGGAAGTGGAATCGAGGTTTCTCCTCCTGGGAGGATTTTGACATTGCTGGGTCTTTCCAAGAGCTGTTTGCAGGGAGCAATGCCATGGGCATGGCCAACCCTTTGTGCCTTCAGCATCTCCAGCACCTCACACCAGAGAAGACACCTTTCACAGGCTTCTCAGCACATATCCTGATGTATCAACAGCAGGACAGCCCAGCGAGACTCCTGGAAGGGTAAAGGAGATGTTCTGTGATCTCTCCCTGATCTTCCAATGCATTCTGTCACTCCCACCAGGGCAGCAAGGACTTTCCAAACGCCTGCTCCAGAACAGGCAGCATTTAACACTCACTTTTTGCCTGTGCTTGACACTGTTTACCTCAGGTGCTAGGCAGTGAGGAGTCAGACCCAGCGTGTTTGAGCACTGAGCAAGCATCAGCTGGAGAAACCTGGGATTTTCCAGCGAGCCCGGGGCTGTCCAGCACCTAACTCCCATAGCCTCCTTTGAAATTCCTCCTCTAATTAATAAATAAGTAGCAAGTTTCACTGACATAATTTCAGAGCTATTGCTCTTAATTAAATAACAAGTTATTAAAATAGTTTCAAAAGTAGAGGCTTCCCTGCCCAGTTCTTAGTCCTGGTCTTTTTCCCATCAAGTGTCCCCGGTGGAATGCCTTTATACACTTGAAAGTAATTGGAATAAGGTGAAGGATCTCAGACCACAGAGAAACATGATAATATTGTGTGGGGATGATCCTGGAAAAGCAGGCAGTGATGGGAGGACTCATCCCTCATCCCTGCCCGTGCCTCTGCCTTTCTGGAAGGAGGGAGATGGGAATGCAGAATCATGATGGGTCTCATCTGTGTGGTGTTATTCCCCTTAATATTTGTATTACTTTAAATATATATATAATATAAATGAAAAATAATATATATATAAAATATATATATATATAAAATATTTTATAGAAATACTTTATATAACATTTAGACACATATACACCCATGTAACTTACATTTTCATGTGTAAGTATAATGCCTATTATAAATTTACATACAGTACATAAATTAATATAATGTATATATAAAATGTGCTATTTTATTGGCATTTAATGTTGGAGAAGGGGCAGCCAGCACCCAGCTGCACCCTGCTGCAGGTCGGGTCAGCGAGGTAGCTGCATGGTTTATTTTCCTTTGCCTGAGAGAGCTTTAGTGATGAATAGAGGGAGGGGATCCGAGGCTGGGATGCTTCTGCCAAGAATGATTTGGAGGCCTCTTTATATTAGTCAGAGGTTTTTTATTCCTTACTGGAAGCCTGAGAGGAGCTGTGTTCCTGATGGCAACTTAGCTTACAGGTCTGCATAATTCTCAAGTATCACTTGTGTGAGCAGCTTGCCTTAATTGCAGATTTATTTCTTGCTGCTCTTGGATTGCTTTCTTCTGTATTCTTCAAAAAGATGCCCTTGCACCTAAGGAGTGGGTGTGTGGTGGTCCTGGGTGATTGTTTTTGAGGTGGGCGAAAGGACACCACATCCCAGCTGTTGGTTTTGCAAGGGACTTGATGTTCTTGGCAGCTGCAGAGGAGGAGGAGGGAGAAGGAGGAGGAGGAGGAGGGAATGTCCACACCATGAAGTCTCTGTGCCATCTCCATGTGGGTTCAGGCAGATGTTGGGACCATCAAGTGACTTCCACTGCCCAGGAGAGGCAGCAGCCCAGCACTGCCATCCCCCACCCTGCCCTGCTGAGCAGGGAACCAGTTTGGGAAGTGACTCCGTGTTGCCTGTGGATGAGCCAGCCCAGGAGGAGGAAGGAGACCACTTTGGATTGAGGTCCTGGCACTGCTGGGAGGAGGCAGGGTGGAGGGATGGAGACCAGCCAGCTTCCTAACTATGCAAACAGCCCACACCCATGTTCAGTGTTTATCCCTGCCGAGCCCGTCACCATGGTATCTGGGCACCTTTTGCCAAGGTGAGTTGGAGCTGATGGAGCAGATCCTCAGCCAAACCCCAGGCTCTCTAGGCATGTGCCTGGGAGGTCTCCTAGATCAGCTGGATCTTCCAGAGCTACTGCTGCTGGGATAATCCAAATCATTTTGCTGCTGCCTTTGGACCCCCTGTCGCTACCTGCCCGGTCCCTGGCTGACTCCTGTTGCCATGAGCTCTGCCAAGCAGGTGGATCCTCATCTCTGCCATGGAATTTCCTTACACTGTGTCACACCACGGTGCCAGATGGGCAGCTGGAGAGGTGGATCCACAGCCCCCTGTGCTGGCATGAAAATTTGGGCCCTTTCTCCACCATGTAGCTCTGGGAGTGAAATGAGAGAAGAGAGACGAGAGCAGAGAGCAAAGAGGGAAGAAAAGCAAGAGCGTATTTTTCTTCTGCAAGTCTATTTAGCCGAAAAAAAAAAAAAGAAAAGCTTTTCATTGCCAGTGTTGAGCAATTTCAAAATGGGAAATGTCCCCTCCTGCCTTACTAGCGAGTCACTGCCCTGGCCACTCACTGAGGGGGTGTGGCAGGAGATGAGCCACATCAGCTCATCCCTGTCTCCAGTGTGCCTCCAGACCTTCTCCCCAGCCTTGCAGGGATGCAGGCTTCTGGTGCAGCTGCCTTCCCATCACAGAAGTAATTGTGCAGGGCATGAAACTCAAGGCACTCAAGGGCATGAAACTCAAATCCGTGGATGGATTTGGTAGCTTCTCATTTCCTAGTGGCTGCACAGTGATTGCATTTTTGCTGCTGTTGCAGTCTGTGCTGAGGGACTGAGTGCCAGCTGGGATGGGGCTCTAGAAGTTCACCTCAGCTGGGGTTAGTATCTGCATGCCACAGTTGGATGCCTAAAAGGGATGGACTGTGAAAGAAATGTGCCAGATTTGCTTTCCTTTGTTGTAGAATGGTTTGGGTTGGAAGTGACCTTAAAGATCATCTATTCCACACACCTGAAATGGGCAGGGACACCTTCCACCACTCCAGGCTGCTCCAAGCCCTGTCCAACGTGGCCTTGGACACTTCCAGGGATGGGACATCATCACATCCAACTCTCATCATCACATCCATCTGTCTTTAGGGAGATCTTTTGCTTCATGTTGAATTTATGGATGAGGCAACCTTCTCCATGGACAGGAAGCCAGATCCCAGCCTCTTCAAGATGCTGGGTGGCTTTGGGAGCTGCAAGGGAACATGATAACCTCTAAGTGTTGCAGGGTTGTGATTTACATCCAGGCCTGGGCCTGGTTTACTTCAGGTAATTTATACCCTCTTAGTCACGTCTAAAGATAAATTAAAGAGATTAGCTCCTCTGAGCCTTAATTTCCCTGGATGTAACATAAGTCCATAGTTGCATTCCATGAGTCTTGGTCTGTCTTTGAGAGGTTTTGGATAGCCCCTGGATGTAGGGTGGTAAAATGAATGCTGAGTGTTGTATGGAAAGAGGATGACAGATTTTATGCTTGTGGCTGCAACAGAGGAGTCAGGTTGCAATATTCCAGCCTTTCCACTGTGCACATGCACTTTCCAAACAGTTTTGTTGCAATTAATTACAGTGCAATTAAAGCAGAACGACAGTGCTAACTAAGGGCAAAATCTTGTGAAACAAATGGTGTTTGGGCTGATTTTGTAATTGCTCCAGGTTCCCCAGATACAAATTACAGTGTCAGGGCTCCTGATTTATGGTAGAGCAATATACACACAGACAACTCAGGGCAAGAGCTGTCTGCGTGGGCTGCAGGTGCAGAGGTCCACATCCCATCAGTTGTCCTTGTTGTTGACCCATGAAGGGTGGATTCTCTTTGTACTGTCCCTTGGCCAGCAGGACACAGGTGGCACCAGCTGTCCCCCTCTGCTGCATCCCCAAGGCTTCCCATGAGGTTTCCTCACCAGGGAGGTGTTGGGGCTGTTCTGGGTTCAGAGGGATGCAGCCACGAATGGGGATGTGGTGGGCAGAGGGATTCCATTCATCCATGATGGTCCAATCTATGGAATAGCGTGGCTTGATGATGTGGGAGCATGTCCAAGGAAGGGCAGTGGACATCAGGAAGGGTCTGGAGCTCAAGTCTGAGGAGGAGCAGCTGAGGGAGCTGGGAAAGGAGCTCAGCCTGGAGCAAAGGAGGCTGAGGGGGACCTTGTGGCTCTGCACAGCTGCTGACAGGAGGGGACAGCCAGGGGGTCAGGCTGTGCTCCAGGGAACAGGGACAGGAGGAGAGGAAATGGCCTCAAGCTGCACGAGAAGAGGTTCAGGTTGGATATTAGGGAAATTTTCTTCACAGAGTGGGTGGTTAGGCACTGGCAGAGCTGCTTGGGGCAGTGGTGGAGTCCCCATCCCTGTAGGGATTTAAAGGCCCATGTGGATGTGGCACATGGGGACATGGGTCAGTGGTGGCCTTGGCAGTGCTGGGGAATGGTTGACTCAACAGCCTTTTCCAATGTGGATGATTCTGTGGTTCCACTGAGTGTTTTAGCGCTTGTCTCCCAACTTTTAGGAGCTTGCAGGAGGTCCCAATGAGGGTGAGCAGGTGAGGTTTGTCATTGCTAAATCACAGACAGACCCTGCTGCTCGATCCTTCTCGGTCTGTCCTGTGGGGCCTTGCAAACCACGATGGATCACCATGACTCAGCTGGGGAAGGAGACCCACAGAGGCAATACAAACAGGTTTGCCCTGTCTGCTTGTCCAAGGGGTGCCAGGCATTTTGTTTCAAGGATTTGATTCCTCTACCTCTGTTTCCAGCTGTACAGGGAATATCACACTTTGATTTTGTGTGGGAAGTCCCTTTCCAGATGAGAGAACTGCAGTGGGTTTTTTCTCACCTGTAATTAAAAGGAGTGAACCTGTGAGTTTTTAGCAAAGTAATCCTGTGTTGTGAGTGTTTAGAGGTTATTAGAGTTCAAGCCTTTCAAGAAATACAAACAAAAAACCCCAGATAATTCAGATATCACTATCTGGAGTTTAAAAAAAAAGTGAGGCAAGTTTCTGAAAATGTCATGATATCAAGCAAAAAATGAGATGAGCTTAAGTATTCATTCTTATAGTTAAGCCTTTCTGTATTCATTTTTTACCACTGGACAGTGGGGTTTGGGCTGTGAGTTGATGTTCCAGTTCTGCCATGAACCTGTGTGGACACACCAAGGACTCCCCAAAGGGTCATAAAATCACAGAATTACAGAACAGTTTTTTGGAAGAGACCTTCAGGATGATCTAACTCCGGCCTTCCCTGGGACAGGGACATAGACACCTTCCACTTTCCCAGGCTGCTCCAAGCCCTGTCCAACCTGGCCTTGGACACTCCAGGGATCCAGGGGCAGCCACAGCTTCTCTGGGCACCCTGTGCCAGGGCCTCACCACCCTCACAGCCAGGAATTCCTTCCCAATATCCCATCTCTCCCTGCCCTCTGGCACTGGGAAGCCATTCCCTGTGTCCTGTCCCTCCATGCCTTGTCCCCAGTCCCTCTGCAGCTCTGCTGGAGCCCCTTTAGGCCCTGGCAGGAGCTCTGAGCTCTCCCTGGAGCTTCTCTTGTCCAGCTGAACACCCTCAGCTCTCCCAGCCTGGCCTCATAGGAGAATATTCAGCTGTGGAGTTACAATCTGTTCACCAGCCGCCACAAAACCCTGTGGTGTTCACGAACATCCTTTGCTGTGGGTCTCAGGTGTGCCTGCAAAGCCAGGGTGGTTCTCACCGCCACCCCAGCCGTGGATTGGAGTTGAGCATCTTCCCCAGCAGGCTCTGGTGTTGGTACCAGTGCTCCCTGCTGCACTCCCTGCCATCAGCCAGGCTCCTGCTCTGAATACTAAATCCTGAGACAGAGAGAAGGAGCCGAACACTGATTAATTTGAGCCTGCGCTGCTCTTATCCTGGTTTCAAAGTAATTGTCTCTCTTGTCCACAATTTTCTCTCCTTACATTTCACTGCATATTTATTAGGTTTTTGTGAGGCTATCTGCAGCCACATTAAACCAATTTACTTCTTGAAATGTCTGACCTTTGATCTTCCAGCCACTGCCTTTCGGAGCCAGAAAAAGAGCCTTTAATAACGTGTCACATGAAAGGCTGGCTGCAGAGCCTGTCACTTGCACACCCCAACTCCAGTTAATAAACTATCGGATGAATCAATTATTGCCTCATAATTGTTACCTATATTTTTGTGCCAAACAGGAAGAGTCTTTCCCCCCTCTTCTCCCAGTCTCTTTGCAAGGTGAACGCGTGCAAACAGCTGTAGCTAATATTTCTCAAAAAATATCCTCAATCTTTTTAGCCATTTCTGATCTTGGCAGGGGCTGGGGGGGTTTTGCAGAGACATTAGACTGTGTGAATCTCATTTTATGAGTCCTTGCAGCATCCCTGTGTGCTGTGTGTCCCGAGCCCCTCCAGCTGCCCACTGCAGCAGGCACAAGAGAGCAGAGGGGGTTTAGTGGGTTGCAGAGTGCTTTGCTGGGCGTATTTCAGTTGTTTTCCAGGCAGCAGCAGTGAGGCAGGGCTGTGCCTGGACTTTTTTGTCACAGCAAGGTTGGAAGCAGCCACCCCAGTGACCACACTCCTCATGGTCACCTCCCAGCACCTCCTGGTGTCCTTGTGCATCACGGCTGGATGCTTCTGTGTCGTTGCTGAGGGACAGGCATCCTGCCCCAGGGCTGATGCCTCATCTCCTAAGCCATGGAAAGGACAGACTGGGGACAGGAGCCCTTCCAGTGGGCTGCTGGCACTGTTGGCACAGCCAGCTTTCCACGATCTGAGTCAGCACAGCTCACACTGTAGTCTTGGCTGCAGCCAGCCACACCATGTACCTTGTATTTTGCATTGCAGTTAGGTAGTTGGAGTGTCAAATGTGTTATCTCTTATTGCTACAGAGCCACGGAGCTCTTGGGGGTGTGAAAAATAGAGGCAGATGTGTCCAAGCTGCTGTTGAAGTAAGGATTTGGGGATGGAGCTGCTGGGATGCAGTGTAGCTGCCTTGGGCTCTCTGCAGCCTCTGCACACCAGATGTTGCTGCCCTGAACCCCAAGGAGACACTGGCTCTAGGATCCCTTTTTTTTCAGGCTGCTGGCTCTCTGCACCTGGTTTGGGCTGCTGTTGGGGAGGATGAAGAGCACTGTTCAGGTCCTCAGGGAAGCCAGAGTATCCACAAGGCCCCAGGGGTACGAGGAGCCCTCTGCTCAGGCTTTGGGGAGAGGTATCCCTAGCAATCCCAGCTGCTCTGATCGAGGCACATCCATCCCTCTTCTGCTGAAAGCAGCAGCAAAGCTGGGTTTCACGGGGGTGGAATGGGCAGTGAAGTTTAAGCACAGCAATTACAGTTTCTGTCACCCACAAGGTTTTCTGATGCATCACTCTGGAGCAATGTCTTGCCCAGGAGCTCCTTTTCACTCCCAGTGACATCTCTCCAGGGCAGGAGCAGGCAGCTGTCCAGAGGGTACAGATCCATCCTGGAGGTGGCCTTGGCAACACACTTCAACCTCTATGTATTATTTATTTTCCCTGACTCTTTTCATCTCTTGTGTAGTTGCTTAACAGCACCAGCCTTTCATGAAGGGATGGACAAGGGCTGAAAAATGCAGGAGGCAGCCCAGGTCTTCTCTCTCTGCTTTAATCTTTCTAGAGTGACTTCTTGCTTGCCATATGGGGAAGGGATGTGCTCTTGACATCCCCAGTCTGCACAACACCACAGCACTGAGCAGAAGCAAAGTCTCGAGTTTCAGGGGAAGGAAAAACCATCTGCATTGCTCTCTGGCACATCTGTGCTGATCTGGCTCTGTGAGGGCTTGGTTTCAAGCTTGTAGAATTCAGCCTTTTCAGAAAGGCTGGGATTAATTGCTGAAATGAGAAATGCTAAAAGCTGTGTGAAGAAGAGGCAGAGAGATTGAGGGAAGCATGGAAATACTCTGGGTTGGTAATTCCTTCTGTCAGTCTTGAGTTTATTAAGGTTTATGGTTAAGATTGTGCTGTTGGAGATCATCTGCTGGGCTTTGCCTACCATGGATGCTAGGGGTGGGAGAAGTGAGCATCACTGGGGAATCATAGAACCACAGTTTAAATTGGAAAATCCCTGCAAGACCATCGAGTCCAACTGTGCCCCTAGAACTGCCAAGGCCACCACTGACCCATGTCCCCAGGTGTCACATCCACATGGCTTTTAAATCCCTACAGAGCTGGGGACTCCACCACTGCCCTGGACAGCTGTGCCAGGGATGAACAAAGCCTTCCATGAAGAAATTCTCCCTAATTTCCAACCTGAGCCTCCCCTGGCCCAGCCTGAGGCTGTTCCCTCTCCTCCTGTCCCTGTTCCCTGGAGCACAGCCTGACCCCCTGGCTGTCCCCTCCTGTCAGCAGCTGTGCAGAGCCACAAGGTCCCCCTGAGCCTCCTTTGCTCCAGGCTGAGCTCCTTTCCCAGCTCCCTCAGCTGCTCCTCCTCAGACTTGTGCTCCTGACCCTTCACTGTGTAAATTTCAAAGCAAATCTCAAATTTGAGATGAGATCCGGATGGTTTTGAAGACCTTCATAAACGTTCATGAAAAAAGTAAACATGCCAAGCCAGACCTACTCTTCATTGTCGATTACATTTTGGATAGAAGCACTTAATCTACTTCCCAGCTTTAATCCTGATTCACACCTTGCTAGCTGCTTCCCAAGGCAGGTAAAAAGTCATGATCAGGCACACATTTTATTCAGGACTGTTCCCAAGCTTCAGGGAGGGAGTTAGCCTGGAGTAAGACAGAGATGGGAAGAAGCCACATGACCACATTGACATGGAAGTCCGGGAAGCCTCTGTGGAAACTTCCACCTTATCCTTGGGTGTCTCAGAAATCAGCAGTTTGCTTTCACACATCCCAGCAAGGAGAGCCCTGGCACTGTGGGTTGATTCTCCTTAAAATGATGGTGTCACTTCTGCCTCTGTCTGACATTCAGCACCCTGTGGTACCCTGGCAGGAGCATCCCAGCTGAGGTGCTGTGCATTATTTTCCAGCCCCAAATCTGTGCATGCTCGTCTTTGTGGCCCCCACCATACCCCATCCAGGTGGGCAGGGAGAAATTCAAGCCTTTTTGACCTTCAGCTTTCCTCCTTGGTAGATGAAATTAATACTCCCTGCCATACCTTGGAGGGATGCTGCTGGGATTAATTAGTTAATAGAACAAATCTCGCTCGCCTGCCTCTGTGAGGGCAACCGCCCTGTGGCTGAGTCTAACATTCACCTTTCCAATGACCACAGGGGCCCTTGGGTTTCTGTGGCTGGGATTTTGCCACGACTTGGGCGGGAGCATCCTGTGGATCCTGCCAGGACCCACCCCTGGGGTGGCAAAGTGGGGCTGTCGCAGGGATGCCGCGGATGCCTCCCTGCAGCCCCACACCGCATAATTCCAGGCTCGCAGTGCTGCCTCTGCAAAGGTAGATTTGGTTTCTATTAATAAGAGGATAATGGCACGGGAAACCTGGCTGCAGGATGGCCCATGCCCAATTACTGCGGTCGCTGGGCTACGGCAGCAGCTTCCCTGCAATTATCCCACCGCGCGCCAGCACAGCACAGCCCTCTGTGTTTTATTCTTAGCAACAGAGCCCCGGGCAAGGTCAGGGGGGTCCCTGCAGCGAAACCCTCTGGCTGGGGGATGCAGAAGTTGAGATGAGGGATGGCAGAGCCACCTCAGTGTCGCCTGCCCGTGATGGGGTTGGTGGGGATAACATAGAAGCGATGCCCCCCTGCCCTGGAGTATGCAGCCGTGAGGCTGGCAGCAAAGCAATGCCCTGTTTTGTCCTTGTGCCGAGACAAGCCGTGCCAGGGGAGTCCTGGTAACCCCCAAGGGGCATATTGCCTACTGTGGGGTCATAGCAATCAGCCTCGGTTTTTGGGGAGGCACAAAATTCCCAATTAAGTCAAAATTCAGGGTGGTCTTTGCCATGCTGGGTTAACAGTTGGACTTGATGATCTTAGAGGGCTTTTCCAACCTAAAAGATTCTGTGATTCTGTGATGTAAGGCTGGATGTGATGCTTGGTCTTGGTTCCAGTGTAAAATGGGTTGTATGGAAGCTCTGCTGGTTTGCACCCACTGGGAATTAGCCCATCCAGCTCAGCAAGCTGACATTGGAATCACAGAGATCGGAAGGGCAGGGGATAGTCTGGGGATTGAGATTTGGGAAAATGAGGGCAAATTTCTTTTCCAGCACATTCCCTATACATCTCTGTGAAACGACTTTTCTTCTTCATCCCTCGAGTGGGTATCCTTAAACATGGTTAATGGCCTGGTGAGAGAAGAAGTGCATTCCAGACAGGGAGATGCTCAAAGCCAAGCTACCCAAATCACTCTAAAAATGCAGAAGACCGTTCTTAAACTTGTTTTGGTTTTGGGAAAGAGATGAATGAAAAATATGTGCCGAGGATAAAAAGTGATGCTTAAAGGGCAGGAGTAAAGCCTTTCTGTGAGAAAAGTCCAGCTCGAGCCTGTGCTGTTTCAAATTAAGTTTTTGGTTTCCTAGAGGCAGCAGACAATGGTTCACTCAATTCTCTCCCCACTGTCATTAAAACTCGAGTGTGTTGTCTGGATATAGTATTTTGCCCTACCTTAAGAGCTCTAATCTTTTTAGGACCATTTCTTGCTGCTATCTGCAGACACTCGAAAGCCTTCTCAACCGCGGAGTGAAATACAATCCCTGTCTTGGGGAGCTTTCCCTCCCCTTTGTCTTCTGCACAGACAGAGGGAAAATTACCACTTAACAAATCTGCCAGGTCTGAAATTTTCTCCCCCCCTCCTTCACCCCTTTTGCAGCTATCATTTGTCGGGGGTTGCTTTCTCCCAGTGCCATCTGCCTTTTGCAGGGAGATGGCGAGGAGCGCTTTATTGTTTGCCGAACAATTCGCTGCAATTTGCTGTTCGCTATTTCTTTTGGGCTCCTTTAATCCATTTTTTTTTCACTTGCTGCTGCTTATTTTTAGCTTGCACGCCATTTGTGTTTGTTCCCCAAAACTGTTTGTATTTTTAAAAGCCTTACTTTGTTGGGATGGTACTTTTTTGGAGTGTCCCTCCTTGCATGCAGAACGCTCCCTGACCTGTCCTTTCTGCAGCACCCTATCAGGCTGCGTGATGGATGCAACAACTGTCATTCCCAGCTTCCCAGACTATCCCTGTTTTTCCCTGGAATCCCACTCTTCTTTCATGCCCACATCATTTTGGGTTTGTTAAGTGAAAATCCCAGCTGAACTGTGATGCTAAGTGATGCCACCAGCCCAAACCCGGCCAGCCCCAGCCCTTTTTGGGTCATTTAACACAGTCCTCGTGCAAACCAACACCTTCTGGCTTTGCCAGGTGCCAAAACACTGCCAGTGATGGGCTGAGCCACCTGGCTGCCAGGCTGGTGCCACCAACCATGGTGTGTGGGCACAAGGTTCAGCATGTGGCAACCATCTGGCATTTGGGATCCACTCAATGGTTTAGGTTGGAAGAACCTGAAAACTCATCCAGTTCAACCTTCCTGCCCTGGTTAGGGACATCTTCGTCCAGACCAGGTTGCTCCAAGCCCTGTCCAACCTGGCCTGGAACACTTCCAGGGATGGGGCAACCACAGGTTCACCTGGCAACCTGTGCAAGGGCCTCACCATCCTCATTATGAAAAATTTCCTCATATCTAATCTAAATCTCCTCTTCTTTAGTTTAAAACCTTTACCCCTTGTCCTGTTACAATAGCACTGTTAAAAATAATTTGTCTCCATCAAAGCCCATGGGGTAGCCCTGACCTGGAGCCTCTCTGAGCTTTAGTGTGTCCTTGGGATAAAGCTGAGCCTCAGACTATAGCTTGTTCAGGCTGATAGTCCAGACAGAGGGGTGAGCTGGGATTTGGAAAAGCTAACATCAAATTTTGTCTCTGCCAAGGGCTTCATCCATGGCCTTTGCAAGTCATCAAGTCTCTCTGTTCCTCTTCTGTACAGAACAGGCAGTCTCTTTTTTTCCTCCACTGTCTCTTTGGAGCACAAGCATTTAGGAATGGATTATTCCTTCCTTGGTCTCACTTACACAGTGTCTTTAAAAGAATGAATGTCCAGCTTGTAGCTATAAGACACTGGTGCAGTTTAAATGGTCACTACAATTAATAGTAATAGTAATAATAATAGTAATTGTCGTAGTAGTGGTAGAAGAAGTAACAGTAATAATAATAATGATGATAATAAAACCTTGCCCAGAAGAAACTGAGTCACATCTGAACATGCTCTGAGCTATCGTCAGTAAACAGTAATATTGGATATTTTTATTTCCTTGCTTGTATGTGCACTGGTAGAGCTATGCCTCATTCCTGTTATTCAGTGCTGCAACTGGAGAATTAAAATCCATCTTTCCTCCAGCCCACTCTGAGGATTCAGAAATTCAAGCAGGACTTTGTTATCTGTTCAAACACCTCCTGATCTGCCCCAGCTGACTGCCCTGAGGGCAAGTAGCCACATCCAGCCTGACCCCCTCGTTCTTGAGCTACCCAAACTGTCTCTGCTGTGACAGCCAGAAATATATATTTCATTTGTCCCTGGTGGTCCCTTCTCCTCCCTCGTTAATATTGCAACAACCATTTCTCCCCAGGAACAGCACCTGTCCTCCAGGAGGGCTCTGAGCCTCTCTTTTCAGGCAGGTACATGGTAACTCTGCTATTTCCATCCTTCCCACAGACTTAAAACCACTGCCCTTTTCCTGGGATCACCCAGAAAGTAGATTTATCACAATCAACATCTCTTCTATTTTTTTTTTTCCTTTTTAGTGAACAGGTGAATTTATGTTGAAAAAACAGCTTGAATTTGATTGACCTCAAAAATTATTAGGATTAGATCTGGAGACACTTTCATTTTGCTGCTTTTTTTCTTGCTTTTCCTGGAGGTGCAACCCCAGAGCTGCATCCTTAATTGCTGTTTTCATGAGCATCACAGCAAATGCGCTGTGGTTTAGGGGAAAAAGGAAAAAAAAGTGGGATCTCTGTTAATAACCAACACATCTTGCTGCCGATATCTCAGACCAACAGAACAGTGTTATTTCTCCTGTCTCATAATAACAAACTGATTTTCTTTGTTGTCTTTCAACATCTGATGAGTTCTTGCTCCCATTTCCCTTTAATAAGTGCTATTTTGTTTCCATTATTACTCAATAGTAAAATCTTTTCCCTGCGACTTTACCAGAAGTAGATTTACAGCTGTGAAAATAAGCTTGGGTGTGATGAGATCTTGTCATTTTATTATCTATTAAGTGCCTCGTACGACTTTGTCGTTATCAAAATGTAATTATGCATTTAAATAGTTCCATCATCTCTGTTTGTTGGTTTGTTTGTTGGTTTTGGTTTTTTTTTTTTTATTTTAGGAGGGAAATTATGAAAAACTCCAAAACTGATGCTTAATATAACTCAAAATATGAATGCCACTGGCTTTGCTGGCTTCTTCCAGGGAAGGGCAGGAAACACCTAGCGCAGCGACGGTGCGGATCTGCCCGGGGTGATATTCGTGTTAAGGCACATCTTTGGTTTGGTTTTTTTTTCTTCTCCACGCACATGGAAAAAGCCGGCGTTTCCTGGTTTGAGATACGGTATTTACTGATCCTCGCTGGATGTTAATTGTCGTCGGAGGTTCTGGGCGTGGGCGAATCATTGTATAATGCCCACACCCTTCGGGTGGCTTAGGGCGCGGCGTTGTCTTTGCCTCACCGTGCAGCTCTAAGATGTATTATTACCCAAAAGCAACACGCCCTTCCGTGCTTCTTTTGTTTTTATTAGGGATCGCTCTGAAGCAGCGCTCCCAGCACCTGGCAGAGCCGCCGCTGGATGTGCAGCTCCTAACTTAGGCTTGCCCGGGCTTCCCTCTGGGATTCCCTGCGGAGCAACTCTCACCGCCGGTGCTTTGGGGTGGGAATGGGACAACTGGGGCATCTCCGTGGGCTTGGTGGCTTCTAACCAAAGGCATCTGGTGGGGCTGAAGACCACCAGGGGTTTGGGTTGGTGTTACCTAGGCTGAGCTCCCAGACAGCGCCTAGCTAGGCAAAGCTTCCCCCAATGAGGAGGGGTGGGAGATGGAGAGGAGGGAAAGGTGTTTCTGCCAGAAGTGGACAGGGCAGGAGAGGATTACCCCTTTGCAGAGGACTTGCAGCCTGATCCCTGTTTTGGGCACTTTGGCTGGAGATGCCCCATGCAAGGGCTTTTGAAGTGAGCTGCTCTGCCTCAGTTTCCCAACCTCCTGGCAGCTTTTCCCACGTGGTGCAGGTCCTGATGGTGGCCAACACAACCAATTATTTTTTCAAATGTAATAATTTCCTTCAAACTGTTTGGGAAAGAGGTGTCTCACTGAAGAGCCCACTTCATACATGTCATGTAGCCTTTTGCAGAAACACACCACAGGTGTCACCTCTCCTCCACCCTGGCACAGCCACCGTGGTGACTCTTCCACTGCCTCCACCTGGACAGCCTCAGGAGCATCCCAGGTGACACCCCATTAGTGGTGACTTCTTTTCTCACCTTTAGGTCACCTTCTCCAACCACCCAGTTTTCCTTCTGTGAAGAGTTTTATTACTTTTTCTTGCCTGAAGCAGGGGGCCATATTTAAATGAAACACATCCAAGGCAAACTTGCAGACAAATCTCACCTTTCCTGTGTGGCATGATTGAATAGGGGGGCAAAGATGCAACCCCCTTATTAGAGTAATATAATTTTCCATCTCAAATAGGAACCAGGGATGTTTTAATGATTGGGCTCATTAGGTGGACTTTCCACTTAAAGTGTCTGTCTGGCAATTAAGTCTGGAAAAAGCATGACTGATGACCACACCTTCTGTGACTTAATGGGGAGTCTGAAGGCTGATCTTATTATCACACTGATACAGTCTGTGATAAAACAGAATTTAAGATACTCTCCAGAGATTTATTTGCCCATTAGGAAACTGCCAGGAGAAGGTTAAGGGAACTCGTAAGGTCAAAGCTGAACAGAGAAAAGTACTAAACACTTGGGATCCAGATGGGTAAAAACAGGAGGACATGATTTCCACTCTTGGCTCTTCTACTGACCTCTTCTATGGCCTTCACCAAGTCACTTTCTTCCTGTTTTTTCTAGTGTGAGTGGTCATCACCTTGTTGGGCCTTGCGGTGGCCCTGCAGATACTTGATGTAACAGCACTGTTCTTTGCCTCAGTGCTTCAAGTCCCTGCTGCCATCCACTGCTGGATGAGCATGTGGAAAAAGTGGTGTGGAGTGGAAGGAAGTACATACAGTCAGGAGGAAAGGGATGGTGATTAAGGCAGGGAGATGAAAGAGGCAGAATTTCTGTTCTCCTCCAAAAGGATCCTCATGGGTCCTCAGTGATTCCCTCACCTATTCTGTCTGCTTTAAAACATGACCTGCTGTAATATTTTACTTAAGCCCGGTGTTTAATGGACTGGAACTTATTGTAGAGCTCACTGTGCTGGCTTCAAACCTCCTGTTGGGTACCATTTTACTGACATTAGCTTGCCATAGCTTGTCAGTGATTTTAACTCTGCCGATGGGTTGAATGCCCCAGGATAGAGGAGCCGACTCTTCCGGTTTTGTACTTCACTTTAGCGTCCTTAAGTGTGCTAAAGAGGGGAGAGATAATTCAGCTAAATATGTTTTAGTACAAAGTGAAGGTTTTGATGACAAAAGAAGTGCTCTGCGTCTGGGCCAGTTTTGTCAGATTTATGGAGGAATTGTGAAAAATGGAAGCATTTCATTTCAGCATCTACAAAGTGAAAGTCTTGACTTTCACAGGCAGCGTGATTTGTTTAACTCGGCTTTTGCTGTGTTTTTGATTAAACAGACTCCTGGAATTTAGGAAAACATTTTGTTTCAGGCTGAGTGAGTCAATTTTTAACCTTTTGCAGTTCCAAAAACAAGTCCTGCTCACTCCTATCCTTTTTCTCCTGAAGAGCCTCCTCCGCTTCGCTCCGTGTCCTTCACAAGGGGGTCTTGCCAACTCCAGCCTGTCTCATCCATTAGAAAAACAAAGAGTCCCAGACTTCTCTTATCATCCTTCCACTTTGTCTTCCCTCTGTATCAGATAGAGTGTTGGGAGGCAATCACCCCCCACACCCCCATATACTACTTAGGTTTGTGTGGAAACTAAATAATTGTATATAAAAGCATTTGCTCTATGTCTTCAAGGAATCCTTTTGAAGTTGACTCTTTTGACCTTCAAGGCCCTGCATAATTTTTCCTTCTCCGTTTTCCTCCTCTTTGTTGTTCCTTGCACTCCTGTAATCTTCTCTCCTGCCTGCTTCCTCCACCTCCTCCCACCCTGCTCCATGACTCCAGTTATCTGCTCCCTGTGTTTGAAGCACTTGGTGGCTGGTGCAGCCAGCATCCTCCTCTGCCTCACAAGCCTTCACCTCTCTGCAAGGAACCTCTCCTGCCCACTCTGTTCTCTCCAGATGGTGTTTTACCTGTGCTCTTTCCACCCCTTGAATTGCTTTTTTTATCTCCCTCCCATTGGGAAATGTTCAATTAGGGGATGTGCCTTAATCTTCTGGCTGGCCAAGTGCAATACGTCCACCCACAGCTTCCAGCAGGGGATGAGCTCCCTTCCCTCTCTCTGGACAGAAGTAGATCTCCACCCTCCTGTGCTTTTAGCCTTGTAACTCTGTGAGCTTCCTGAGCTGAATCCACATTGTGTCCATCCCCACTGATTTCTCTGCTGGCCTCGTGGTCTCCCCATGGGGGGTTGTATGTTCCCACACTGCCCAGCACGCAGCAGGGTCCTGCATCCCCTGACCAGGCTCTGTGATTCACAGAGTTTGGAGTAATTCAATTAAAGAGGTTGGAGACAGTGGGGGGAAAAAACGAAAACGTTTAGGTAGTATGTAAGAACTGCTAGAGAGTCTCAGTTTTACAACTTCAGGGAATGGTTTCCTCTGTTTTGTCAGGAGTTGCAGCATCCCGGGGGTGAATAGGAGGACTCAGCTGACCTATCACAGAATGATAGAATGGTTTGGAAAGGATCTTTAAAGCTCATCTAGACCATACCCCTGCCATGGGCAGGGACCTTCCACTATCCCAAGTTGCTTCAAGCCCTGTCCAACCTGGCCTTGAACATTTTCAGGGATGGGGCAGCCACAGCTGCTCTGGAAAACCTGTGCCAGGACCTCACCACCCTCAGTGTAAAGAATTTCTTCCTTCTTTCTAGCTTCAATGGGACAAGCAGTCTTCTTTCTAAAGAGTAAATACAGCTCTGAATAAAGGATGTGTACACATGCACACACACATATTTCACAGAGATATTTAGCCATGGGAGTGCTGGTATTGGAGGGGAAGCAAAGCTCTCACCCTGCATTTATCTGGGCAAGGTTTTCCTGCTTATTCACCAGGTGGGAGGAATATGGATTTGCTCCTGGTGGAGGTAAATATTCACAGTGATTTCATGAGGACTTGCACTCCTCCTGCAGCAAACGTGTGAGCTGAGAAAGAGCAGCAATGGTTAGTTTTGTGAAGAACTGCTCTCCCTCCTCGTCAGGGTACAGAGTTCATTTTTCCACTGACGCATCCCTGACAAACACCCAATGAGAACTGGCATGGGCAGCCAAGTGATTGTGTTGTCACGGCAAAGACTAGTGAAAGAGGAGCAAGATTTA
This sequence comes from Lichenostomus cassidix, assembly GCF_008360975.1. Lineage (NCBI taxonomy): Eukaryota > Metazoa > Chordata > Aves > Passeriformes > Meliphagidae > Lichenostomus > Lichenostomus cassidix. Next base: position 73,170,385 of record NC_139511.1, on the reverse strand, counting down.
TATCGTGGCTGCTCATGGGTTTGGAGAAAAATGGCCCAAAGCCAGGAGTCATGCAGGCACGGCTGATACTGTCTTCAGTCTTTTGCCAAGTGTGGGCTGGATGGTGGCTGATGTGAAATGGGCTGCAGAGTCCTGGTCCAAGTCTTGGTGGGCATGGTTCCACATTGCAGAAACCAGCCATGCAGTTGACACTTTCACTAACAGTCTTAGCAGAAAGATGAGTTGCTGAATTTGCCCCGAAGTTGAAAAAAAAAATTGAAACTCAAAAGAATTTTGCAGCAGGAGAAGTGTAACCTTCTACCAGGGAAGGAGATGACCCCAGAAAGCCCAGCACACATAGACAGGGCTGTGGTGATGGGTTTAATTTACTCAAGAGCAGTGAAGGTAGGGCTTTAGGTTGCTCTGTGGAGATATGCCTCAGGTGCAGGTTGCCTGCATACCTGTGGTTGTGTTATTTCATCTGCTCTGTGCCTTGGCTCCCTGTCTGCACAACTGGAGCATAGAGTCAGGGAATGGTTTTGGTGGAAAGGGCCTTTGAAAACTCCTGATCCAATTTCCCTCCTCTCAGTCAGGCTCAAGCCTTTGTGTGGTTGAGTTTTGAGCATCTCAAAGGATACAAAATCCCAGCATTTCTCTGGCTTCATGGTTCAAGGTTTGACCAGCCTCATACTAAAAATATGTTTTTCTTACTTCTGATAAACTTGCTTTGCTGAAACTTCTGCCCATGGCTTCTCGTGCTCTGAGAAGGGTCTGACTCCTTCTTCTCTGTAGTTTTGCATTAGGAAGGTAGATGAAAAAATGAGATTCCCCCGTCATGCCCTCTTCTCTGGGCTGAACAAACCTCACTCTTCTCACCGCAGTGCTCCAGCTCACTGACCATCTTGGTGCCTCCACAGTGGCAACATCTGCCTGGAGACCCCAAGCTGGACACAGTGCTCCAGCTGTGCTCTCACACGTGATGAACAGAAGGGAAGGCTCACTTCCCTTGACCTCTAGGCACCACTTTAGTTCATTCAGCTGAGTGTGTGCCCAGCCATTTTCACTGCAAGGACACAACATTGAGTCCTGGACACCTTGGTGGCCACCAGGTCTTTGTCTACAAGGTGTCTCTCTAGACAAGCACAGGTGGTAATTGCTTCCTCTGAGGTGGTATGGATGGGAAGTGCCAGGGTCTTGGCAGAGTTTGGCTGATTGTCCATAAAAATGCAGGCTCTGGAACGTTACACGGGGCAAGAGCTTGGCCATGTCATGTTCCTGTCTACACCAAGAACCAGCCAAGGCTCAAATGTATTCTTTGAAAGAGGGAAGCCTGCTAACTACAGAGAGGTGAGGTGGCTGTAGGAGCTGGAAAATGCTGTAGAAAGGCTGAGGACACACAGAAACACCTTTTTTTTTTTCATCTCAAGCTTGTTCAGAGGAGGTGCAGCTCATGTAGCCATTGTGGTTGCTGATTCAGTACCTGCCCTACAAATATAATAGGAAGATTTCTGTCTCCACCACTGCCCATCCATCACCTTTCACAAGCCTAGGAGCAAAAGGAGGAATAAGAGGAATAACAAGAAAATAAAGAAACATCGCAGCCAGAAAGCTATCCTCTGTGTTTCACAATTCTATAAATTATGCCCTTCCCTTCCTCTTTAATCGCCAGGCATATAAAATATGCTTGCAGCAGAATCATATCCTTCCATTAAAGTTTCAGAAGAGAAATACAGGTCCCATCTGCCTGTTTAGCAAAGCCAGACAGTGCACAACCGTTTCTTTTTTTTTCCCCTCAAAATCTACTTTATGGCAGGAGTTTCCTCTTTTAGGACTGGCTGTTTATTTCATTTTCTAATTTCAGCATGTGTTTCCACAAGCAGTCTCCTCTTTGTTCTCACAGGGGTCTTTCTCCAGTGCCTTCACACTCAAATGAACCTAAAGAGCAGAGGTGCAGTCTGCCCTTGGTGAAGGTCAAAGGAGAAAGAAGGGCTTTTAGGACTTGAGCAGGGTTCTTGGGGGTGAGTTTCTGCTCTGCAGAAAGGACAGACACTGTCTGAACAGCAGGAGTCGACAATAGTGAGAATTATTAAACTGGACCGTGGAGGTAACCATGTGCTTCACTGCCCATTGCTGCTTGCTCCCAAAGATAATAATATTTGTGTTGTTCTGGAGTCAGGATAGGCTTGAGATCTTAGGGATCTAAGATCCCTGCTTAATGGAGGAGTGGGTGTGGCATTGTGCCCTTTCATACAGGAGCTGTCCCCATGCACCCTCTGTGCAAAGGGCAGGGAGAGGAGGTAGCTTTGGGGTGAATGTCTGCGTGTAGGGTGGGGTGTAAGGGGGATGGGAACATCCAGGAGGACATCTGACACAACCTGTGTCTGGTTGGGCATGTGGACAGGGCTGACTTACAGCTTTGGGAAGCACTGATGGATGGGAAGGCACCACAGGCCCCATTTCTAGTTCAACCCAGTGGGACTCCATGGAATCACGCAATGGTTTGGGTTGGAAAAGGCCTTTAAAGGCCAAATAGTCCAACCCCATGCCATGGGCAGGGACACCTTCCACTATCCCAGAGGGCTCCAAGCCCTGTCCAGCCTGCCCTTGGACACTGCCAGGGATCCAGAGGCAGCCACAGCTTCTTTGGGCACCCTGTGCCAGGGCCTCACCACCCTCACAGCCAGGAATTCCTTCCCAATATCCCATCTCTCCCTGCCCTCTGGCACTGGGAAGCCATTCCCTGTGTCCTGTCCCTCTATGCCTTGTCCCCAGTCCCTCTGCAGCTCTCCTGGAGCCCCTTTAGGCCCTGGCAGGAGCTCTGAGCTCTCCCTGGAGCTTCTCTTGTCCAGCTGAACACCCCCAGCTCTCTCAGCCTGGCTCCAGAGCAGAGTTGCTCCATCCTCCTGATAATTTTTGTGGTATTCCCAATGCCTGCTCAGTGTCTCATCATGGCTTACAGGAGACACGTGCAAACTGGCTTGAATGATTATTTATAGCACTGCACCCTTAGAAGTCTCTCCTATCCAGCAGAAGGACATGTACCTCTTTTTTACCATAAAGCCTCATTTTTATTCAGTGGCATTCAGAGCAGAGTGGATCCAGAGGGCTGGGGCTGTGTGTCTGCTTTTTCCGTGCCTGGAGATTTACACCCGCACTCCTGCTGCCATTAAAAGTGCCCTGCTCCAAGTATAAATCAGACTGTGCTCTGGTAGATGCTTTATGTGTTTCCCAGAAGTCGTGTGCAATGGTAGGAAGGACCCACTGCAAATTTTGCCCTGGCTTTTGGGGGCTTTTTTGAATGCTGCGGGGGGAATACAGCCGCAGGAGGATTTATATTCCCTTTTCCTGAAGGCTTCATGATAGAAGAGGCTTTGCTTTATTTTTTTTTCACCACCTTGGGCAAGAAGCTTGGTTTGGTTTGATATAGGTTCAAATTTTATTTTTAAGCAAAATATGAGAAACACAGGAGAGGAAACCACACTCTGTTCCTTAAAATTAGTGGAAGAAAAGACAGGGCTACAAAAATATTCTCTGATGCACACACTTGATGAGCATGTACCTTGGTTAACACAGCATTGAGGGGCTCTGGATGTCCAACAGAATTGTACCTTTTCATCTAAAGGTGGTTTTTTTATAAGGATTCAGCACTTGGGCTTAAAATGTCCTGTAGTGCATCTCTGTGTGTAAAATCTGTGCAGCTCAGATTGGGCTCTGATTTTGCAGTACCATTTGGAAGAGGGAGCTGAAACCAAACCCATCTCAGACCACAGCCTTTCAGTGCTTACAGGGAGAATTTAAAAAGAGATGGAAGGCAACTTTTTACGTGGGCAGATAGTGATAGTACACGGGAGAATGCTTAAAACTTCCAGGGGCAGGATTAGATTGGACATTGGGAAGAAATTCTTGGTTAGGAGGGTGGCAAGACCCTGGCACAGGTAGCCCAGAGATCCCAGGCTGCCCCTGGATCCCTGACAGTGTCCCAGGCCAGGCTGAATGGGGCTTGGAGCAATCTGGGATGGTGGAAGGTGTCCCTGCCCATGGCAAGGGGTGGCACTGGATGAGCTTTAAAGGTCCCTTCCATCCCAACCATTTTGTAAGTCTCATGACCTATCTGAAGGAGCTTGTGTCCAAGGGCATAACTTAGGGAAAAGGGAAAAAAAAAGTTGTGGGTAATTTGCCTGTCCACCTCCCCTTAATCCTGTTCCTGTTACTCCTAACCAGGCTCTCTCCTGGATTATTTTTTAAGTTCTCCATGCTTTGCCTCCCCTGATTCAATGCTCAACCTTCAACAACCACTGAGGAAGACTCCAAATCTCCCTTTTCCACCCTCCACAAAATTTGGACCCACCAGCAACCACCTGGGCAGGGGGAGCAGCCCAGCTCTTAGCCACATCTGCGCTGCGTTGCACACACGCCCACAGCACCATTACCTTGTAATTAAATCTCTTTTTCCCCGACTGGAAAGATCCTGCTATAAACAAGGGTTTTCTCTAACCATAATTGCGCCCGGCGGAGGGCACAGCTCTGCCATAACTCGGGGCTTTGTTCTGAGAGTCCCTCTGCCTCTCCTCAGGTATGCCAACAATGCGAGCGGAACTCCCCGCGACCTGACATGAATCCCAGGGCAGGGTTTGCAAACACAGGCAGTGGTCAAAACGGGCTTAAGTGCCTTTATAAATATTTTGAAGTGCCGGCTTGGAAAAGGAAAGTCCCCGGCGTGCTGCGATGCTGGTGTTTCATCCAGAGCTGGTGTGTGGCTTTGAAGTGTGGTGTGAGCAAGCTGCTGGGCTCCTGCCCATCCCTGGGAAGGATTGAGGGAACAAATACACATATATATATGTGTGTGTGTGTTTAAAACTTTGCAAAACACAAAGGATTGTATCCACACCCCTTTTTGTTGTATGTCTTCATGGACAAACAGGGGGAAGAAATTACTGTGCTGCAAGGGGTGTTCTGTTCATGTGGTGGATGTGTGAAACAGCATAATGGGGGTTAGAGAGATCCAGAAATGGGAGGCAAGGTGGGTGAATGGAGAGGTAGATGCTTCCAAGTGTAGCCCCTTACCTGATGAATTTTCCTTCTCCTAGGGAGTAATTTTTCATTTATATTTTGTATTTAACCAGAGGCTGTCATATTTGTGCTGTGGAAGGAGATGCAAAGCACAGACGGTGCGACGGGGGAAAAATGGGGTGAAACACTGATGTTTTCCCACCCAGGACAAAAAGTAGGTCCTAGGATAGCGTGAGGGATTCCACATGTATGCTGGTGCTCTTCAGAACATTGCTCAACCACAAACACACACCCAGAGCATCCTCCAGTCCTTTGCTCAGGAGGTGAATCAAACCTGCACCCTGGAAAGAGTATGAAGAGGCAGCCATGTGCTCCCCATGCACGTGCAGTGCCCTTTTCCAGCCCACAGATCCTTGGGGTTGCTGTTATGTTAGATGTTTGCTTAGTTTCTTTTCTTTTTTCTTTTTTCTTCTTTTTTTCCCCTTTTCTTTTTTGGTGTAAGTGAGCAAGAGCAAAGCAGCTGCTCCGTAAGACACACTCTGGATAGGAGCTGAGAGCTAAAACATTCATAGGTAAGGATATTACTGACCAGTTTGGGTTGGAAATGTCCTTAAAGATGATCTGATTCCAACCCCTGCCATGGGCAGGGACACCTTCCACTATCTCAGGCTGCCCCAGTCCTCATCCAGCCTGGCCTTGGACACTGCCAGGGATCCAGGGGCAGCCACAGCTGCTCTGGGAAACCTGTGCCAGAGCCTCACCACCCTCATGGGAAAGGATTCCTTTCCAATATCCCATCTCTCCCTGCCCTCTGGCACTGGGAAGCCATTCCCTGTCCCTCCATGCCTTGTCCCCAGTCCCTCTGCAGCTCTCCTGGAACTCCTTTAGGCACTGGAAAGGTCTTTAAGGTCTCCCTGAAGCTTCTCTTCTTTAGGCTGAACATCCCCAGCTCTCTCAGTCTGTCTCAATGTGTCACAATGCACTGCAAGGTTGATCTGTAACAACCTCTAGGTTTCTCTGGAAGCTGTAGCACTTTAACTGGACCAGCCTTGTTAGACTTGGGCCATTTCCCCCTAAGGAGAGGCAATCAGAGCTGTACAGATGTTGCCTTCTACATCCAGCTGTGCCAATGGAAAATATGCCTCTCTTCTGGAGTTTGCTGCTGGAACCATACTCCAGGAACACCAGCCAAGTTCTCTTCACCCAGCTGCCCATAGCAGTTGGACAGAACCTGATTTCTGCTTTTTCTGAGCAGAAATTGGGATTTTCTTCACATCTCAAAGGCTGAGCTTTTTTGAGCAGTTACCTCTGGCCTGGTAGTGGATGGGAAGCTGGGGTTCCTTTCTTATGGTTCTGGCACACCTTGGATCAGAAGGAATCAGCTGTCCTCAGTTTTGAAGTGTTGCATAGGGGGTGTATCTGTGAAAGGGGATTAGCCACCTTGATTAAACATGCTTTTGCAGTGGTGTAGCTGTCTTTGTTCTGCACTTCCATATCCCATCCCTGGAAATGTTCCAGGCCAGGCTGGATGGGGCTAGGAGCAACCTGGTCTGGTGGAAGGTGTTCCTGCTCATGGCAGGGCCTTGGAACAGGATGGGCTTTAAGTTCCTTTCCAACCCACACCATTCTAGGATTTGTGATCTTCTTAGAGGCTCCAGAACAGCATCAGTTAAATCACTGGAGTCAATCCAGAATTACACCAGGATAAATAAGAATACATTTTACCCAGCAAAGCCCAAATACAGTGTAATTCAGTCTCAGCAAGGCCAAGTTGAAGCTGTAGGCAGTGCCCTGTAATTCCAAGACTCCTTTGGACATCCCCTTTGAGTTGAAGCATTTGAGCAGCTTCCCTCTTCCCTTAAAGCTGTTTCCTTGTAAAGCTTCTGTGAACTTGTGCATGTGTCGATGTTATGGTTATCACACATGTAATTTCATCTGACATTGTAATGACAGCATGGGGAGTTCCAAATGTAACAGTAAATATAGTTGTTAGGGGAAAAAAAAATACCAACATCCTAGCCCATCATCCTGAATGCCTCTTCACGTCATGGGAGGGATGAAGACAGACTCCAAACACCATCAGCATTTCTGGGTTCCAGTTGGAAACTGCCTGGAGTTCAGGATAGGCCAACACAAACAGGCGAGACTGTCTCTCTGCATGTCAGGGCTGCATTTTCTCCTCCTTTTCCCTTTTTTTTGTTTGTTTTGGAAGGGTCACCCCTCTAAAGAAGGAAGAGTCTGGGGGTTCCTGCGGCTTGCTTGGGGTGTTTTATAGCCTGTGGCATGATGGCCCCCAGATCCTGCACTCACCCTTGGCCGAGAGCTGAGTCCTGACTCGACCCCTGGTTATTTTTGAGTGCTGTCGGCTTGCGATGCTGCATTGAAGGGTCATTTGCCAATTCCATTATAAGCCTCATTTACAACTCAGCTGGTTTAAATCAGATCAGACTGTGAGCTGGCATGTGCAAAGAGTCAGCTGGGACGTAGGACTTGCCTGCTGAGGGACCTGATCCCGCAGACCCCTTCCTTGCTTGCAGAAGCATCGGCTGAAAAAAATTAATCCCATTGATTTTCAATATTATTCTTTTCCACGCGTTTGAGCGAAACATCTAAGCAGTGGATATTTTTCTTTTCCTTCTTCCAGGGAGAGTTCAAATGTTTTTTTTCTGTTGGTCCTCGACCAGCTTTGACTATATTTACCAAGCTGGGCATGGGTGGGCCCCGCCAGATCGCACGGATTGCTCAGTCGGGTGAGGCTCTGCAGGATCTGAGCACTCGGCTGCTGTTTAGCTTGCAACCAGGCTGGCAGAGAAACAGGGGACTTTGCACACACAGAAGGAGCTGAGATACAAATGAAATCTGAATCTGACCCCAGATCTTCAGTTAAATTGCTCTGTAACCTTGAGAGCTGGATTAAATCATCCCTGGAAGACAGGGAGTTGCCTCTGGATATTTGGTGCTTGGGCCACGCTATAAGGTTATGCCCATATATTACCTATGGTCTTCAGAGAGCTCATTAGATGGTTGGTTTACATATAAAAAGTCTGGATGAAAGTCTTATCCCCCTTCCCTGACAATCCTGTGCTGAAACCTGGCAGCATTTCCACTAGAAATGCCCAGCACAAGAGTTAGAGATGTGATGCATCTCAGTGGGGCTTCAGCATGGTCAGGACAATGTTGGCTTGCAGAAAAAAATGGTCACAGGACCACAGAATCATCAGATGGCTTGGGTTGGAAGTGACTTTTGAAAGTCATCGGGTTCCAGGCTGCTGCCATGGGGGCAGGGGACACATTTCACTGTCCCATGTTGCTCCAAGCCCTGTCCAACCTGACCTGGAACACTTCAGGGATGGGGCAGCCCCAGCTTTTCTGTGCAACCTGTGCCAGTGTTTTACCACCCTCATAGTAAAGAATTTCCTCCTCCTAATTAGTCTGAATCTCCACACTTTTAGTTTAAAGCCATCACCTCTTGTTTCCATGGATGGAGCATCCATGAAGCTCCTCTTCAGGGCAGCAAAGGATGGGAAGATGCAATATTCACCCACTGTGCCCAACTCCCCTCTATGATGGGGCAGGGGCTGTAGGTGACTCAAAGGAGGCACTCATGGGTAATATCTCTTTGGTCTCTTCTCTGAACCAGGGTCTGGAATTTTCATCCTGCATTGGGTTTGACTGTGACAGCACCATACAAACCCAGGACTATCTTTCTGCCCATGGTTAAAATAATGGGGTGGTGGTGCTGGAGGGGCCGTGTCTTTGCAGGCTGGATTGCCATTGCAGAACCAGATGCTCTGCAGAGGCATCTCTCATGAATACATCTCTCCAAAAGCCACCTCGTGTCTGTGTGGGAGCTCTTCTGGCCCGGCCATAGCATGGGAACTGGTGTGTTTAGATTTCCAGGACTGAAATGGCAATTACAAACCAATGAGGCTGCAAGGGCTCTCATGAGAGTCGAGCAGGAATAGAATATTTTGAGTTATGCTAGAGTTAAATAGACCAATCTGAGGTACCTCTCTCCTAAATACCTGTGGGATTATGAGTCTAATGAACAGCAACACGGTGTCAGCAGTGCAGGGCACAGCGGGAGCCGAAAGGAGAGGAGCTTGTGTTATGGAGCTTGGCCCAAGGCAAGCAGGGCTTTAGAGACGTGGTGAGCTGCTGAGGTTGTCCTCATGTCCTCATGAGGTTGTCCTCCAGATAGGACAAGGCTCCTGCCTCTGCTTTGGTGTGAGTTTGCAGATGGCTCAGGCCTGGCTGCGTCTTGGCCAACGCATGGTGATGGCTGGGTGCTCCTCCTGGAGGGATGATACAGGGAGACAGAAACAGAGACCTGCAAGAACCCCCCCAAATCGGGATGTGTGCCCCTGGGGATGCCTAGTGATGCTGCCAGGGAGCCTGGGCAGGGTCTGGAAGAGCAGTCCTGCCTGGGCAGGGGATGGGGCGCAGCTGCTGCCAATGCCACCGCCGAGCTGAGCTTCCCACCCCACCGCTGCTGGAGCCTGCCTGTACCTGCTCCCAAGCCGATATTAAGCCTGCTCAAACACTGCACCGCCTTCTCCTCACATTGTTTTCTGTACCCCACACCCAGCACCAAAATAGCGATAACCCCCCTTCCCCACCCTCCCGCGGTGACTCAGGCTGGCGAGCAGGCACACATCTGCTTCTGATTTAATGTGCGAGCGCTCTGACCCTTTTATTTTTATTCCCAAAGTCCTCCTGTCAGTGGCTTTCTCTCTGGGGGCGAGGAGGGAGAAGAGAAGGGGAAGCTGGATCCCCATCCTTTGCGCTCTGCCTTTTTGGAGCCCTCAAAAAATGTATTTTATTTTGGAGCCGTGTTTTCATGCAGGCTGGTGACAGCCTCACCCGGATCCGTGTCCAAGTCCCTCGCAATCCTGTCCACTCCGGAGGGACGCCAGCCAAACCAGTTTTCCATGGTTAAGCTGGGCACATTTTTCCGCCGTGGTTGGTTGGTTGTTTTTTTCTTTTCTTTTTTTTTTTTTTTTGTCAGGAAGCAAACCCACCCAGTGTGTGCAGGCCATTCAATAGGAGCCTTTTTTTAATTTCTTTTCCTTTTTCTGGGCCTGAAGAAGAACAGGACGAGAGAGAGTAAAGGGACTGGCCTGTTCTCCCAGGAGAGTTCAGAATTGAAGGAAATGGCTTTTTGGGCTATTTTTAAGGCCATGCTGGAAGGAGGTACCTACCACTGATGTGCTCATTGGATTGTAATGTGTGTCCATGAGGATGTATCACATATATATATATATATATATATAACCTACTTGACTCTCTATAGCAGGGTCTGGGCATAAGGGGAAGGTGTTGGAGGAGAGTGGCTACAGACACATGGGCAGAAATGCCACCAGAAATGTCACATCTCTCATGGACCCTCATCTATCTCATGCCAGAGCTGCTGGTGTGACCAGCCACCTGACGTTCAGCCAGACCCTGGCATGAGCATATCTCTGGTGGGGCTTTTCCTCTTGCTCTCTTTTTTCCCTCGTTTTGGTGGCGTGGGAGGGGGAGCGCGTCACTTGAAGTGTGAATGAGTTTCCATGAGAGTGGGGTGGTTGCAGAGGATGCCTGGAAACTCTCCTGTTTCACTTAACATATTCCCCCCTCCCACACATGTTTCAAATGTGTGCATGTAGATATTTGGGGGGGAGATACTCACCCAGGATCATTGCTTGTACCAGGAACAGCGTATTGAGCATGGCCAGGAGAGCATCAAGGCTACACAGAGCTGTGTAGACAGGGTTCACTAAGGGTTTCAAGAAAAAAAACTGGATATTGAGCATCTTCAGCTTTACAGCATCTTCTGAAGCCACAGCAGAGAGGAGCAGCAGGGAGCTGATGCCCAGAGCACCATCTCTTCAAGCTCCAGACCTCCAAGGAAATGCTTGAATGAGGGGCACAAGGCTGCTAGAAAAGACTGCAGTCAGACATGACCACCCTATGAGGTCTCCTCTCTTGTACCTGCCTGGACGCAGTGGTTAATTAATTTGCCCCTGCTCTGTGTGTGGATGAAGCCCTCAAAACACCATCTGGAGCCAGGCGGTGCCTTTGATGTAGCTCCACTAATTGTTTATGTTTATTTGACCATTTATCACCAGGATCCCCCTTTGCCAAGACCTGCTCAGCACATCAGATGGCATTTGTCATGTAGCATGCAGACTTCATCATGCTGCCACCCAGAAGTGACCTGGAGCTCCTGATTTTGGAGCTTTTTATAAATTCTGAAAATGGGAAGTGTGCTGGGCAATTTAAGGAAGCCAGGAAAAGGAAACCAAAGTGAAAACGTGGCCCTTCAATTATAGGAGGCACTGAACTCTATTCTGGCCCTGCCAAGGCTCCTGTTGGCATTTATCTGGGGGCTGAGAACTGGTTCCAAGGAAATGGGAGGGGCATGGGACTTAGTCCTGGTGATGTGATCATAGAATCACAGAATGGTTTGGATTGGAAGAGACCTTAAAGATCAGGTAGTTCCAACCCCTTGCCATGACCTTAACCTGTTCATCATCACGTGCCACTGAAGATCTCAACTTGAGCCACAAGTCCCTCCCCAGAGAGGAACTGAGGCCAGAAAATATGGCGTTAAATGGACCAGGGTTAGGTTTTGGTGGTCATGGAGCAGCAGCAAATTCCCATCACAGCCAGTAGCACCCAACTGCTCAGCTCGCTGAGGGATGATTTGCTTGCAGTTTGCAATTTTGCCAGATCGTATCTGTATGTAAATGAAGTTGATGAAGTACAGAGTGCTTCATGTAGGCTCTGGGTAGCTGGAGTTAACCTGCAGGGATGGATTTGTTGACTGATGTATATTTGCTGTGATGTGAAAGAAGTCTTTAAAAATTTCCTGGGATGGATTCACAAAGGGCACAGGAGATGCTTCGGCCTCCATGCCCTGGTGAGCGAATGAGTGGCACCTGTCACCACCTGTACCTTCCTGAGCAAATAGTCCTGGTGCTTGCCAAGTGATGTTGTACCAGAGATATCCAGCAGATCTCCAGCACTGATGTGCCTGAGATCTGCTTGCCTGGCTAAACTCCTGCGTGGATTTTGGAAACAGGGAAGAGAAGGGGTTTTTGTTGGGATTGTTGGAAACTGTGGAGTGGTTTTAGAGCACCTTTTATTCTGGATTCTCTGATAGGACTTCAGTGCATATGCCTTTTTTGTGGCCTGCTTATAGGAAACAAATAGTTCAAGATGAGAAAAAGGTCAGTTTTATTTAGTATGTGCAAATGTAAATAGTTCATATGGGCTCAGTTTGCCAGCCAGATGTTGGTAAGGATGAATCCTTGTATGCCCAAGGATTTTGTTCAGAGATTAGTATGAATACTGAGAAGTCCAGTAAGTGATGAAGAAATACCAGGGTGAAGGTCACCCCTGTGATCTCACTCCCTGAAGCCTAACCACTTTAATTATGTGATCAAGCCATGCTCGACTTCTGGGCTCTTCTATTTCATGCATCCTGTGGAGGGCTGGGCTCCTTGGCCGCCCCTCTCCTCCCCATCAGTGGGAGGTCTCCATCTGTGTCTGCATTTCGGAGGCCCTGGCTGTGGCTCTGGGCATCTCACAGAGCAGGCCTTTAAGCTGTGCTGACCCATTCCATGTACAGACCTGCTCCCTTGCCAGGAGATGTGTGGGGTGATGCCACCTCTGCAGCCACCCATGGGGCTTCCTCCCCATGCTTCCAAGGAGAATGCTACCTTCTGTGCATCCTTCCTTGCCAGAGCATCACTTTGGAAACCTCTGCCCTTTTCTGCTCTGCCCAGATCCGAGCAAAATCTGTGAGTGATTTTGCTCAACCCCATGTCTCCCAGACTGGTCCCAGTTACTGGAGGGTGGGGCAGGTGTCCAGCCCAGCAGTAAAACCCTGGTGCTGTTGCTGTGAGGTGATTCCTTCCCACAGAACTACCTTTGGGTCTGCAGAGTGCATGGTGTCCTGCAGAACCCCGGGGATTTCCTTGTGAGGGAGGCAGCAGTTGGTGTCGCCACGTTTTCCTCATCATTTCAGGTATCCCTGGGAAGTGATTGAAAGGCAGGGAGCTCTCTGCCCCACCTTCCTGCTGGAGGGCAGAAACGCTTGCTGCTGGGGTGGGTGGTTTAATAACATGTTCTTCTGGAGACAAGATGTTCAGAGGGGAGGTGTGCCCCTATGTTAAGGAATAAATATTAAGGGAATATTTGCCTTTTTTAGGTTTTATGCCTTCCTTTTTTTTTTTTTTTTTAATGAACAAATAATCCCACCCCTCTGCCTGCCTTCAAATAGGCATTTAGGGATCCCAGTTCCTTCTTTGTCTTCCAAATTCGAGTGAAGTGCTTGGCCAAGGCAGTGATGATGGCTGGCTCGAGTGGAGTGTCAATGTGGGTGGCTTTGCTCAGGAACATTTGCACAAGGAACTTGCTCAAGGTCGTGGAGCAGTTGGTGGATGCAGGAACAGAGCTTCAGCATCCATGTGCTGCCAAAACAGAGTCCTAGACTGGTTTGGGTTTGAAGAAACCATCTTGTCCAAGCCCTCTGCCTTGGGCAGGAACACCTTCCACTCTCCCGCATCGCTCCAAGCCCTGTCCAGCCTGGCCTTGGACACTGCCAGGGATCCAGGGGCAGCCACAGCTTCTCTGGGAAACCTGTGCCAGTGTTTTTCCACCAAGTAACAGGAGCAGGAGTAATCAATCACTGGCCAGCGAATCCCATTGAAAGTAGCTGCAATATTTTGACAGATTACAGTGATCTCACATGCACATCTTAATTGCCTCATTATGAAGAGGCACAAATAAAACTGGGGGAAAAAATAACCGAGATATATTTATGAGCTGATGGATGTAGCAGGCAGGTCTGCACAGACAGGACCATGGGTGGATGCAGAGGAGAGCAGCCAGCCCACCCTGGCTGCTGCCTCCACTCCTGCAGCCTGGAGCAGGGATTGGGAAAGAGGTGCAGGTAGCAAAGCAGCAGAGCCAAAGCATCTGAGCCTCAGGGTGCTGAGTGCCCCGGGCCGGGGAGGTGGTGGTAGAAAATAAATCAGGGTGAGGAAAGGTGTTGAGATCTCCTACTGACTCTCCCACCCCTGGCAGTGTCCAAGGCCAGGTTGGACAGGGCTTGGAGCAACCTGGGATAGTGGAAGGTGTCCCTGCCCATGGCAGGGGGTGGAAGGAGATGAGCTTGAAGCTTCCTTCCAGCCCAAACCATTCTGAGATTCATTCTGTGGTTCTCTGACTCCCTCTCCTGACAGGGTCAGCAGCTTGGGGTGGCCTGGCATGCCCAGTACCCCAAAGCCTGGTTCTGATACCTCTGGGATGCTTTGCTGGGTGGTCTCATGCTTCAGGGGTAAAGCTGGGATCCTTTTTTATGTCAGCAGGGACCTTGGGATGCTTGGGAGGGGGAGCAGCAGCTGGCAGGGGTGGGGGAGAAGTGATCAGGGATGTTCAACCCCAAGCTTTGCTCCTGGCCTTGCACCCTGAATCCCTCTCCAGCACGGGCTGGGTGAAGGGAAGAACTGGAGACACCTTGTTTTGCCTGGAAAAATGACATTTTGACACCAGGAGCAGGCAGAGATCAGCCAGAGCCTCAGGCTCCTTCCTCTGCTGTGCTGAATGCAGAATGAGCCTGGCTTGGGGGGGCAGCTGCTTTGCATGCCCTGCTTGCCCCGGGGCACCCCCATGTCTTTGGGGGAGAACTTCCACAGACAGGGGCTGTAGGCACACCAAAAAGAAACCCAGTCAGGAGCCAGCACTTTCCTGAGGGAAAATTGTAGCAAAGAGAAGGCCAAGCAATGCACATTTTAAAGGGAGATGCTCAGAAAATCTCGATACAAACATCAAAATATAAAATAAAAACGCATAAAATATGAATGTATACAATATTAATGCAAAATTATAAATATCTAAAATACACAAATAATAAAATATTAATGTACTGGAGTATTAATATATTAAAATATTAGAGTATTAAAATATTGAAACGCTGCATGTTACAGCAATTATGTTACATGCCAACATACAATTAAAAGCTGAATTTGCCATCTCCCAGCCAAGACTCAGGCTGGGAAGCACTGTCCCCATGGATGCAGTGGATGGGAAGGCGACACCATTGCCACCCCTACGAATGAATACAGGCAATACAAGTTTGCTTTATCTATTTTCTACGCATATATCTTTATAATCTATTGAGTGTGCTTCTGGTTTTTACTTACCATGGTGCTAAAACCAGCATTTCACCTCTCTCTTTGATATTTCAGTTTCACGTTGCTGATTTGGAGATGCTGAGATCCTTCAGTATTGTGCTGAAGGAGGTTGGAGAAAAAATATATTATTTAAAATATTAAAATAGAAGGGGTTTTTGAGCAGCAGAGTGCCTGGATGAGCTTTGAGTCACCCAGAGAGTGCACATTTCAGATGGCTTATGATATTACTGTAGTCCCTGGCTTGTATCTGGGGTTTTTAATCTGAAAAAGGGACAAAGCTTAGCTCCCTCAACCCCTCTTTTCTTCCTGTTGCAGCTTCAGGTGTCTAAATCTGTTGGCAGAACGTGGGGGGAAGTGGTCCAGTATCCCATCATCATTTTTTTATAAGTAGGGCTTTTCTTGGCAAAAAAAGTAATGAATGAGTTTTAAGCATGACCATAAATGCAATGTTTCACAACGTCATTTGCAGAATACGTTTATTTTAGGTGTCCCTCCACCCTTTCCACCATCTCCCTCCAGTTTATTTTAACAATGCTGTAATTTTCTATTACAAAAAAAGGGATTTTTCTGTTTAACTCCATGTCGTCTGCTCAGCATTTGCATGTGTGTGTGTATGTGTGTGCATGCACTGGTGACATTTGTCACCATCAGATGCTATTTTTAAGCCTGTTATTATTGAGGACCCCACCCTTGGCTTGGGGAGGGGAAGGGGGGAGCGCAGGGGGAGGGAGAGGAGGGAGGAGAAGGAAGGAAAACGTCAGCCTCAGCACACTTCCAGCCTCTGGCCATCAACCTCCCCGGGGGCATGGGAACCATAAGGTCATTTCTCAAGCTCGCTGAGCTCCAGAGCTGTCAAACCACCCTGCGAGTTTAAAAAATGCAAATGTATGCAAATGAATGGGCTGTTTCTCTCCCTCTCCCCCCTCACCCCCAGTTTAAATGACATGAATCACCTTCAATTTTGCCAGCATCCTGTAAAGTTATCAGCTTGCCTAAACGCTGCAGTTAACAGAACCACATCTCAGGAGGGCCAGGGAGGGATAAGAAAGAAAAAATGGCTAATTACCACAAAAAAACAACTATAATTTTTAATATATTTTATACATATAAATGATATGTAACTATATATATAATCACACCCCAATCTCCCAATTCTAATTTTTCTTGCTGTCAAGTGAATAATCCACTAATTAGGGAGAATGAGGCTTAGTGTCCAGAAAAAACCCTCTATAAAAAAATTTCTCTGAGTAGTCTAATATTCTGCTGTTCTGATTTTTGGCACTTAGGGTGATCTGGCAGTGAAAGATCAAAATAGGAGGACACGTTCCTTCATGCAAGGAGCTCCTTTAACACTCAGGCTCCTTCCAAACAAAAATAAACGAGTGGATGATAAAAACAGCAATAGAAATTTAATTGCTCATGCTTATTATTCGGGATACAAAGCCCTAGAAAGGAAGCTGTCTTTTCCTCCCTGGCTCAGGGGTTATTTATTATCCTACACTCCACTTGGAGAAGGTATTGGATTTACTGTCATTTATCGGTGATTTTCAAGGAGGATTTGATACGGAGCTGGTTGGGATTGCAGAGGAGCGTTGCTGGTTAACATGGTTAAGCACAGCACACTGTAATGAATCAATTTGTTTCAGACAACAGACGTAATTAGCGTGGAGGTAATGGGCACACCGCGGGATGCGGGGCTGGAGCACCCTCCCTCCGCTGAAAATACCAGTGGCTGGAGCTGAGTGTGATTCCTGGCTCCTCTCCCCAGCTCTGGGCATGGGGAGGTGGCTGGAGAGCCTCCTGTGAGCCTCCGGTGACCAGGGGCAGCTGTCCCCCATCCCTGCTGCTCCCAGCAGCCCTGTGGTCATCACCTCCCTCTAGGCTGCACCATCCTCCCGAGACCTTCACTCTGTGGCTCCCACACGCCCGTTTTTGGCAGTGCTGGATAGGTGTGGGGGAGAAACCTGCAAGGTCTCCCTGGGGAGGGAGGAAAAGGGAGACAGCTTTCCTTTTCCCACGGGAACGTTTCCTGCAGAGTCTGATCCCCTCTACAGGCCCCCCAGGCTTCCCCAAGGGTTGCTGTCTTGCTGGCCAAGGGGAAGCACAGGTTTTCATGGACAGCCTCCGTCAGACCAGGCTCTTTCCAGTCCTGAGGCAGCTGAAGGAAACCTGGTCCCCACTGGTGGTTTAGGAGGAGGTTTGGAATCAGCACAGCCAGGAATTGAGCAGGACATGGCAATGGATTCAGGGAGAGATGCAGAGGTGGTGTGGGGTGGAACTGGGAACCTGACAGAGCTGCAGAGGGTGAGATTGGGAAGCTGCCTGATGGTGTCAGCCTTGCGAAAGGGATGGAGTGGGGCTGCAGTTTTACTTTCATGTGCCCTGAGTTCTCCTGGAGATTAACTGCTCTGTCCCTCGGCTGTGAACCGAGTGTCTACCTGCAGTAGGGCCGGGGCTGGTAGAGGTGACACTGCATGAACACATGCTCTGTGTCCTGGGGGTTTCCAAGGGTTAGTGTATTCAAAGTTATTCTGTCTGTTTGATGTATTCTGTCTGTGAGGGGATTAATGTATTCGTCGCCTGCTGGAGGAAATCGCTTTCCTTTCCTGGGATTTCTCATGTGGAAGGGCTGCTGGAGCCATGTGAAAGAGGAAACATCTTACACATTAAAAAATGGCAAAAAAAAAAGGCAAAAAAAAAAAAAAAAGGCCAAAAAATAATCAGGTTTTCCTCTTGGGTGTGGGCTTTTTGCTTCCGAGTTTTCCTTTGAAGCTAGAGCTGTTCTAGCAGGGGAAGATGTCTGCCAGATGCACAGGGCATTTTGATACCATGCTGACAAGTCCAAGCAGGATTGGGAATAGAGGAAGCTCAGGTCATGGGAAGAAATAGCAGACAGTGATCTGTGTCTGGCCAGGTCCTTGCTACCTCGTTGTCTTCCAGTGAGTGTTTAGGTACACTGTGACACAAATCCTTGCTTGCCTCCCCATTCCCAGGCCAATCAGGAAGACATTCCCATGTAAGGTGACATGTCTTAGCTTCCAGGCATGAAGTAGCAGAACTGAAGATCCATAAGGATCACTCTCCTGCTGCAGCAGGAAGCCATAACCCTCCTATCTGGCATGTCCAGTTGTAACAGTCCCGAAAACAGCCGTGTAGGTGAGATGGGCTCCTCTTGTTTAAGCAGTGTAGGTGCTGCTCTCGGCAGTGTGAAGTAATGCAGCATTACACTTTCCCCACATAGCTCCTGGCAGGGCAAATCAAGCATGTGCCTGGAACAATGCTGGCTCCAGGAGGATGTGGAAGAAACATGATGGGGAGGGAGTCATTGCACAAGGTTCCTGGGGGAGCAGTGTGAAAGGGAAGAGGGAGCTTGTGGTGGTTGTGAAAAGGTGAACAGGGATGTTCACCGAGAAGGATGAGGACAAAGAAGGAGATGGAGAAAGGTGGAGGGAAGCAGAGGTTCTGTCACAGAGGATCTGGAAGGAGCTGAAGGTGGCCTAGAGATGCAGTGCAAGCAGGAGGTGATGACAGGTGAGGTAGAGGAGAGAAGGACACCGGGAATGCCCTGCTAACACTCCTCTGTCTGTGCTTCATCCTAGGGCACTAAATGAGAATATGGCCAATAGCATTGAAGATCTTATCGGGATCCCATTCCCGAACCACAGCAGCGAGGTGCTGTGTGGGTTGAATGAGCAGCGGCATGACGGGCTCCTCTGTGATGTCATCCTCATCGTGCAGGACCAGGAGTATCGCACCCACCGCTCTGTCCTGGCTGCCTGCAGCAAGTACTTCAAAAAACTCTTCACTACCGGCACTTTAACAGACCAGCCCTATGTTTACGAGATTGACTTTGTCAAGCCTGAAGCACTTTCTGCCATCCTCGAGTTTGCCTACACCTCAACCCTCACCATCACCACCTCAAACGTCAAGCACATCCTCAGCGCCGCCAAGATGCTGGAGATCCAGAGCATCATCAACGTTTGCCTTGAAATCATGGAGCCTGACAGAGAAGCTGAGGAGGAAGATGACAAAGAAGACGATGATGATGATGAAGATGAAGATGAAGACGAGGAAGAAGAGGAGGAGGAGGAAGTGGAAGATTTTGTCAATCAGGAGAACCTAACTGATGTACAAGAAGTAAGCTGCCACCAAAGCCCTTCTGAGTCTGATCTTACCGAAGAAGCTTACACAGAAGCACCTAAAGATTTTCCAAATCACTTCCCAGCCAGTAACTCCTCTGGACACTTGGGCATGATACGAGACTTCTCCATTGAGTCCTTGCTGAGTGAAAACTTGTACCCTAAGGCAAACATCCCAGAAAGGAGGCCAGCTCTGTCTCCTTTTGCCCCCAGCTTCTTCCCCCATCTGTGGAATGGCGACTTTAACTCCTTCTCCCAGCTTGAGGAGCCACAAGTAGACAATGGCCCCTTGGATCTGGTGATCAAAAAGAGGAAGATCAAGGAAGAGGAGGAGAAGGAAGACCTGCCTCCGCCTCCTTTCCCTAATGACTTCTTCAAGGACATGTTTGCCAACACTCCAGCAGCTCCCTTAGGGCATATTAAGGCAGAGACTGACTATAGCGCTTATCTCAACTTCTTAAGTGCTACCCAGTTTGGAGGAGTTTTTCCCCCATGGCCCCTGGAGGAAGAGAGGAAAATGAAGCCGAAGGCATCCCAGCAATGTCCCATCTGTAACAAAGTCATCATGGGAGCTGGCAAGCTGCCCAGGCACATGAGGACCCACACGGGGGAGAAGCCCTATATGTGCAATATCTGTGAGGTTCGCTTTACCAGGTGTGTGTTGGTCACCTCTGGCGTGGATGGGGAGTGGGGTGATGGTTTCAGGGGCCACATCATGACCCATGACTGATTTCTCAGCTACACATTGGGAGTTCTTTTCCCCAAAACTAAAGTAGGGAAGAAAACAGGGCATGATCTTTATCCCTTTGGAGGGGAAAAAAAAAAAGGAAGGGAGGGTGGAGGAAGAAAATGAACCTACTGATTTTTGTGGGTTGTGGATGACATCCACAACTCACTGGATCCATCCCCTCACTGGACAAAAGCTTAAATAAGTAACAGGATATTTTCAACCCCACCATAGTTCACCACAGTGGGACCAGAGTGAGCTGGAAAACAGATGGTCAAACAGCCAAGGAGGCTTCATCTCTAATGTGCTGAGAGACGCATTGAGCCGGGAGGGCCATTTAGCCACAGGATGTAATTAGTTTGGGTTTGCACATTTTGGCATCAGTGTAGACCACAACCAAGCTGCACATGTCCAAGTTTGGACATGACAGTATCTGGACTTTCTGGGGCTGGAGCAGCACTAATTATTATGTGTTAGTAGTGCAGTTGGGGTCTCGGCCTCTTCTCCAAAGTAACAAATGACAGGACAAGGGGAAATGTCTTCAAACTTCACCAGGGAAGGTTTAGATTAGATACTAGGAACGATTTCTTCATGCAAAGCACTGTAACAGTCAGCCCAGGACAGTGGTGGAGTCCCCATCCCTGAAGAGATTTAAAAAAAGTGTATATGTGACACCTGGGGACATGGTTTGGTGGACTTGGCAGTGCTGGGGGAACAGCTGGACTCACAGAATCATGGAATGGTTTGGGTTGGAAAGGACTTTAGAGTTCATCTAGTTCCACCCGCTGGACGTGTACAGGGACACCCTCCCCTCTTTCAGGTTGCTCCCAAGCCCTGTCCAGCCTGGCCTCGAACACTTCCAGGGATGGGGTGTCCACAACTTCCCTCGCCAAGTCAGATTTGTCTGTGCAAATCTAATGTTCCAGCCTGAAACCGTGCTCTGCAAAGCTGGGCAAATTTAATCGGTGAGCAGAGACAAATAGATTCCTGGACCTGCTCTTGCTGAGTATAATTAATATCTAATGAGAACAATCTTTACCATAATAATAAAGCTTTCTGACAAGAGCATGGTATTTCAGCTCCTGGCTGCATGTGAGAGAGAGAGCCCTATTAAGCTGGGACGAGAAAACCAGAGGAAAATAATCTGCACAGTAGGCAGAGGCGAGCTTCTGACAATGGCCGGACACCTGGGGTGCTCCTGCATTCAGTCTGTCTTTTCTTCTCCTGTCCCTATGATAATAATCGAATGGAAGATATGCAGATGATGAGAATTTGACCTGAAAATAAATTTCCATGCTCCCCTCCATTAACACAGCAGACACCGTATTATAATGCGGGGAGCATCGTGCCTCGGGCGGGCATGTGCGACGTGAGCCAGCTCACCCTGGTATTTGCAGGGGAAAGGCCACTGCATGGTGATAATTCCTGCCTGCAGGAATTTGGATCTGGCTCCTGCTGGTGCTGCATCCCCAGGTTAGCACTGGGTTGTTGTCTCTGCAGGGTGGGTTCAGCCCCGTGAGCGTGGTGGCATCTCGGACTGGAGGCACCGCCTGGCCAGCCCCATCCTGTGGTCCCTGTCACTCTCTTGTGTGTTGCTGTGGGTGCTAATTGCTGATGAGGAAATAGCCTGGATAGATCCGTCACTGACACCTTGCCTGGATCAGGAATAACAGAGCTGAGCCATCCCAGAGGGCTCCCAAAGTCCTTTACAGAAAAGGGCAGCACTGGTCACTTAGTTTAGGGAAACTGAGGCACAGAGTGATGCTGGTACTGACCACTAATCCAAACAGGTGATGTCATTGTGGTGGAGGTTAAAATCTCCACACAGAGCTGGTCTAGCATGGCCCATTAATAATGCAGGACTAAACCAAATAGTTTCAACATCCCCCATGAGCTCAGCAGCTTCTAAACACAGGGCACAGGGGTATGGGACTTCATCCAAGGGAAAAAAATCACAAAACTGGGACTGACCCAACAGTGCAGTCCCACAACATCACTGATGAAAAAATAGCTGTTTGTGTGGGTCACCCTGTGCAGAGCTGGGTGCTAGAGGGTCTTTTCCTTCTTTAACACCTTGAGAAAAGTGCCTATCTTAAAATACTGGTTTGTTTTTAAGTGTATTTGGAAGGTTTTTGAATAGCATGCAGCTAACTGGTTTTGTTTGGGGTGAGGTTTTTTTAGATGTTTTCATCATTACTCTGATGTGAGAGCTCTCTTTTAGGAAAAAGCATATTTTTAAGCAAAGTTAAGTGATTGAGATGTAGAAAGAGATTTCTGCTGGGATTTCCTTAGTGCTGCCACTTGCATTATGTGTTCTGCTCTCGGGGGGGAAATCCCATGCTTCCTGGCAGCACTGGACTTGCACCCATGATGCTTCACTGGGGACAGGCAAGCTCAGATGGTCCCTTTTGGGGTCTCCTGGGAGTGAGGGTGAAGGGAAGCAGGGGTTCCCAAATGGGATTTCAGTATGAATCAGTCCATTGCATTATTTCTGCATTTAAGGAACTGCGGAGGAAAAATCAGCTGGGGGAATAGAAAAAATATATTTTCCTAGGTGAGGAGTCCCCCAGCTTCCCCCATCAGATCCCTTCCCCTTCACATCAGTGGGATTTGACATTCCCCAGCAAAGACCCCACATGCACCTATATCTGCCACTTCCTCTGCCCAGGGACATCTGATCGCAGGAAGCAGGACTTCATTTAATAGCTCATTAATTTTTTTTCCTTAAACAAAGGCTGCTTAGCTTCTAGTCTGCTGTTTTACCCTGCTAGAACACCAGAGAAAGCTGCAAATATTTCAGCTTTTCCACCAAGACAACCCCAGAGTGCTCAAGGAGATACTGTTCCAGCCAGAAAGGTTAACATTATTTGTTCCTATTATTTGTGTTGTGACAGCTCGCAGAGCCCTAATCGCTCTCCTAATGCAATTGCATTAAGGTTATTCACACACACGGAGCGTGGATCTCCGTCGGAGAGAGCCTCCAGCTCAGCTCCCAGCTCACAAACCCCGTGTTCCCCATGCCACATCCCCCCTGAGGTGCTCCACCACAGAGCATCTCAGCCCCCCAGCCCCTGAGCAGCTCCAGGTAGAGCCATAAACCTCTCTTGCATTGCCTGGAGAAGCTGCCGGGGCAGGGAGGATTGGGTTTCTCCCTGTCTGCTGCCAGAGATGGGTAATAGCCTGAAAAGAGCTTCGCCTGTATTTACATTATACAGTCCTGGCACGCGGCGTGTTTATTAGGAAAAGCGATCCTGCTAGGTTAAACATTACATATAGAGGTTTAAATTAAATTATAGGTGGGGCCGGCAGCTCTGCTTTTTATTAACATTTCCCACCGCTTTGCAGTGTGAGCCCCCCATCCATCCATGCACGAATTTGCTGCGATTCTCCGTTTGGGGTGAAGTTGTCTCTGTTCCTGCTTTGTCTGCTGCTGCTGAGCACCAATTCCAGCCCCTCCAGGGTAAATGCACCCTAGTGAAAACCTTGGGGTAACACCAGCTCTAAAAATGCCAGAGTGGGAATGAGCTTGGCACAGGGACTGAGAGAAGCCTTTTTTTAAAGTCTGCCTAAAAAATCTGTAGGTGCAGGACCAGGCTGGGATCAGTTTCCCAAAGGCAATAAAGCATCATCTGGTGAAGAAGTGACTCTCCTGCTAGGGATACTCCTTTGCATCCTTGATCCTGAGGGATTGGTGAGAGCAGGGAAATCCAGCCCAGGGCTGCATTTCTCACGGTGTGGCCAACACCTCTGTGCTGGCCACCAAAAAAACTGTTTCAATATGTGGCAAAAATTAGTTCAAAGGCAGCACCTTACAAGTTTTGAGGGCTTGACCTCCCAGAAGAAACAGATTTTAATAATAATAAATTTTAATAATAAATTGTATTTACTTTTTATATGAAAATATACCATATAGTTTTATATGGCATATCTGTAATATATAATACATAATACATAATACATAATACATAATATACAATATATAATATATAATATATAATATATAATATATAATATATAATATATATCTAATAATGACATTACTCCACATGTTCTACATATTTTTAGCTTCAATACTAGCACATTGGAGGGCTCATACTGAAATCATTTTTGAAAACGATATTGATTTTTCCCACTTTGGTCTTCACTTGAACTCCACTGCTGCAACCTAGTAAGCAGTGTTCAGCTCAGTTGAGCCACAATCAGCTTCACTTTTTATAATCATAAACTTTAGCTGTGATTTTGGTTTTTTTCCCTTTTTTGGCTGCAGAAGGAAACATTTATTTACTGGGGGAAAAAACAGTGATTGGATTGCCAGCAGGGGAAAATATTCTTGCTTTTAGATGTTCCCCTTAAAACATACATACATATTTTTTTAAGTAAGTGCCATGGGGATGGATATTATGCTATTCCATGGCTGGATTTAAAAACCTCCTCCAAACTGTGTGGGCAGCTGGATGTGTGCTGGCCTTGGAGACCCTGGCAGGGAAGGACAGAATGCCTGGGTGTTGCACCACTGCCAGCATCAGCCTCTGTGCTGCTCCTGCTCCAAAAGAAAGCTCCTGAGACACCGTGTGGTCAGTGCAAGAATAAAAGGAGAGGAAAATCTGCTCCGAGAGGGACTGAATTTAAGCAGCATTGTCCCACATTGTCAGGCTCTCGAATCCCAACTAATTTCCTTATTTGCAGGCTGGAATAGGGCTGTATTTATTTAACATTCCCAAATTTAGATATAGATGGATATATTCCCATATTTAGGTACTTGCTCTTTACAAATACACAGAAGGAGGCTGCAGCCTGCTGGGGGTCGGGATTTTCTCCCAGAGAACAAGGGACAGAACAAGAGGGAATGGCCTCAAGCTGTGCCAGGGAAAGTTTAACTTGGAAAATCAGGAAAAATTTCTTCCTGAAAGGGTTGTCTAGCCCTGGCACAGATGCCCAGGGCAGTGGTGGCATCCCCCTCCCTGTTGGGATTTAAAAGCCGTGTGGATGTGACACTTGGGGACATGGGGTAGTGATGGCCTTGGCAGTTATTGCTGGGGGAACAGTTGGACTCAGTGATCTTAGGTCTTCTCCAGCCTTAATGATTTTGTGATTTTTGGGTTTATTCCAGAGGTTTTTTTCCCTCCAATTTAAGCTGTTTCAAGCTCTCTGGGATGGGTTGCAAACTCCTGACACGGAGGGCTCTGTGTGTGTGATGTTTTGGTGCCCAGAAAAGAGGAGGCGAATGCAAACATCAGCCTGCAAGACCATCCATACATCGGGAGAGGCCCCAGGATGAGCTCCCCACCTTCCCATCACCTCCTCCTCCCTGATCCCAAGAGCAATCCCAACCTGGCCCACACCACCTGACCAAGCCCCTTCTCTTTTGCAGGCAGGACAAGCTCAAAATCCACATGCGGAAGCACACGGGGGAGAGGCCTTACCTGTGCATCCACTGCAATGCCAAGTTTGTGCACAACTACGACCTGAAGAACCACATGCGCATCCACACGGGCATCCGGCCCTACCAGTGCGAGTTCTGCTACAAGAGCTTCACCCGCTCCGACCACCTGCACCGCCACATCAAGCGCCAGAGCTGCCGCATCGCCAGGCCCCGCCGAGGCCGCAAGCCGGCGGCATGGCGGGCAGCCGGCCTGCTCTTCGCCCCTGGCGGCCCGCCGGTGGAGAACAGCTTCGTGATGCCGCCCACGCTGGAGGAGATGAGTGGCCACCTCAGCAGCACGGCCATGTGCCTTCCAGGCCCCAGCCCCAAACACTTCCTGAGCGGGGCCAAGACGCCCTTCAGCCTGCAGGAGCTGGAGAGCCAAATCGAAGAGACGCAGATGAAGCTCTTCAGGCGGGCCCAGATGGACATGGAGAGGAACGCGGGCATCTTCGCCTTCGCGCTGGGCCACAATGAAAACCTCGCTGCCCAACCCTTCTTCCCTCTCCCTGACCCTTGGAGCACAGGCTTCAGTGGCTTGGCAGGGCTCGGCCACGTGGCTCCCATCTCAGAGGCCAGCAACTAAACCCACGCTCGGTCCCACCATGCGTCTGCTCCCGTCCCAGCAAGGCAGCCAGCTCCCTCGGGCCCCTGCCTGCCCTTCTGCGTCATCAGGTTCCCAAGAAACTCTTCATCCCCTCACTGCTGTGGCCTGCCATGGGCTTGGGGCACGGGGCCATCCCTGGGGCGAGCAGGGGATGGGCAGGTGCTGTGCCCCATGGCCACCGGCACTTTAGACTCTGCACTTGGCTTTGGGGCCACTGGGCACTCACTGTCCATCCCACCACTTGTGGCTCTGCCCGGGAAGGCCAGGCCAGGACTGCTGCTCTCTTCAACACTCCCAAAAATGTCACTTGCCTTAGTCCGGGGCTCGGCCATCACCATGAGATGGCTTTTCTGTGGGAAGTGTTCCCCATTTCCCACCTACGGAGCTCACTGGACACTGAAAAGCCGTCCAGACTTGGGTTTGTTATATTGCGTTCCTTAGCCCTTTTGGCCAAAAGGACTTTCCTGTTTTGTTTCTGGTTTTGGTGGGGTTTTTTTCTTTTTAATTAATTCCCATGTCTGGCAACAATATTTATTCTACAAGGGATAAAGGGGAGGTCTAGCAGCCTTGCTAGGAGAGGGAGGATCCTGGCCATTGCCTTTCTCAGCAGTATATCAGATTTACAGGGCTGGTGAAAGCCCTAATCTGCAGCATGAGTTGGGACCTTAAAAACATTAAAAAAAAAAAAAAAAAAATGGAGATAGAAACACACCCAGTGCAAAGCTGGGTGGAAAAGGGGGATTTTACTTATTTTGGTTCTTTAGCTATTTCAAAGTTTCAAAAGGAGAACCAAAGCCTATTTTGAGTATTTTAACTTCAGTTGCTTGAAAAGGTGAAGGAGAAGTTTTGAAAGAATCAGAAATGTTTCGATACTGAGCTTTTATTAAACCCTTGCTTTGAAAAAATGGACCACGTGGGAATTTTGAAATGAAAAAGTCGTTTCAAACCAAAGAGTCAGAATTCGCCGCCACTGACCATTCTAAAATGTCTGGGGTTCTGTCCTCAATTCCCTCAAATTCCTATGTGATAGTGATGAGAAAAATTTGCAAAACACTCACGTGTCCCCAAGTCTGCAGTGTTGATGGGAAAAAATGAGGTGTGCAAATATCCCTGGTGCTTGTCTCAAGGCATGTTTGTGGAAAAGAAGGTCACTGAAGTTGTCTTGATGGTGATACTGTCTACTTGAAAGCAAGTAGAAATGCTGTTTCTTCACTGTTTGTTGGTTCAAAAGTGAAGGTGGTGACATATGTGACAGGGTGCTCCAAGCTGAAGGTTGCCCACGGTGGCCAACAGGTTTGGGGTGATGCCCCAGCATCCCTGCACGCCCCGTCTTGGCCACTCCATCTAGTAATTCTTCTGGGGCAAAAAAAAGTGGCAGATTGGCTGGAATAGCCCTGTCCACCTCCTTCAGCCCCAAACCCATGAGCTACTCTGAATAATAAAGGCTTTAGGTGGCCATCTGCCTCTCAGGGCTCCTCCTAGATGAGCCATGGGAGGCAGATGTGGTGGGACCCACACAGCTGTGGTAGTTCCACCACTGGCTGAGGTGGGTGGTGGGTGTTTTGCATGAAACCAGCACTTGGAAATGTAAATGGTACAAATTAGGGCTTTTGATTTCTCTTTTTACTGTGACCTTTCAACATCAGCAAAATCGAAGGGAATGAGAGGACTGCGGGTTCATGAGATTTTTGGTTTTTCCATCAGTGAACTGGTGGCTGGATGAGAATCTCCCCACTGGAGGCAAGGAGGGGGACACAGGGAGTCAAGGGTTCCACAGCCCCCACGAGGGTGTGAGGGACTTCTGCTCTGAGACCACCTGCAGCAGAATGGTCCCAAGGAATGATCCCAAGTGCCCAACACTCAGCCTCCTCCTCCAAAAGGAAATCCATAAAGACTCCACGTGCAACAAAAGTCAATGGAGAGAAAAAAAAAGGAAGAGGAAAGCAATCTTCTTAAAACTGCATCAAACTTCTTCTTTTTAATCCACATCAACTTCTTACACAAGCGATGTTTTGCGGATGGTTGGTTCCTTCAGGTGTTTTTTTGTCTACAATTTGGAGTCATTGTAAAATATCCAAAGATGCTGAGTACTGTATGATCTGCAAGAACTTGAAGCAAGGTGTTTTTTCTGTCTCGGTTTGTTTGTTAGGTTGGTTGGGTTCTTTTTTTTTTTCCTATATGTCTAAGTGGGGATAAACCTTTGCAATTTTTCTATTTATAACTATTTTTATGTGATTGCTTTATGTACAAAACAATGGAAAAAAATCAAAACAAAAAAGTAGAGAGAAACACACACGTACACAAACAAATTTGCCTTAGTTACTCACGGGACAATCACCCTTAACTTTGATGGATGCTAAAAAGCAGATGGAAAAAAAAGAGACTAGATCATTTTATGTATTTATTAAACTGTATTAATTGATGCTTTTAAATTATAAGCAGGACTTGATTCTCTTGCCTGTGGCCGTGGTGAGAAGGCAAAGCCACCGCAGTTGCTGAGCTGCCAGCACAGCCATCCGTGTGGCTTCAGCTCTGTGGATGTTTGCCTGACACCTCTTGGAAAGGTAGAATAATCAGTTATTAATAAAGCATTGAGCTGGTACGGCCTCCAGCCCGAGGGGCCATTGGCGTTGTGATGCTGATGATGATTATGAAGTTAAGGTTGATTTTCCCGCGTTGGCGCTGGGTTGGGTAGGGCTGGAGGGAGCTGAGTGCTGGCAGTGATCATGTTTTGGGGTGTAGAGGGATGATTAGAGAAAACCCTGTTTCTTCCCATTTTGATGTTGTGTGGTGAGTCCAGGCCACAGGTATCCACATGGGAGCCCAGCTAAGAGTGGAGGTGCCTTCCTGGGAATCTGCTCCCCTTTCCCAACAAGCACAGGTGTAACGAGCACCAAACCTTGGGCTGGAAGGACACAGAGTCCTGTCCCAGCTCACTTTTTGTTCATCTCATGTTGGCTCCTACAGTCTGGCTGCAGCAGGGGCAGCAGAGCAGGAGAGGATTCTGCCCCTCTGCCCCTATGCTCAGGTGAGAGCTCAGCTGCAGAGCTGCCCCAGCCCTGGGAACAACAGCACAAGGAGCTGGAGCTGCTGCAGCCAGGCCAGAGGAGCCACGGAGATGCTGCCAGGGCTGGAGCAACTCTGCTCTGGAGCCAGGCTGGGAGAGCTGGGGGTGTTCAGCTGGACAAGAAAAGCTCCAGGGAGAGCTCAGAGCTCTTGCCAGGGCCTAAAGGAAAAAGACAGGGGCAAACTTTTTAGTGGGGCCTGTTGTGATAGAACAAGAGGAGATGTTTTAAACTGAACAAGAGGAATTCAGTCTAGAGAGAAGGAAGAAATTTTTTACAGTGAGGGCGGAAAAACACTGAAACAAGTTGCCCAAAGAGGTCGTGACTGCCCCATCCCTGGCAGTGTCCAAGGCCAGGTTGGACAGGGCTTGGAGCAACCTGGGATAGTGGAAGGTGTCCCTGCTCAGGTCAAGGGGTTGTACTGGATGAACTTTAAAGGTCTCTTCCAACCCAAGCCCTTTGATGATTCTATGACTTTATGAACACAACTAACACAAACATGAGCCCTGTAAGTTATTCAGGAGTTGCAGAATTTCTTTGTTGTTTTTGAAGGAGGTGCAAAATCCTGGAAAATAAGCTCCAGGTAGGAACAGTGGGAGTCATCCCACATCATTCAGCCATTTGGAAGCAAAGTAAACAGGTACCCTTGTGCCTATTGAGACACCTACATATTGACGCATTAATTTTGGTTGTCCTGCAACCTGCAGTGTGATTTCCAGCCTTCCTCTGAAGCCATCCTGGCTCTAGAGGGCGGCAGGTACTGATGGAAGGTGATTCACCCCACCCACGCTGGACCTCCCAGGGCTGGGATGAATCACTTTTGGGCACCTCTCTGTTACCAACCAGTGTGTTCTGCTTTCCCATAGCTCGGTGAGATAAAGTTAACCACAGGCGGGGAGGTTCCTACCACCACCGCTCCCTGCTCTCTGTTCAGTTGATGGGACAGTCCCTGGAGAAACCTTTCCCAAGAGGATGGGATGCTGGCACAGCCCAGGGAACCAGGTCAGGCAGCCTGATTCCTTCCCAGTCCATTTTAATGGAGAATGCAATGGGAAATAAAGGTTGAAGTCCATCCTCCCAAGCCTAGGGAACAGGGATTCAGGCTCATAGGTCATACACCCTGCTGCAATCCCAGTGAAACATCCCCAGTTCTTACAGCCACAGGATATTTTCCTTCCTTCACACATCTGAGAAGAGCTCCACAGCATCACATGCTTGGGCAGGGAACCAGATCTGCAGGCAGAGTCCAAAAACCTGCCTTGGGAAGATAGAAATACCAATCCCCCACCCAGGATGGGTGTTTGGTTGTTGAGCAGCTCCTCTGTGCTTGGACCTGCAGGACCATGGCAGGGTGAGCCCATAAACTGTGAGTTTCTGAGCACAAAAAAAACCCCCACAAAATGAAAATTATGTGAATGACTTTTAAGCTATTTAAATACACTTAGATTTTTTTTTCAGGTCTTGTTGCTTTTAACCCCATTTTATGCTCACATCCTAATTTGCTTATAACACCACCACAACAACAATAACAACAAAATAAAGAGATAGATTTGCGATTGGAGGGTGAAAAAGAAATCTAAAAAATTGCTCAGAGGAGCTGTGCATTAATCAGACACATGGGAATCACAGGAAGAAACCAGCTTCAGTAAAAGCTTGTTAGCAGCAACATATGGCTGCATGCTTGCTCCTGAACAGCTGCTGTTATCTGCTGGAGCATCCAGGCTGCAGAGGGGGAACAGCACTGGGGTGATGCACGCAGCGTTTGCTCAGACCAGGTGTTGCTGCCAAAGGAGCATCTCCTGGCACGAGTGGCAGGGAGCCGGATGGGCAAACCCTTTCCCTGGGCTCAAAACGCTTTGCTGAGCATTGCAAGAGCCTCTTCCTGCAGTTGTGCAGAAGGAAATTACATACCGAAAAAATATTTGTGTTTTCAAAACGGAAGAAAGAGCCTGCAGTTTGGGAAGTGAGAGGATTTTCCATTTGGCAGTCACCTGCCAGGGGAAAAAAAAGAAAAGTGGAATAATTTTGCAAAGTACAGCCTAAAATGTTTTAGACTTGAATGTGTCAGCAGGACTCCTGGTGGCACCAGTGGGGCTGCAAATGCTGCCCATTCTCTGCTCCACCTGTGCTCTGCCTGTAGCCCCCTGGAACCTGCTATGCCCCCATCCTTTTCTATCCATTTTGGAGGGGGATAGTGCTTTATTTACAGCCTCAGTGCCCTGAAGCTGGAATATTTTGTGGTTACGGAGGAAACTTTTAAGATAAGAGAGTAAATGAAGCAGAATCCCAGCCATCTCTTTTAAGAAAATGCTGTTTGGCAGCAGGTCACCCACCTGTGGCTGGGTTTTTAAGATCTGTTATTCCCTTTTGGTACCTCTGACTGTGTGCACCTTGTTGGTCTTCACCTGAGTTTCTCTCCAAGCCAAAAACAAAAAGGGAAGAACTGAAAAAAAAAATCAATATTTGTAGAAGATACACCCGATATAGTCTGAGCCCGAGTGAACTCATCCTCATCCCACCTCCCAGCCCCACCTCTGGGATCTCCAGTAGAAGGAGATAAAATACCTGTGGCTTGGAAATACCTTTTCCCCCCGTGTTTTCCTATGTTGAACCAATGTTTTACATGACTTGCACTATTTGCTGTAGGGCAGGATACTGTTTAGGTTTCTTTGTTCTGGTCTCTTGTTCGGTTGCGACTCCTCTTGGCAGTCCTGTACACGTACCTGCTGCACATCTTACACCCCTGGAGAAAATAAACTGTTACCTGAAGCACTGAGTCTGTCGTGTGTCCTTAACGCTGCTCTGGGGATGGGGAATTCAGATCTCAGCATCAGATTAGTGCTTGGACTTGATGATCTTGGGGGTCTTTTCCAGCTGAAGCGATTCGGTGATCAAATGAGGGTGTGTGGGGTTATGGACCATTTTGTGGTGGCCCTGTGGGGTGATCCTTCATGTGGCATCTGGGCTGTCACCACCAGGGTGCAGGGGCTGAGGAGCAGCCCCTGGTGATGCCCAAATGAAGACAAATGCAGAAAATCCAGATAAAAACTATAATACGAAAGTACAATCGTTCGGGTTTTGCTTTTCCCCATTTCGGCACATCTGCTTGCTCAGCTCCCTGCACACTCGAACTCTGACTGCCCTCGTGTGGTGGCCTGGAGGCAGCTCTGCCACTGGAGCGATGCTGGGGACAGCAGAGGGCTGGGACACACATCTGGAGCAGTTTTGGGGGTCTCAGTTGCACCAGCACATGCAGGACCCTCCATCATCTCCCATCACACCCAGCCACATCTACTTGCCAGGAAAAGGAAATAAAAACATCAGCCACATCCAGAGGGTGTTTAATGGTTGGACTTGAGGATTTTAAGGGTCTTTTCCAACCTAAACGATTGTATGATTCTAAGAATTTTTTACATCTCAATTAACCACAGCCAGGTAATAAGGCCAGTGAGGCTGGGAGCATGCCACAGCTGTCAGTGACCTTATGGGAATCCTGATTTTTAGGAAATTATTCCTGAAGGGTAGGCCAGGACAGGACCCTCTGATGCCCAATGCAGCCTCAGCTGATATTTCTCACTTTCCCTCATGGTACCTAATGGTTTTGCCATGGTACCACTAATAATTTTGCTCACTTTGAGCAAGTAGGGATTTCAAATTTAAATCTTGCGCAGTTTTATAAAGCTCATTTCCTCATGAACTGAGACTAAAAACCATAAATGCAAATACCACGGAAGAAGCCAAACAGTAATGCTGAGCTACAACCCCCAAAGTTTCATTTTATTTCTTTCTTTCTGCAGAGATGACACTGACTGAGATGTCACAAATCCGTTCGGGCTTCCTAATAGTTCATGCAGTGCCTCAAGCCTCAGGGGTCATCTGAAATTCAGGCAGCCAATTTGCAGGCAGGAGATGCAAAGCCAGACCAGGCAGGGGCTGAGGTTTTAAGGACAGACCCTGTCTGTCAGCTAAAACCTTCCACTGCTCTTGGGTAACCTCTGGCAAATCCTTATAGGGATGGCTGTAAGCCTGCCTGTCTTTAAGGTGTAGCTGTTAACTCAGTTTCCATAGTGAGCAGGACAGCGTTGGCTCTCTGGGACCAACTTCTGCAATGTTAGCTGGAGTTTTGCATCTTTGGGAATATTTAAGGCTTTACCTTTGAGTTCTCAGAAATGGGGTACTCATTTAGGCAGCTTTTATTATATTTTTCTGGAGGTCTTGATGATATGTTCGTTGAAAAATCAGTTGGAAATACTAAATCCTCACAATCTCTCTGAGACAAAGTCCTTGGATCTGAAGTGAAGGTGAGTGAGCAGTGATTTGCTCTGGGTGTTGCTGCAGGGGTGAAGCAGCCAGGCTGTGACACCCCAAAATTTAAACACAGGAGCTGGATGAGAAAAGTGAACAGAAGCTCTATGGGAGGTGGAAGAAAATCTCTCATGGGGAGAGAGTGAGGCCACACCTCGTGGAGTGACACAAGTGTTGTGTCCAGCTCTGGGCCTCTCAGGACAAGAGAGACACTGAGGGGCTGCAGAGTGTCCAGGGAAGGGAACGGAGCTGGGAAGGGTCTGGAGCACCAGGAGAGGCTGAGGGAGCTGGGAAAGGAGCTCAGGCTGGAGCAAAGGAGGCTCAGGGGGACCTTGTGGCTCTGCACAACTGCTGACAGGAGGGGACAGCTGGGCAGGGGGTGGATCAGGCCCTTCTCACAAGTGACAAAAGGAAATGGCCTCCACTTGTGCCCAGGCAGGTTTAGGATGGATATTGGGGAAAATTTCTTCCCTAAAAGGGTTGTCCAGCCCTGGCACAGCTGCCCAGGGCAGTGTTGGAGTCCCCATCCTTGGGATTTAAAAGGGATTTAGAAGACACGTAGATGTAGCACCTGGGGACATGGTTTGATGGCCTTGGCAGTGCTGAGGGAACAGTTGGATTTGATGGTCTTGGAGGGCTTTTCCCACCTGAATGATTGTGTGATTCTTTGATTCTGTGAGCTAGGGGCAGTCACCACTGCTGGAGCAGCAATCCACACACAGCTGCCCAGTGTCCTGCTCTTTATGTTCAGTCAGCTCAGCCTATGACAGAGATTTGTAGCTCCAAGCACTTTGGATGCTTTTTCCCTGGAGCAGAAATGGCCAAACTGGATAACACACGTATCTACTTTCAGATAGATTCACCAACCCTAACATATGTAGTGAATGTATACACAGACCTACATAGATCTAATATGTATTTAGCTGTCATCCTCGCCAGATTTTCTATAGAATACAATGGCATTTCTCCTTTGGGAGGGGAAACTGAGGCACGGGGAGGCAGAGAGATTTATTTACGGTGTTCTTGCAGCCCCCAGGTATCTGTGTATGTGCCGCCAGCCTACCCTTTACTCAGGTGCAAATCATCCTGTGGGGAGTGCTGGACCTTGGCAATGGCTTCATCAGTCTGTTAATTGTTAGGAAGGAGTATTCCCAGGAAACCCCATCTCCTTGTCTCCAGCATCCCTGTCTGATTCAGCTGGCCACTGTGCAAATTACCATCCAGCTGGTGAGGAGGATATTTGGAGCAAGAGGGAAAAAGAAAGTAACCAAGAGAGGGCGTTTTTTGACCAAGAAGAGGCCATGCCGAGATGAGCTGATGAGAGCAGCAGGAGCCGTCGGGGACAGAGGCTGTGGCTGGTTCAGGGCACAGCGCTCTGCATCCACAGACATCTGTGATCAAGGTTTGTCTCTGAGGGCTGAGGGCTGCCAGCACCCCGGCCCTGAAAAGAAACCACCACCAGAGGTGAATGTCCATGTCTCTGGTGATGCTCTGAAGGAACTGTGCAACAACGAGGGGGAATGAAACACGAGGATGATCCCAAATGCCAGCGAGGAAGGAGAGTCCTTTCCTGACGTCCCTATAAGCAGCATCAGAATAAATCCCAGCAGCAGGGAGGGGCTGCAGACACTGCCACCAACCCCCCTGATGGGGCAGGGATGTCCAAAGCATGGGACATGGCCACGTCACACACGTGGGTTCCTTGTTTGCAGCACAGCCGCCGTGCCGAATCCTGCACCACCCCGCGCCAGCTGCTGCATTAACACCCCATATGCCTGGCCATATGCTCCATCCACGCAGGGGGGGTGCTGGGTGGGCCTCCAGGGAAGGAAAAGGGACATGCCAGCATGTGGGAGCAGGTAGGGTTTAGAGAGGCCTCGGGGAGCAGAGGTGTGGGAAGGATGCTGGATGATTGTGAGAAGTGGCTCAGGGTGAATGTCTCTGTGCCCAGCAGCAGCACAAGGGGACCAGAGGGTGTTAGGGGTGTGTTGAAGGGAACCACAGACCTTTTGCAGTGGGTAGCTGGTATAAAGCAGCTAAAATTTGAGCAGGAGGATGCTAACAGGGTGTTGGAGGGCACCACTGACCCTTTGCAATGTGTTTCTCTACAGCCATTTGGCAGGACGTTGCACCTGCAAAATTTATTATGAAGTGAATTTTATGGACACCAACAAGCTTTGAAAAATGTCATGGTGTTAATCAGAGGGTGCTGGGTGTTGCTGCATATTTGGAGCATACCCTGCCTCGGTGGCAGCAGGAGGGTGGACGAAGGAAAGGGTTTCAGCTCATCCAGGACAGACACTCACAGCAGGGATTGTGGTGTTTCAGGTCTCCCTACAGTCAATGGGAAAGCAATCCCTCTCGAGGTAAACAGCTGGAATAGGTCAGATAAGCACACTTTTGAAAGGCTGGTTGCTCTCCAGTGGCAGGTAACAGAGGACATGTCCTCAGTGTCCCTTCTCGTGCCCTGTCCCTTTGGCTATCAGTCTCCTGGTCCCTTGCACCCAGCATTCAAAGCTTTCACTGATCACCTCTGAAGATCCCAACACATTTAAGCACTCAGGATGCGATACAGCATGGAACCAAAGGCCAAATTCTCTGAATGGAGCAGCAGATCAGAGAGGCAGGAGGCTGTGGATGCATCCAGAGCTCTCTATGTGCTGGATGAAGGGGTAATAAGAGACCACCAGCCGAAGCTCCACAGCTTCAGCCCAAATAATTTGAGCTGTTGGGCTGTGCTGTTAATCCCACGTTCCTAGGGAGAGGGCATAGTGTGGTCTGTCCCATCTTCAAGCCATACTATGGGATAAATGTGTTTTTTCCTGCATTTTTGGTAGCTAAGACAGGTACAGGTGAAAGAGAGAGAGGAAATCAGCATCATGTAAAAGGTTAGTGAAAATGCATGAAAAGGTACTTTTGGCTTTGAAAATTCAATTTATCTGGCCATATTAGGGTATTGGCCTCAAACAAAGCTGGGGACCTAAGCCTCATTACATTTAATAAACTATCATGTTGTCTCACATCAGCCTGCACCAGGCACTCCATGATTTACAGCCCACAGCTGTAACCTGAGCCATCTCCCTGCTTAGAGAGAAACTCATTTAATTTGAGTCCAGGACTGAGGCTCCTTGAGGGAAGGCAGCTAATCTTTCTGCCTTAGCTCCTCTATTTGTAAAATGGAAATGGTGACTTTATCCATCTTTGTGGGTTGTGGTGGGGCTTATCACTTAATCTGAGACTCTGCTGTGCCTTGATGAGGGAGCCTGGTGTGAGAGGCTGTATTAGCTGTATTGTTTGGGATGCTGCTTCCCTGCTACAGCTCCGAGGATGTGGAGGGATTTGTGAGGGGAGAACAGGAGGGAAGGATTGGGGAGCTGATTTTGGTGTCAGGGGAGCAGATACAGGCTCATTCCTGTTGAAAAGTAAGGAGCTGCTTGCTCAGAAAGAGATTGGAATTTTGAGTGTAAGGAGAAATTAGTCTTCTTGTGGCCATAAACCCATTGGGACCAGTCCAGAGGAGCCACAGAGATGCTGCCAGGGCTGGAGCAACTCTGCTCTGGAGCCAGGCTGGGAGAGCTGGGGGTGTTCAGCTGGACAAGAGAAGCTCCAGGGAGAGCTCAGAGCTCCTGCCAGGGCCTAAAGGGGCTCCAGGAGAGCTGCAGAGGGACTGGGGACAAGGCATGGAGGGACAGGACACAGGGAATGGCTTCCCAGTGCCAGAGGGCAGAGAGAGATGGGATATTGGGAAGGAATTGCTGGCTGTGAGGGTGGTGAGGCCCTGGCACAGGGTGCCCAGAGAAGCTGTGGCTGTTCCTGGATCCCTGGCTGTGTCCAAGGCCAGGCTGGACAGGGCTTGGAGCAGCCTGGGATAGTGGAAGGTGTCCCTGCCCATGCAAGCCTTGAGCTCAGTCAAGGCAAAAGGACAGAGTTGTTGTTTGGTGCTGGTGCAGCACCAAAGCCTGAGAGGATCTGCATCTGCATGTTGTCTTCCAGTGTCTTTATAATTCATGATGGTCTGTCTGAAGGAAGCTTCTGGCAATGTGTTTTCGTTACTGCTCTTAAAATAGGATGCAGAAGAAAGGTTTCTGGGAGATAATTCATTTTATTGGCTCTTCTGCACCAGAATTAATTGCAGCCATGTTTATTGCTCCAGCAAGTAGAGATGAGTTAGATAAGGGAATTACTTTGTTAAGGACAATGAATAATTTATGTCGCAAATTCACCCGAACCTTGAAATTTGAAGGAATGGGTTTGCTTCCTTCCATGTTCAGGGAGTGAGATTGAGCCATAATCCTTGTTTGTGATGAATGTTTTATGACTATTCCATCACTCTAATCATCTGTTCAAAAACACAAAACATGGAATTTCTCTGTGTAGGGTGCCTTGGCATTTGGGTTCCTTCTGTGTGTGATGGTGAGTGGTCAGAGTTTTGCCCAAGAAATAACCCATTCTGTCCTATGGCAAATATCTAAGGCAGAGTAAAACACAAAGTTGACTGTGGAGAAAGTTTTGACAGCTTTGATAGCTCATCAAATTACCTGCCAAGACAGGGCTTTTGTGTCAAACCCACAACTTCTAGTTGAGCTGGAGGAAAAGGTTTTAGAAAGACACCCTGAGCATCAAGGACTAAAAACCTCCCAAACTTTACTAGAAAGCTGCAGTTTCTTTCCCAAAGTGACTTTTCCCCAGGCTATGGGTTCCTGATGAGTATTTGAATCATAGAATATCCTGAGTTGGAAGAAACCCACAAGGATCATCAAACTGAACTCCTGGAATAGTAGTATTTGTGCCCCAGAGAATCCCTGAGTATCTATTTTTCCAAAGACGATAGATCTGTTGTTGAGACTCATTCTGTCCCTGGGGTGGGCACAGCTGCCTGCCCACCTCCCTGAGAGCCTCCACAGCTGTGGCCTGAGTCCCAGGATGGGAGTTGGATGGGTTTGAAAGCCTTTTCCTTGGAGATGGATGGTGCATATCAGTTCATCAGTCTGGTCTGCTTGTGTTCTGGAGCAGAGCTGGAGGGCTCTCAATCAAACACACACTGGTGTCCCTTGGATGATCCTTTACTTCAAAATGAGGAGGGTAGGTAGGAGGGAGAGACAGAGAAAGTCAGAAACTGTAACTTCAAAGACAAGCTGGGATTGGAGCCCATGTCAGCTTCTGAGAGGAAAAACAGGGATGGTTTTCATTAGTGAGAAGGTAAAACACATGGCTAGACGAATAGCAATGCCCTTGCATAGCTCTCTTCTAGTCCAAGAAAGGACAGTTGTGGGGGACACTGGCATCCTCAGTGGAAACTGTTATGTCTTGGGAGGAAAATCTATTTATTTTAACCAACTGAGAAATAGGCTTCAGCCTTGGAGTGGCCCCCATTGTGTGACACCAGGGTTGCTGCTTCTGCAAAACAGAGGACTCTGATAGCAAACCAAGGCTAAAAGAAGGGACTGAGTGAGGGGAGAAGGACATCTTTGAGGCCTATCTGCTTCTGCAGAAGGTAATGTTGCTCTAAAGAATGCAGGTTGAAGGCTGGTTATCCTGACCTTACAGTCTCAAGGGAGGTCACCACCACGTCTCAGCTGCCATGGAGTGTTCACTGTACCATCCAACACGGGCAGAAGTCCTTTCAGAGCACACAAAATGGGTGGGTGGGCAGCTGCAGGGAATACATGTATTTCTGAGTCACTAAAAGCAAAAAGCAGCAGCAGGATCATGGTGTAGAGTGAGCAGGCCACGGGATGGCAGAGGAAACCCAAGCTAGAAAAACCACAAGTGCTGAGTATGGAATGATGCCACTGCAGTGACTTGGGTGGTTTGGCCAGGGTCTGACAGATGATGACAAACATCAACGCTGGTTGAAAATTAATATTTAGGGCTTGGATTTTGGATGTGGTTGCCTAAAATGGGATTCAGCTGCCTGATTTGGCAGTGCTCTGGTAGCCCTAAGAGTGGCCCCCATGTTTGTGCTCTGGTCAAGCCTGAGCTGTGTCCTGAAGCTCTCCAAGGTCCCTGCTTCTAATACCTATCCTCACATCCAACATGCAGCTGAAGCAAAACACAAATAAAAGGAGGGAAATAGAATCTCACTGTTTTCTCTTTTTTTGTTTTAAAGTAGAAGTTTGCTAGTGTTGCTTTCCTTCCTTGAAGGAACAAGGAAGGAACAAGTGTGTTGCCCACGCCTGCCATGCACTTTCTCCAATTTGCAGGTCAGTATTCATCCAGCAGCTGAATTTTCATCTCTTGCAAAGGCAGAGAGAAGGAAAAAACTATGATAGCTAAAAAGCCACCTGTGGATCAGTCACAAGCAGACAGAGCTGGATGCTGCTGGGGGGGCAATTTTCACTGGCAGAACTGACCTAGTGGGCAGCATTTTCTCTTGCTTGGTGTTGAGAGTTGTCAGGCAGCTGGTGAGATGGTCTCTGTGCTGGAAATTTCTCTGTCAGGAGAGGTAATTTAGAAGCTTCTGAAGTGTGTTAGCCCTCAGCTTCTCCTATTCTCCTGGACATGGCTTTAAAAGCCATCTTCTCTGTGTGGGAAGATTGGAACACCTGGGCACTGGCTCCTCCAAGAGGATATGCTGCTGTCCTGGTGAAGCAGCTTTGAGGCAAAAGTTTGGCACGTGTTGAGGCCCAAACACCAAACTTTTAACTGTGCTTTCTCCCAAATTAACCTCATCTATGCTGTTTGCCTCTGCTGCCTCAGTTTTTCCTTCAGTATTTTTAACTCCCATTTACTCTGGACTTTAAAAATTATCCCTCCTTGGCTAAAAGAACAGCCAAGACTGCATCAGGTTGGTTATAAAATGGTAGGTCATGACTTTTTGAGCCAACTGGGGAATGTGGAAGCTGGAGGAAGGTCTGGGCAGAGACATAACTGTGCTCCCATGGGCTCAAGGTGTGCAGCCTGCCTGCAGCTGGGGAGGGGTCAGGTTGGAGGGTAAGGGGAGGAATGGATCATCACATGGAAAAGGGTGAACACTTGTCTTTTTTTTGTCTGAGCAGGCTGTGGTTTCACAGAAGGGTAGGATGAGCATGCCATGCAGGATTAGATTTTGGTGCAGGGGCACTTTTTACAAGAGCACATAGTGACAGGGCAAGGGGGAAGAATTGCCAACTGAAAGACGACAGGGTAAGATTAGATATTAGAAAGAATTCCTCCCTGTGAGGGTGGTGAGGCCCTGGCACAGGTTGCCCAGAGAAGCTGTGACTTCCCCATCCCTATTAGTGTCCAAGGCCTGTTTGGGTGTGGCTCTGAGTAACCTGGTCGAGTTCAAAGTGCTCCTGCCCATGGCAGAGGGCTGGAACTACATTATCTTCCAAACCATTCCACAATTCCCCAGCAGGTGTTGGCCATATGAGGCACCATGCCACAAGCACAGCCCTTGAGTCACCACTCCTTGGAGTTACAGGTTATTTTTTCTTCTCTAATGCTGAAATCACTTATAAGGCAAATGACAGCATATACCAGAATGCAGTTAGTGCAGACTGAGGC
Source organism: Lichenostomus cassidix (assembly GCF_008360975.1). NCBI lineage: Eukaryota > Metazoa > Chordata > Aves > Passeriformes > Meliphagidae > Lichenostomus > Lichenostomus cassidix. Next base: position 73,129,459 of record NC_139511.1, on the reverse strand, counting down.
TGCTGCCCTCCCTAGCAAGGCTTGCACCTGTGTGTCTGTGATCACTGCCTCTCTGCCTACTCAGCCATGGGGAAACTCCACAAACACTTCCACTTGCTCACATCCATCCAAGGCTCTTCCAGATTGTGTAGGGGAGGGGGAGAGGGCTGAGCCCATCTGTGCTGTGGGACTGCACTGAGTGAGAGGAAGAATTGCAGCCCCTGACACCACTGGCCAACAAGGTGCTGGTGGGCTGCAACAAAACACCATGTGAACCTTGTGCTCCTCTTCACAGACTCACAGAATTTTTGTTTGGCTAGGAAGGGACCTTAGAGATCATCCTGTTCCAGCCCCTGCCATGGGCAGGGACACCTTCCACTAGACCAGGGTGCTCCAAGCCCTGTCCATCCCAGCCTGGAGCACTCCCAGGGAAGGAGCATCTTCAGATATACCCCAATTCCCCTTCTTCAGATGACTCCAGAACTTCGTCTATGTTTGTGCCCAGGCATAAGAAAGCTCAGCCTGGTGCTTAGCCAGTAGCAAAGCCTCTCCCACATTCACTGTGTTATATTGGTCCTCAGAGGGAATACCCAAGTGCTGCCTTACTGGAATGGCTTTAGCAGCATCTCTGGACTGTGTAAGATCAGACTTCAAGGTGTTTATCAGAGAGGTGGCTGCTACAGCCCCTACCACAACTCATCTGTGCCCCTCTGCTTCAAAACTTAGTCCCCACCTGGAATTTTCTAAAGCAGCCAAATTGGCAAATTCACAGACAGATGTCTACTAAGGAAGCAGCTTGCTGTACAGAGGGTTTTTTTCAACAGTACCAGGCTGTACAGAGGGTTTTTTTCACTGAAAACTAAAAACAGGTAGCAAGTTAGGTTTCAGTCAACCAAGAGAACAGATATTTAAAATTCAGTTGTTAAAATTATTGCAATGTAAAGTAAAGCTCCAATGAAAGCTCATGAAAAATATTTATTCTGAATGATATGAAGCAAAAAAGGGAGTAACTACTTAGCTAAACTACAGTTTCATTCATTGTTATTAGGTGGATTTAGATTACTTGCTCACTCAAGATTAGAGATTTGAAATACATGGCTGAAATCCTCTTTCTAATCCAGAATTGCTAAATCCTTGGGTATTTCTTCACAATCGTGCTTTGATTTGCATCTATGTTGATGTTCAGGACATAATTTCAGTTCTCTGCCAAATATTTGTTCCTTTCTTCTCCCCTAAACATAGTCCCTGGTTTTCTTGATAACAAACACTGTAGACAAACCAATGGCACCAAGGTTCCACGAGGCTCCCAGCATTTCTAATCTCAGCAGGGGGTTGTAACTATAAACTAAAAGCAAAGAGAACTAACTTTTCTAAAAGCAAAAAGTGCCAACAACATGAAACCATTTGAAATTGTGACTTTTTTTTTTTTTTTTTTAACAGACCTGTAGAATCATACACTGGGATGAGTTGGAAGGGACCTTAAAGATCCTCTCAATCCAAACACCTGCCATGGGCAGGGACACCTTCCACTATCCCAGGTCACACCAACCCCTGTCCAACCTGCCCTTGGACACTCCAGGGATCCAGGAACAGCCACAGTTTCTCTGGGCACCCTGTGCCAGAGCCTCACCACCCTCACAGCCAGCAATTCCTCCCCAATATCCCATCTCTCCCTGCCCTCTGGCACTGGGAAGCCATTCCCTGTGTCCTGTCCCTCCATGCCTTGTCCCCAGTCCCTCTGCAGCTCTCCTGGAGCCCCTTTAGGCCCTGGCAGGAGCTCTGAGCTCTCCCTGGAGCTTCTCTTGTCCAGCTGAACACCTCCAGCTCTCCCAGCCTGGCTCTAGAGCAGAGTTGCTCCAGCCCTGGCAGCATCTCCGTGCCTCCTCTGGCCTGGCTCCAGCAGCTCCAGCTCCTTGTGCTGTTGCAGTACACAGACTAGACAAACCTTCTTTCTCAGACTGCATCTACCAGAGATGAATTCTAACCCCTGTCTCCAGTTGCTGGATCCCTTTGGCTCTGCTGCCCAAGAGCTGTTGCTGGGTGTCAGAATCTGTCAAAAGAAGGAGAAAGCAGATGGAGTTGGTGCTCCAAGAAAGAGAAGCTAAACCTCAGCTGCATTACTGGGGTGGCTCTGATAGTGCCAACAGGGTTATGTCAGCTTCTGCTAGGAAAATATTTTCTGGTCCTTCATCTTTTTGGAAGAGGGTTTCTAGACTCTAGTGGTTCTCATTTCTTTTGGTGTTAAGGTACTTGGGGAACTCCACAAGGTGCTGCCTGTCTTTGTTAGGGGAAGAAATGTTTATTTCTGGGTGCCTGTGTGATGTGAATCTTCAATGAGGTGGAGTAGATGGTAATTTTATGTTGCACAGTGAAGAGGGAAAGGCATCCTGTCCCATGACTCTGCTCACTGAAGTTCCACCCATGGATTACTTTGGGACAGCAGGATGTCACTTCATGTTTGCTGCCACATCCTAGGAACTGAACCCTCACATCAAGATAGGGAGCGAGGAGTTGTGCTCAGGAGCCAGCTCTCAGGGACAGTGTTTAGGCAGCTCTTGAACTTCAGCATTCACCAGCCTGCTCATTAGTACTGCTGGAAAAGACACCCATATTTCCTATGTAAAGTAAAATAAAACCAAGAATTGTATGAGGAAGGAAAAAATCCCAACCACATCTTTTCAGAAAAAAAAGAAAACCACCAGAAAACCAGTCTGGTGGAGATCTACCTCCAGCCCTTTTGGTTTTTCATCAGCCTAAATAAATGCTCAGGGTGTGATCTTGGGTGCTGCCCAGAGCTGTAACCACACTGGTTGATGTTTCAGTCACGTCTGGTTTCTAGCTGTTACCTGCTCTCACTCAACTGATTTTTAACTCGCTTGGCTTTTTCCGTGCATGCAAGATGTTTGATTAGATCCCTTATGTTGCGTGTGTGGAAATAAAAGGCCAGCTAAGAACAGACAACTGATTAGGCATTAGGTGAGGTATAATCCTCCCTAATCACATTTCTAAACGTGGTAGTTGGAGGTGGGATTAGAGTTATTAACATGCGGACAATAAAGCATATAATTTATTTAACAATTACTAGCTCTTTGTGAAGGGGGCCTATGCAAGATGGAACCACACTCCAGCTCCTTCATCCCATGCAGGATAGAGCTGCTGTCAGTGACAAAGCTGGCAGATATGGATTGCTGTCCATTGACATGAAGGGTGACAAAATAATCAGAAGTAAACCTGAAATCGCCTCACAGGACCCCTAGGTAGTCCTACAGGAGAACACCTGACATCTAGATATTAAGCTGTATAAATACAAAAAAAAAAGAAAATCAAAAGGTGAAAAAATTCTACTGAAGTTTCCTAGTCTTATCTTCTGGAACACACTGAAATGCAAAGGTACAATAATCTAAAAAGCTGTTTAAAAACTTGTACAATGAAGAACAGGAGGCAAAGGCAACAGCTGGCAAGCAGAGGTGTTGTGCAAGCACAGCAAGGAAGGGAATTCCAGAGCTCCCAGATCAATCCCTGTCCCGACCTTGTCATACAGTTTCCCCAACTATGCTGGGCACTGTGGTGTTACACCAGAGATCTACACGTGAGGTAGAAATCCTGGTAGTCAACAGATTTGTATTTTAGTTCTTGAGTTTATCATGCCTGCCTTTGGAGAACTAAGGCTTCATCTTGTGATTGTGCTGAGGATGTTTGGGACAGCAAGATTTTTTCTCAGTGCATTAAAAAAAAAACCAACAAAAAACCCAGGAAATCCCAAACCTAACAAAATAAACAAAACCAAGCGTGAAACTCTCAGAAACACCCAAAACCTCAACTCTGCATCCCAGCCTGTTGCCTGGTGTATATTATCCTACTGAGGGGTAATTCCAAGTTGCTCCAAGAAGGATGTCAAGTCTGCTCTGTAGCAGAACAGGACACCAAAGCCTGGGGACAGCTCAGTCTGATTCCAGCACCAAGCAGATGCAGATGGGAAAGCCCAACACACAGAGCTCCCCTGTTCACACTCTCTGATTGCTGCAGTCATGGCAGAGGCTGGGCCCTGGGCCAGTTGCTCTCTTCCAGACAAGTCTTGAGCATGGTTTGGGATGTAGGTCAGGCCAGGGACCATTTGCAGCAACGTTTTCCATGTGCCTGCCCTGTTTGGAAAGCAAAAGGTCTGGCTCTCTCTGGGTGTTGCTGGTTCCACACTGACAGTCTCTGGCTGTGGCCAGTTGGAAAGCTGCATCCACCAGGCTCTGCTGATCTGCTCATAGTGCTACAGAAGGGGGAAATGAGACTGCTATGGCCAGGTTTAGGCCTGGTTCCAGATTTAGACACCTCAGGTTTAGACCCTGCATCCTCTACTGTGTGTCTAGAGCCAGGCTTGCAGACTTGGAGCTGCCTGAGGCATCTAAAAATTAAGAGGCTGCCTTTATAGCCAGTGCAGAAAAATAGAGGGAATTCCTATTGTTATTAATCTCACCCTAAAACAATCTCTAAAACAGGCCAGATGAACTGTCCTCTAGAAACTAGGGTGAGTAACTTGGACTTTGATGTCTAACTTCTAACATTTGGTGAAGTGCATCCAACCATCTGTCTGCTGGGATCTGGTGCTGGAGATAGCCTCAAGGCACCCTCAAAAGCCAGCACAGGCCTAGCCTGTAAATCCCTCAGATGCCTTTTTCAGATGGCTATTATACAGCAAACCTATGTTACAAATATTCTTTCACAGGAATGAGGTTGGCCCTGTTTCCCTGATCTTCCTCCTCAAGGCTTTGTTCTTGCCACAGACAGTGGCCACGCAATGCAGCTCCTGGCTCGGAGCATGGAGATCTTCCACGTAAAGCATTCTGTGAGTGACCTGGCAGCTTCACCAGCAGCTGAGGCTATAGTTGGGTCATGTCACAGATTTGAGTCATATCACATGCCAGTAACTCTTTGTGCTCAGAAAAGGGCAAAAAGACAGGAGAGGGCAAGGGCAGGATTCATTCATGGGGTCAGTCTTATTTATCTGGATCATAAATGATGCTGGAATAATTCTCTCACTATTCTCTGCTCCTCACCCTTTTGCTGAGAAGCAAGCTAAGAGCAGATAGTGATGTTCTGTTTAAAAACTTGTTTTCTTCTAAGCCACTAGCTTTAATTTTTAAATGTATGCTGAGTGTGTATTGTCACAGATTTTCTTCTGACTTTATCTAGCAGCAGGAGTCCACTATCTCCTGACATTAGCTGTTAAATAAGTGCAAACTACCTGTAACTGCAGCACTGCATGTACCTGGGGAATTTGTGTAAGCCTGAGCTGATGACAGGGATGGACTTCAGAAAAAAAAACCAACCCCCAGAACATCTTAAAGAGGCAGAGTTGATTCATCAAATTGTGTCTTCATCTGAAAATGTTGTACTTGCCACTGACACAAATAACCTCTGAGATCATGACTGAAAGAGGATTCATAGGGAAAATATTCTCCCCTATCATTTTGTTAACTCTGTGCATTTGACAGCACATCACTGTGTCTAGACAGTTCCACAGGTAGGCTGGCAATCAGCTGTCTGGCACTGACACGTGGTAGGTGAGACACTGCAGGTGCTTTTCCTCCGGATCAACTGCAGGAGAAATAGCAGGAATATCAGCTGAAGGATGAGAAGATAGCATCCAGGAATGCATGATCAGAAAGAAGCCCAAGTGACTGGCTGTCACTTCTCTTAGTATTTTCAGGACAGGGCAGTTCTCACATGGAGCACTGTGGCTGCCAGTGCCCATCAGCAGAGTCATTAGGGCTTGTGCTGGGCACTTTCCTTGGGCAGAACAACTGCTGGACTCAAACCAGCTCCAGGCATGTCTCTGCAGTATTTCTTAAGAATGGACAGAGTTCAGACTGACATTCCCTGACTCTCTTCCTCCCCAAACAGTGTAATCACCTGCCAAGTTTGGTGCATTGCAAAATCCACCAGGGCCTCGGTAGCCAGCCAGCCCTGAACTCCACACTGCGCTGGTTTACACAAACCCTGAGATACTGAGCTCAACTAAGAGGTTTTCAACTCTCATTAAACTATAGATGAATCCTGGGAACAGCTTTCCAGATGATTCTTCTGTTTTCTTTAACTTCTAAGGGGCTTTTTTCTCTCTGGTGGGCCAGAGTTCAGCTGAGCTTCACACACGAAATTGAACAGGAACAATTGTACCCAATTCAAGGTCCTCCAAAGCATTGCACTGTGATAAAATCACCCACCAGGAGTGCTTGGGCCAAAATTCTTAGCCTCTGCCCTGCAAACCACAAACATCTATCCCCTTTGTTATCTAAGGAGAAGTCTGTGGTTACACTGAACACAGTTAATGTCAAAACTACACACAGAGGACACAATGGGTCCTTAAGTCCAAAATAAAAAACTTGCGTTAAATCTTTACTTAAATCTTTAATTTAGCTTTACACTTACAAGACACTTACATTCATTCTGCAAAGGAAAACATAATGTCCTTGGAACATTTCTTGTAAAATGTCTTAACAGTGCTTGAGGTGCAAACCAATTTTTTGTTTTGGTTGATTGGTTGGACTTTTTTGCTTTAATCTTCAAGCCAGTGGATGGGAGCAAGATGCTCCTGCTGAAGGCTGTTACTGTTTGTCTTCTGTTGCTGTAGACTCTGAATTGCTGCAAATCGCTCTTTGTGCAGGCTTGGAAAGCAATGTATCTTGGAATGAACACATACAGCAGAATTATTGAATATTAACTTCTTCCATTTGCTTTTTGCCCTGTGCAGACCACTGCTTCTATTTCAGATGCAGCTACTTTTTTTTGTTTGTGGTGTGCATCTCCCATGTTTTCCAAGGTTTTCATCTTTTGTAGCTCATTCTTGCCCTGCTCCCTGCTGTGACATGTATCAACCGGCTGATTAATTCTGAATCTGACTTTTGCAGTCTGTATGCTGTGATTTCCTTATCTCTGCTGTGTAAAACTATATGATCTGTAATCTGTTTGCCTGCAGCCGTGTCAAGCTTGCATGAAGAAGCTAACTCAGACAGACTGCAGTTTCAGGTTTGGTTTGGTCACATCTACCAGAAGACATACTTCTCCATTTCCATTTCAACTTCCACCAGCAATACCACCCTAAAGCATTTAAGTTTCCATTTTTTTCTGACCTTTCCTCACCTGTAAGTCAGGAGGTCTGAAAAGCCAAAAGCTGTCCTTGCCTGTGGCTGGAAGCTGGGAGTTTTTTCTTACTGCCATGTTTCATAAATATTGACAAATTACTTTTACAGACCGATCTGCACAGTGCAGTAACCGTAGTCACTCAGATCGGTGTTTTTAAGACAGCTGTCTGAAGGAATCAGGGCTGCACATCTCAGCTTCAAGAGCAGGGACTCCATTTGGGAAAGCAGGGGCTTTAAAAAGGATTTACAGGTCACTGTATCTATTCCACGTTTAACATAGTAGCTCAAAATGGAAAGAGGGTCTTTGAATGCATAAACAGAAACAACTGAATAAAGGCAGAGAATTGTTATACCACTGTAAATTAATTAAAGGACTGTTCATGGTTCCAATGTCCATACTTTAAGAAGAAAACTGAAGAGGTAAAGAGGATTTGGGATAAACGTGGAAGTTTGGAAATCCTCCTTGAAGGGGAAGACCAAAGTATTAGACTGTTTATTTAAGAAAAAAAACCCACTGAGGTGTCTCATTCCCAGTTGCAAAATACATGGGATAAAGATTTCTAAGGGAAGACATCAGTGTAACAAAACAAAACCAACAAAAAGGTATAATGAGATCTAATGGCATGAAGATAAAAGACAGAGGCCCCCATTTTCACCATACTAACCTACCAGGCAGATAGGGGATCCTTCTCAACTCAAGTTTGTCATTGAAACCGAGCTGCCTTTTTTGCAACAGCTCACAGCTGCAAAGGTTATGGACACAAAAGGGATTCTTTGGGGGAAATTATTTGGCCTTTGAAGTGAGTAACATACAGTAGATGGTTGTAATGATCCATCTTAGTCAGAGATTTGAAAACTCTGGTAAAACGTTAATTTTTAACCTCTCAGTGCCTTGCAGCCAGAACACGGCATGAGGACAATGACTGCCCATATATTGGTGAGATCTGGTCAGTGTTGGCAGCAAGGCACTTAACATACATGTATGCAAGGCACTTAAGCATACAACAGGGCAAAACTTAATTTTGCAGGGTGGAGTTTGCTGTGCTGAGAGAGGACATGTGCCCAGCCCCAGCTCCATGCACCAGCTCAATCCCAGCCTGGGGGAGGACAGAGCCAGCTGACTCTAACACCAAACAGCAGCGGCAGGGATAACTCCTTGCATTCTCCCCATCGTCCTCTGTAAACACAGCGGCTGTCACAGCATCGCTCCAGGGCTGTCCAGAGCAAAGATCCCCTTCTCCTGTCACGCCAGTCGAAGAAATCAGCCCCTGGCAATGCAGAGTGCCAGGGATGGAGGCTCCGACACAGGCTCCCCTAGGGATTACACAGAAAAAGATATCAGTTGGCTTCAAGCACTGTGAGAAGGATAGACATTTTTTTTGCATCAGTTATTCATCATGATAAATGCCAAGAGCTAAAATAAACAACATGACAGTTTTGTAGTGATAAAGTTGCACTATATTTTAAAGGCCTAATTTTTTATTATGGCAACATTTTTATTTTGTGTTATCTTCACCTGCTTAAAAGTAATATATGTTTTATATCTCTAAATAAATCTAAGCAAGAAAGGATTTGTCAGGTCCTTTAAAGTCTTGCTTGATTTGTTTGGTCCATCAGAATAAATCTTTTAAGATGATAACTTTTAATCAAAACTTTTAAATTTATATTGTCATAAATCACTAGTTTTTGAAAACACAAGGAGAATGGCCAAAATCTCTAAGTAAAGCTTTTCTAGACCAATAATAACAAAAAGAAAACTTCTACCTCAAAGTGTTCTAAACACTTCTTCAACTACTACAGACAATATATAGAGAGATCACTTCCAACTCAGCTACCAATCTTGCACAGATGGTGTAGAAAACTGGGGTAAATCTCATTGAGACTAATCTATACAAACATATGCTTAATTAGCATAGTGCATCTTACACAGTGTAAAACAGAAACAGACTGTATTGCAATAACTGATCACAGCATAAATTGGTTTATTTTGATCCTTCCTACAGAGGCAAAACTATTTTTTTCTTGATTATTTTGCAGATTTCAGTGTAATGAATTAATGTCAGCTTCCTGGAAAAAGCACACAGAAAAAAGAAATAAAGATGATAAAAAAATTAATCATACCAGGTTTGCATTTACGCTGAATTTTGTTTCTATGACTGGCTTATTCACAGCATAGATTTAAACATGTACTCAAATCCTTCCTGGACCAAGGCCTACCATTAATTCAGAAACAAAGCTATTGTCCCCCAGGCCTACTCACAAATTACACTTGTTTATTTAAGTCAATAGAGATAAACTTTTGTAAATCTCTTTGTAAACAAGGCTATTTCACTTTAATGATGGCTTATTTGGGGTTAGCATAAATGTGTTTCTAATCAACTAATCCAAAATAAAGGATGTAGGCAGATGAATGGTGCACTATTTGGAAGAATGAAAAAGGACAAAGGAATAATCTGAGGAAAAACAGAAATGCTGGCAACATGAAATGTTTCTAAGCAATAAAAAACAGAATTGGGGAAGGAAAAGCCAGTTTCAGTGCATTAAAGTTTCCTGTAAATTTCAGAACAAAACCAAGCAAGTTAATGCCGCTTAGGAACTAAAAATTTGAGTGTCTGATGGTGCCAAAGTTGTCTGTCAATTCATTATGATTTCGTTACTCCAGGTAACGGGGTTTATGTGCACAAAGGCACTAGGAATTAAGGTAAGTTAAGGCAGTCAAATAATTTGTTAATCAAAATTATACAGTGTAAATTAAGAACAGATATATAGGTCTTCTCATTGTGCCATGAATGTCTCAAGAGGGTTGTCACTTCTAAGGATTATGTCTAACTCCATTCCATCTGATAAAAGCAATGTACTTTATATCACAAACACCGACCAGTTTGTATGATGATGGGTCAGAAAGGCAGAACTTTGCTTTTAGCATATTATTTTGAATAGTGGTTATTTCTTAAGTCTGCTTCGCCAAGGGGATAGGACAGACACAGCAGGCTTACATCAAGAGCTGTCAAGTTTTATTTTTTGTCAAATTTTTTTTCACCATGGAACTGATTCCCCTTTTTTTTTCTTTTTTTTTTGGCTTTGTTTTGAAATCTCCCAACAGCCCAGTCTGAAGTGACAGTGATTTGTGTAATATTGGAAACATACTTCTGCATTTCAGAAGAGGTAGTGAACAGATTTGTGTTTCAAGGTTTCAGAGGTTATTTATTTCATTACTAAAATAATGAATAATTTCATTTTGAAAAGATAAGAGTAACACAAATATGCAATTTTTTAAAATGTATTTTGTTGTTACTCCCCCAGACTTAAGTTGCAGTGATTTTTTTAAAAGTTTGACAAGTTTTGTCAGTATCTAATTTATACCAGTATGACTGAGAAAAGTTGCTGTTTATTTTGGAGATTTTTATGCCTCGTGCAATGGCTTTATTTAAATTTATGATGCTAAATCTCTTCTCTAGTCACTTTAATGCAATGCCTGTTTTGATGGTACGCCAGACATTACTTGCCTTGGAAATCAACTGACATGTTCCTCATGATGTGATGGGGAAAGCAGAGTGTGGTTTTCTCTTTAACCCTCTTTGTGCTGCCAGAAGAAATTATACAATGGGAAGCTGTGTGCAATCTTGATGAGATACAAGGAAAAGGGGTTTAAATCCGTATTTACCCTTCTGAGGGAAACACAATCTCAGTCCTCCAGGAGTTTTTTCATGCTGGTACCAACAATAGGGGCAGTTTTCGCCAGTGCTGTACTGTTCCCCCCACGGCAGGCAGTCCTGCAAATGGCATGGACAGGCTGTTTCCATGTTTGGCCATGAAGTAACGCAGAGTGAAAGGGAATCTGTCCCTTTCACAGCTTCCAGACTCAGCACCATTCCCTCCTTCATAATCTTTCGCAGATTTGTGCAAGGGGAACTTTACTTCCATGTAAGTTGGGAGAGAAAATAATGTGCTTGGATGGCATTTAGAGAAAGCAGGGAAGCAGCACTGCAGCCAGTGATGTACCTATTGAAATACAGGATAGTTCTTCAACAGAATGAGCTAGGAAATCTAGGAACATTTAACTGTGGTTTTCCATGGATTTGTGGTTGTTTTTATACATAGAAGTAAATAGTATACCCAGACTTGGATGGGAGCCACAAGGATCACAAGTCCAGCTCCTAGCCCTGCACAGACACCCCAACAATCCTCTCTGCCTGAGAGCATTGTTCAAACATTCCTGGAGCTCTGGCAGCCTTGGGGCTGTGACCATTCCCTGGGGAGCCTGTTCAGTGCCCCACAACCCTCCAGGGGAAAGAACCTTTCCCTGATATCCCACCTAACCCCCACCTGGCACAGCTCAAGCCATTCCCTTGGGTCATGCTCCTTGTCACCAGAGAGCAGAAATCAATGCCTGACCCTTCAGCTCCTCTCATGAGGAAGCTGCAGACCAGGGTGAGGATTCTCCCAGACATATATTGTTTCCTGTGTTGATCATGCCGGTTGATCTTTATATATCACAACTCTGCTCAAAGCTCTTCCATTTTTTCCAGTTTAACACATAATTTTGACATGTTGGTAACAATAACTTCAACACAAAAACTCCTCTGCCTCCAAGACCTGTTTTCCCAGCGTTGCACTTTGCACTTGTCTCCACCTCCACACAGTGATATCTACTAGTGTTGGGTCAGAATTCCTATGTGCCTTTGAAGTTATCTGATACTGTATTTCTTTTACCTCCTACAGGATTTGATCACAGACTTTGGGAAGTCAACATGTATCCTGTGCAGCACAGCACAGCCAGCTACTGCTTCATTATGTTTTTCTAGGCCCTAGGTTGTTTCACATAATCACTAAATTGTTTGGGTTTGAAGGGACCTTGAAGATCTTCTTGTTCCATGGGCAGGGACACCTTCCACTAGATGAAGTTGCTCAACCTCCTTTGTTCTTTCTAGCAGACAGATGACAGATACACAGAGCTGTTGGTGTCTCTGCACAAATGTCCTTTGTGAGGATGCTGAACCCCTGACACACATTCAGACACCTTGAGGGAGATGCTCATGCTCTCGTACTGCAGCCTCAAATCCAAATGGCACTGACAGCCATTTGTACCTAACTGCTCATGTCCAAAATGTGCTGAGCTGTGTGGTTAGAAAAACATGTGGATGTGGAGTGAGTCCAGAGGAGGCCACGGAGATGCTCCCAGGGCTGGAGCCCTCCTGCTCTGAAGCCAGACTGGGAGAGCTGGGGGTGTTCACCTGGAGAAGAGAAGGCTCCAAGGAAACCTCACTGAGGGCTTTCAGTACCCAAGGGGAACTTAAGAGAGAGATGGTGAGCAACTTTTTACACAGCTGATAGTGAAAGGACAAAGGGAAATTGAAGCTAAAAATTGGGAGATTTAGATTAGTTTTTAGGAAGAAATCCTTCACTTTGAGGGTAGTGAGACCCTGACCCAGGCCTAGAGAAGTTGTGGCTGCTCCTGGATCCCTGGAAGTGTCCAAACCCAGGCTGGATGGGGCTTGGAGCAACCTGGGGTAGTGGAAGGTGTCCCTGCCCATGGCAGGGGCTGGAATGAGATGAACTTCCAACCTTCCAACCCAAACCACTCCAGGATTCCATAATTAATAGGACACAGCAGTATCCAGCTTTGGTGTCAGGGACTGAGTTTTGCAGTTTGTTTTATTAAATCAAATACTATTTCACAGAATTACAGAATAGTTTGGATTTGGAAGAGACCTTTAAAGGTCATCCAGTCTAACTCCTCTGCCAAGGGCAGGGACATCTTCAATGAGATCAGGTATCTGAAAGCCCTGCCAAACCTGATGTTGAATGTTTCCAGGGATGGGGCATCCACCAGCTCTCTGGCCAACCTGTGCCAGTGTTTCATCACCCTCATCATAAAAAACTTCTTTCTAATATCCAATCTAAATCAATGCTCTTCCTGGCTGGGAGCTCTTTCTAGAGTAGATGCACATCCTGCCTGCCTTCTCCACAGCTTCTCTGGTAACTTCTGGGCTCTGGGACTTGCAGCAATGATGCTGCCTTCTTCCATTTGCTTTCTTCCTCCTGCTGCTTATAACTTCCTTTCCTTGAGAAAGGTTTATGCAAATGTTGGATTTTTTTTGTGTGTGTGCGTGTTAGGGTCCACCAGTATTACTTAGCGAACTTTTTTACTAATTTCAACCACACCTGAAAGAGAAGTAGAGCTTCTGGAAATACAAAGTCTGTCAAGTTTCATGGCAAACAGCAGCTGCATTAGAAAAGACACATGTTGTTAAGTGCTCTGCCCTTGAGAAAGGCAGGGAGAGCTTAGCCCTTATCAGTCCTGCTTGGGTTCCTTGGCAGTAGATAACGGGCAGGCAGCTGGCCAGCCAGAGCATATACATCCCTGAACCAGGCACAGCGTGTGCTGCTCTAGACAGAAGGCCAACACAAGCAGGTTGGGGACATAGAAGGGAGATTTGGATGTATCAGGAATCAGCCCTAGAGATAGGAGGAGAGGGAGCCATGGATCTGTTGCAGAGGAGAGGTGAAGGGAAAGTCTGACACAAATCCATATGAAAGCTGAGCTTAATTAACTTGCTGTTCATAGAAAAAAAATTACTCTCTCAATGCAGTGAAACCTCCAAAGCAAGTGCTGTGCTGGCTGAATAGCCTGTATCTGTTTCCAGACACAAAATGACTGGAACACCTTATCTTTCAAAAACATGATGGCAATCTCTCAGATGCTCTGCTTTGTCTGCAGCGGGGGATCTTCTCTATTTCACTTTGCTGTTAATTTCACGACCAGCTTGAATCTCAAACATTTGGAACTGGGTGAAAATGCCACCATAAAATTAAGCCACGTGTCTGCTTCAAGCTGGAAAAATCCAAGCACAAAAGAGACATGAGGGAGATTTCTGCGAGTCCACATGTACCATTCTGTAGAAAGGCTAAATATTGTGAGGTGTCTCACCTGGCTCCTGGGAATACCACCCCTGTTGAGATGGGACCTGTGCCCAAGACACTGAATCATAACACCTACATCACTTGAGCGCAGAAACCCTTTCAGTCTAGAAGACAAGCATGATTCTGGAGAGACAACTGCTATGTTAGGGAGATGTCACCTCAGGTGTAAACGAAGTAGTCTGAAGTGGAGCTTTATGGTATATAATAAGAAAAGTATCAAAAGGGCAAAAGCAAAAAAACCAGAGGATCTCCGACAGACTTACAGCAAATCAGGAATTGACCTTCCCACCTCAAAAAACCCCATTAAACTCCCACTTTGTGGCTTCCCACTCATAGAATTATAGAATGTTAAGGGGCTGGTAGCGACCTTAAAGCTCATCTAGCCCTGACCCTCACTGCTGTTGGCAGGGATGCTTTTCACTAGACTGAGTTGCCCTAAGTCCCATCCAACCTGGCTTTGAGCACTTCCAGGGTTGGGGCATCTACAACCTCCTTTGGCAATCTGTCCCAGTGTCTCACCACCCCCACAGTAAAGAACTTCTCTCTAATATCTAACCTAAATTTTCCCTCTTTCAATTTCTATCCATTCCCCCATGTCCTGTCACTACAGCTCCTGACAGAGAGTCCCCCTCTGGCTTCCTTGTGGGCCCTTTTGGATACTGGAAGGTGCTGTGAGGTCTCCATGCAAACGTCTCTTTTTTAAGCTGAACAGTCCCAGGGAACCTGCTGGGCATCACTGCAAGGGTCTCTGCAGACAGGACAGCCATGGGTTTCACAAGCTGACAGTCTCCAGCCATGCACTATTAGACAACAGGCTGTGATTCCCTTGTGGTGACCCTGCATAGGCACAGCAATTTGGTTACCTTTCACCATTACCACAACACAGGTGGGTAACGCTTTGCAAAGTCTGTGGAAGGCAGTAGCTAACAGAAAAAACACGCTGGGGGGGAACTGCTGTGTCAAGAGCTACCGAGTTGGGTGGCAGCCCCGGGTGAGTGCAGGCAGCACAGGGAGGCTGGGGAGGCTCCAGCACTGCCTCATCCCTGTGTCACACCTCGGGACCCCTGGCCTGGAGCTGTTGTCTCATTGCAGGAGCTTTGGGAAGTTTGAATCTATTTAAAACCATGGCATCGTTTAGGCTGGAAAAGCCCTGCAAGACCAGCCAGTCCAACTGTGTCCCCAGCACTGCCCAGGCCACCAGTGACCCCAAGTGCCACATCCACACAGCTTTTGAATCCCTCCAGGGATGGGGACTCCAACTCTGCCCTGGGCAGCTGTGCAAAGCATGGACAGCACTTTCCATAAAGGAATTTTCCCAAAAATCCAACCTGAACCTTGCTTGGGGCCATTCCCTCTCCTCCTGTCCCTGTTCCCTGGAGCACAGCCTGACCCCCTGGCTGTCCCCTCCTGTCAGCAGCTGTGCAGAGCCACAAGGTCCCCCTGAGCCTCCTTTGCTCCAGCCTGAGCTCCTTTCCCAGCTCCCTCAGCCTCTCCTGGTGCTCCAGACCCTTCCCAGCTCTGTTCCCTTCCCTGGACACTCTGCAGCCCCTCAGTGTCTCTCTTGTCCTGAGGGGCCCAGAGCTGTCCCCAGGGCTGGAGGTGCCTCAGCAGAGCCAGCACACGGGGGCGGTCGCTGCCCTGGTCGTGGTGTCACACAATTGCCGGTACAAGCCAGGTGCCATTGCCCACCCGGGCAGACCCCAGCTGCTTTCCAGCGGCAATTCCCGCCGGGAACCGATGCACTTTTTCTCGGCTCGCACCGTACCCGCCGCGGAAGGATACGGAGCCAGCACGCCGCACTGCGGTTGCGCTGGTGCAGCTCACCCAAACCTCCGCTTCTCCCCGATCAACCTGCCGCGGCGGGCGCGCGGGGCTGTGATTGGCAGCCAACCTGACCAATGAGAACCGCGACCTCGACCCGCCTCCCTCCGCCTCACGCTTGTTTCTTCCACTCCCCTTCCCTTATCTCTTTTTTTACCTTATCGGGCACTCCATTGGCGACTTTAGCTGCCAATCAAAGCCCTAGACCAATCGTCCTGCGGCTCCTTAAAGAGATGATAAGTGAGGCCAATGGGGGGCTTCCCCGCCCAGCAGCGGGGGCGGGGCGGCGCGGGGGGCGGGCCCTCAGAGGAGGTAACGCTGAGGGAAGAGGCGGCGGCCGCACAGCACTCGGGGAGACGGAGGAGGAGAAGGAAGGGGAGAGGAAGAAGAAGGAGAGGAACGAGAGGCGGCTCTCGGCGGATCCTGGTGGCTCCCGGTAGGTGCTGGTGGGTGCCGGGTTCGGGGTCGCTGCCCCACTGGCAGGGTCGCCCGGCTGGCGCTGCGCGGGCCGTGGGGAACCGTCCGGGCCTGGTCCCGGCGGGCCGGGGGCGCCTCCCCACGCCCTCGCCCCTTTTGTTGTGGTGGGACCCGGGCTGGGTTATCCCGCTGCCGCCGGGTAACCCCCGGGCTGGGGTGGTTGGGCCGCGCTGTGCTGCCCGTGTGTGTGTGTGTGGGTGAGGGGAGGGGGAATAAAGAAGTTGTGCTGCTCCTTTTTTCCTCCGTGCTCCCTCCCTCCGTGCCCGGTGTGTTTTCCTTGCAGGAGTCCGCAGAATATCCCGAGCTGGAAGGGACCCGCGAGGATCATCGCGTCCAGCCCTTAGCCCTGCACAGGACACCCCCATGTGTCTCCTGGACGTGCAGTCAGGGGTAGATGTTCAAAACTCCGCGGAGTTTTGTAGGAGAAAGCTAGGAGCAGTGTGGGGTGAGATGTGTTTGGAGCTAGGAGTTAGTGTTTGGGATTGCGAGGTTTCGCCTCACCCTTTTGTATGTCCTCTCTTCTTGTCTGCAGAGCCGCGGGTGCAAAATACACTCAGCCCGCGTGAGAGAGGACTCGAGATTAGTGGTTTTATTCACGGCATTAATGCTGCAGCAACCTGTGTGTTGTCAGAAGGCAGGGGTAGGTGGGATACTGGGGAGAAATTCTTCCCTGTGAGGGCGGTGAGGCACTGACACAGGTTGCCCAGAGAAGCTGTGGCTGCTCCATCCTTCGGTGCCGTTTGTAAACAAACGTAACCTGGTGTCTCATCTGTCTCGATAAGTGCCCGGGGGAAGTTGTGTCGTGATAAGTGCAAGTGGTTGGTGTTGTTGCTGCAGAGTTGTGGAGTTCCTGTTTGTAGTTTGGTGATTTTTTTTTTTTTTTTTTTTGTGGAGAGTGGAGGGGAAGAGAAGTGCCATACAGCGTGATCTTTTAGTCTTCACTCTGGGGAAATAAAAGAAGGGAAAAAAGTGTGTGAATGAGTGAAGAGCTCTTGTGATGAGAGCTGTTGAACAGCTGGGCTTCAGACTGCAGGCTGGTCTTGTGTCTTTCTCGTTGTCCATCACAGTTTCTGACTGAAAAAAACCCAACACGTGTGCTGTGCTCTTTTCAAATGCTTTGCAAGCAGGCTAGCGATAGGAAAAAGTTTTGTTTACTGGGTTTACTAAAACAAGTGTCTCTGAAAAACTGCAACCTGTGTGTGTTGTGTGTGGAGCTCATCACAGTCCACGGGTATAAACAAGTGAGATTCCATCAGTAGCGAGAGGTTTATGATAACAGCTTAGGAGACCACAGGTAACAGCAGGTTTGTGTTTTCTCAAGTGTTCTCAGCCTGAAGAGCTGTACTTTCAGACTGATTCTTGACATTATTTCTGTGGGGGCTGGACTCTGTAGTGAGGGACTTGTTAATCCTTGCTCTGTTCTCCAGGCTGGCAAAGAAACACCCTCTGGTTAAGGTGAGAGGCCAGCAGAGCGAGGTTTCTTGTTTAGAATTTCTCATGCTTTGTCGAGGTGTTGGTGTGTGAGCGGGTGGTTTGTGTGCTGTTCTGAGGCACAGCTTTCAAACTTCTAACATTTACAAGCTCCAGTGAATTCAAGGGGGATGAGAATGTAAGTAAAGGAGGTGTTTGTGAAGTCCCTTCCCCCGCTTTGCTTAGCACTATCATGATGAAAGATAACATTAGTTACAAATGCCTTTAAGAGGAGGAAGGGGAGGGTCTTGTTTAAGGTGGTTTCCACTTAAAAGATGAGTCTGAGGACATACTGAACAGCATTTTGGGATGTTGAAAAGAGTAACCGGGCAGCTGATTGTTGTTCTTCAGTTGTGTGGGTCAGATACACCGACAGTCACCAAAAGGAGTGTAAGTGTTTGAAGATTCAGTTTTCTTTATTGAAGAAACTGGATGTGTGTGGTAGAATCTTGGAGAAGAATTCATCAGGTTTCCTGAGGTTCTGTTTAATGGTAAAAGCACAATTGAAAGTACGAGGTTAAAGAATGGTCTCTGAACTGTTCTCTTGTTTTCTTCCACCCAGCAGCTAGATCCACCAACAAAATCGAATATGCTGGGATTGCACAGTGAATCTCCAAATGAAAGGCTCTCCCTGGGTCCTCCTCCATCTTCCTGTTCCATTTGATCTTTCAGAAGTCTTGAGCACCAGTTGATATAATTGAGTTTATTGGAGCTCAAAAAAAAAATTCCCTAGTACTGAGAACAACGTTAAAAAACAAACCTTGTTTCCATCTCTCTAATCCCTTTCCCACAAAAGTACTGGGAGAACAGGCTTTGTAGTAAGTTCTGTGTAACAATGAATCTGAGCTCTGCTTGAGACTGAAGCAAATTCCTAAGTTTTGTTTGTATAAAGAACAGTACGCAAAGTTTTAATTATTATAAAAAGTATTCCAGAGTTTTCAAATGTATTCAATGCTGCCTTAATGGTTGTGCATGTAAATGCCCTGTAATTGAAAGCATCCATTTATGGGCCTGACTTGCTAAGTGAGCTGTAAATTCTGCTTTTCAGATTGGATTTAATGACTTTTATCATAAAGCCATAAACTGGTTGTGAACTGTGCCGAGAGGCAAACAATACCTAAGCTTACTTTGCCAAAATATTTGTAATTGTTGATTTGTTAAACTGAATTGCTGCAGGTCATGCGATGGGATTAGGTTTTTGTAATAGAATGGAGAGTACAGGCAGCCCTGTGCTCAATACTCTCTGGGCTAGAAGAAATTGGCTACTGCAGAAAACCTTCCTAAACATTCCTCTCTACTTCCAGTAGCAGAAACTCCATTGCAAACAATTAGCCTTCATTCCAGATGACTTTTTACTCTGGTTATGTGTTTGACAACCACAGTGTGAAGACCAAACAGACTGAGAGAGCAGCTCCTGGGTCTCAAGGTTGGTTTAATATGCTGGAGCAGTAAGAGACTAACATCAGATACGTAACATAATGGAACTCTGCTTGTCAAGGGGATGGGGGGCTGGCTTGTTTGAGGAACACTAGACCTGTATCAAAAGTGAACTCGCATTAACTCATTGTTAAATGCAATTGTTTGGGCTTTAACAAAGTGGAGGAGCTGCTAAGCTATAAACTGAAACAGTACCTAGGTAACTGATAGCAATTGTGTGAACATCCCTGTCAAATGTAGCCCAGGAGTATTTATTTTCTAACATAATGAAGCTAGCACTTGCCTGTTGCACATGGAAAATTTTAGTCAAAATTAATGAGGTGAGAAGGGCTTAAACTGCTGTGGTTTGGAGTGCTTATTCACTGCTTTTCTGGGGCTGTTAATGTCCCTTGGGTTTTAAGAAGCAGTACTCTGTTGTTCATAGTACTAAATAGGTGGAAGAATTTTGCATCTTTGTAGAGACAGGTGGATTGGCCAACAACAGTTGTGGTTACTTTGCTCTTCTGCAATTCTAGGAGAGTTGCTAAAATACATTGGTCCCTCCAGTAGTTTAATCAAAGGTCAGTAAAATTAGCAACTCTTCCTGAGTTGTTTCTGACATGAGACTGTCTCCTGTTACAGGCAATTTTAGTATGCCATGTATGCATGCGTTGGATGGAGTGCTAATTTTTTAATGGCAATATACGTTTTCATTACTGCATTTGGCTATAATTTGAGGTAGCCCTTAGTAATTGAAAAAAAAATCCAGCTTCTCAAACTCTTTTAAGATCATGATCATGTTTGTTTACTTCTGTATATGAGAAATTTGAGTTTTCTCATTTGATTCATGAACTAACTTCATGGAGTGAGAGAGAGGGAAAGAATACACTGTCATAATAGGTGAGTAATTATGTTTTCAATGAGTACAGTTATGTAGATTTTCAAGATGCGTTGCAGTGCTAGAGCATGGTAAACTTGAAAATGATCTTGTAAATGGAGTCTCTGTATGGGCATGTTTCAATTTCTCACTCTAAAGCTGGCTCAGAGGAGGAAATCCCTTTGCTCCTGCCCTCCAAGATCACAAGCATCATGCCTTGAGCTTCATCAGCCTCTGTCAAAACAGAACCAGGACCTTGGTCTTGCTCCTGAGAGCTCTGATCTCTGAGCTGAGCTGGCCAGGGCATCTTGGGATGGGAACTCTCCTGAGCCACCCTCTGAGCTGGGCTAATTGACTGAAAACCTAAACTGGAGTCTGAAGGCATTACTCAGAAGGGTTGATCTCCCCTTCCACCAAAGAAAAAAACAAACCCTGACACCCAAACCCCAGTAAGGGAATACAGCCCTACTTTGACCTGTGTATGAGGAGGTAAGAATGGGCACCATGTCACTCTTTTTTTGTGGTGGTTCTTCAGAAAGGTATCACAAAACCAGATGCCTAATACTTATCTATAGGGAGAGAAAGAATTAGCCTTTCTGGAATCTCAACAGGCAGTTTTTGGAGGAGTTGTGGGTGCAATAGGCATCTCCTGTCTGTTCCACTGAGTTATTTAAACCTGCAGTGTGTTCTATCTGAAATGGAGAAGACTGAGTTTGATTTTAGTTTGAAGTTCATGTAGAATTCAGGTGTACAGTGTGCACGTGGTGAGATTGATAAAAAATCTTGTCCAGATTCCAGGATTAACGAAAAAAACATTGCCTTTAAAAAAATCTCAAAAATGGGACTAAAATAGGGAGGAAATGAGCTTGCAGACTGTCTCTCAAATACCACAAATTATTTTCCTCGATCTTCTTTCCTCAGGAGCTTAACTTCTGTCCTCTTTATTCCAGAAGAGCTCTTGCAAATGAAATTCCTCTAAGCCAGAATACTTCTAGTAAAACCAGGAGAGATCAGATTTCTTTATTTCGAGTTTAAGATGAATAAGCAGACTGATATGAAATATGTTGCATAAGGCTTTAGAATAAATTAGCCAGAAATCACTCGATATTTTTGGTAGCACCAGTGTGTTTATAGTATGTTCCAGACACTCAGGAAAGGAAAATTTCCCTTGAAGATTTTAGTCTGCTAGCATGCTGCCCTTAAGGTTTTCTTCATCTTTTGTGCTTAGTTATTGCTGGGATCATGGGCTTAATATTTAATACTTGTTCCAGAGAACCACAGTAGAATGGAATAATAGCAGACATGACTCAAACTTTGACTTTAGAAGTTGCCAACTATGACACTGTTTGACCAACTATAGAAACATGTGTGCATCAGGGAGCAGAGATATGCTGTGGGGGCAGAGATGAAGCAAATACCTCCAAAGTTAGGCAATTTGTAGCTTTTCCAGTCTTAATCTGTTGGGAGTAACAGCACATGGTCTCTGTGTTCCAGCAGTCTAAAGGAGCTCTTGTACCTTTCTGGGTAGCAGTGAGCACTCCCTGAGTATCCAAAGCTGCAGTTTGAAGGCACAGTCCAGAGATGGATTTGGGATGGAAAGAGATAAAATGGAAGTTTTCTGCTGTGGAACACACTGCTGACTGGGTAGTACTAATTCAACAACAATTGAGCTTGAAAAGGAATCTTGACAGTCACCCTACAATTACTCCCAGAGTCCTTGAATCTTGGTGTGTTGTAGTGGATATTGGAAATAGTACGCAAGAAAGAAACGGAAGGTGAGATTTTGGCCATGCCATTGGGCCTCAGTAGAAGAGAGCAAATGGGAGATGGTGCAAAAAATGGATGATGGCAAAGTACATCTGAGCTCCTTTTAAAAGCAAAGGCTGTAGTTTAGTACTCAGTTTTTTGAGGTGGTTGGCTGGAAACTACAAGGGAATCACAAAAAAAACATTGCATGTCAGAGGGGATGTTACCTATTTAGTATGTATGTAATCTGAAGCCATTTTAGCAATGTGGAAATGTTTCTTGCAGCATTGGTAAAGATTGTTTTCTATGTGCATTTGGGGGAAGAACATACTTATTTTTTTAGTGGTTGAAGCATGTGACCAGGCAAAAATCTAGAGTAATGTTTTTAGCAAGAGGCAAGTGTCAGCAGCAGCAGTGTATGCAATTATTGTTCTTTAGGAGATCAAAACTTTTCTATTACTGTATCCATATGAAAGTAAAAGTTGATGAATAGAAATGGGATTTGTTGATCAAAAATGATCTTTAACAGTGACTCCTAAACCCATTAGTAAAACAAAGTCTTTCTGTTACTATCTGCATGGGTACAGTTAGAACCCAGCACAGGTTCTAGGCCTCCTTATTTTTATTTGAGCTCCTGCCAGATGTTCAGCAGTAGACATGTGCACCCTGCCTTCTGTCTCCAGTTCTCAGGAGGTGTAAATTTCTGTCTTTTTATGTAAATTGCAATGTTGAGAGCTTTAGGATAACATGAACAAAGAGATAAGTGCAAAGGTAACCTTAGGCTGATGGAATGTTTTTCTGTGGTCCTTAGATTAGTCCTTATGCAGTGTCTTCAAGTACTAGTAATTTAATTGAAGAAGTAAAGCTTTCAGGCTTGGCATGTGTCCAGTGGAGCATCCCAAATTGTGTGAGCTGTCCCGATGCTCTCTTTGTGATGAGAGGCTGATAGCCCTCTTACTTGAGGGAGGGACGTGATTCAAGTGTACAGAATCATGAAGCTTGCAGACCAGATGAATACAACCAGTTATTCAGCAAAGTTTGCTGTGGTAGAACAAGAGCGACTTTCTGAAACTAGGAAGGGAATAAATTAAATTACTAAAAGTAGTTCTTCTAACAGTGGACAGTTAAATACTAGTGCAGTCTGCCACAAGAGGTTGTTGGAGGCATGTTCAGAAGGTAGTCAGATGGATTTGTGGACAGCAAGTCCATAAATTGCTGCCGATGGCAATAAGTAGCAATGTAGCCTTTAATTTTGTCTTGTAACAGTTCAAATTGCTGAAGGATTATGAGGAGAGTGGACTACAGAAAACAGCCAGGTTTGCATGCTTTTCTTGAGTAGCATGTCGTTTTGCCACGTTTGGAGCCATTGGAGCACTAGCCTGGATGCACCATTGCCGCTTTTTCATTGCAAAACCTGCATTTATCCAAATTGCTCATAATTCAGCCTAATCATGTCTTGCATTTTGCACTGTCTTCTCTAGGCTTGGAGCAGAGTGCCTATTTTTCATAAATTAAGCTGCCTGAAACACTCTCATGTGAGTACTCATCACAATTGGCTGAAGTATTAAGCTGAATGAAGTCCTGTCCTACTTGTGTCACATTCTCTCTGCTCACCCTTTGAAAGATACAGGCCACTACTGGAATAACTTACTGAAATTCTTATTGATAACTCCTGGCAAATCCCTGACATGGCAAAACAATAGCTAGAAGGAAGTTAGTTTAAGCCTCCCAGACTCCTAGTCTGCGGCTGTGATGTATGTTGTATCATGAAGGGACCTTTAAATGTGTCCCTTGGTGTTTTGGGTGTTTTTGCAGCTAATTTTCATGGAGGTAGCAGATCAATTGGTGCTTTCTCACATCTCCTGCACTGGTGATGAACACACGTCTTTAAGGCAACTGGATTAAATTAAGTATAGTATCTGGAAGTTTCTAGTTAGTTCTGAGCCTACGGTCTCTTGGAAATGTGAAGAGAATTGTTTTTTTTTTTAATTTGTTTTCCTCTGAGAATGTCAAAATAATATGAGCGTTCAAGTATGGAGGAAAAAACTGTAGTGTATGGAATTTCTAAATTCTTTCCTGCTCCAAGACTTAAGTCACCCAATGTGCATTTGAAGCAGAAAGGCAAATCTTTGTTTAAAATTAAAAACCACCAGAGAATACAGAAAATTATATATCAATTTTAAGGGTGAGAATACTGCCAAATTGGATGCCTCATCACAGGGAGTATTGTAAAACTGAAAAAATGGATAAAAGCATTGAGATTGTTTGGAGGGCCTGGAAGAATAGGCGCTGGAAGAGGCTATTTACCACCTTGGTGGTAAATGAGACCTCTCTGAAGTCTGTTTTATAAGGCTGACAGTCAAAGGAGTATTCTGTGGCACTGAAAGGTGTCAAATTTGAAGCAAAAGAACAGGAAATACTCAGATAAGGAGAAGAATTGATGTGTGGATCAGCAGTGATGGTGGTGCTTGATAGCCTACATCTGTCAGCACTGAATTTGATGTTCATATGTTATACCATCAATTGCTACTCTTTGGAATGGGGTCTTTAAAGCCAAAGAGACCGTCTTCTTTGGTTCAGTCTTTCTGAATTTCTTGTGTGTGTTGCTGAAGCATCCAATGCTGGCCTTCCTCAAATGCTGAAGTCTTTCTGTGAAGCTCACAGTGAGTGCTGCTCCCTGCTTTAGAAACCAGCTGTGTTTCTTCAACCAGTGGAGGCCATGGGAACCTACCTGTTTAATCTCTGGAGGTACTTGCTGTACTCGTTAGGGGTCTAATGTGTGTCACTGCTAGCCCCTCAGATGGTTCGGAGCTTCTCAGGCTGCTTAGTTTGGCTTTGTCACCAAAATATGTGATTTGAATTAAAGCACATTTCCAGCTATTCAGTCAACACTAGAACTGCAATTGAAGTCTGGGGTTTGAGTTCTCCTTACACACTCCTGTAACTGTCATGACCAGTAGTACATCAGTACCATGTGTGAGCAACTTGTTAACTTGAAAGAGAACTAACTTGGTAAAGAAGCCCCACCAAATTCATTAGTTTTTACTCTTACCTGGCTGAATTTTTGTGGCAGGGCATTAGCTCTTGTGCCACAGGAAAGAAAGGAAGGAAGGTTTTCCCATGGCAAGAAGCTGTTTTCCCTATGAAACTACCCCAAGTGGTAGTTTGCTCTATGAAACTACCCCAAGTGTCCTGGTCAGGGTTTAATTAAAATATGTTGTCTATTCAGTTTATTTTTCTTGTTTGTTATAGCCAGTTAGTAAAATCTGCAGTTGGAGTTACTGGGGACAATTCAGTAATAATTTAATATTATTGAAAGAATGAAAGTTCTTTATAGTCTTATGTGAAGACAAATGCTTTGACTTTTTACCAGGGCCTCTACTGACAAAAACCCCCACAGTTTAAAAATGAGAGAGGGTTCATGTAGATAAGGGTGAAGGTGAGGGTGGTGTGGCCCTGGTACAGATTGCCCAGAGAAGTTGTGGCTGCCTCATCCCTGAAGTGTTCCAGACCAGGTTGGATGGAGCTCTGAGCAGCCTGGGGTGGTGGAAGGTGTCCCTGCCCATGGCAGGGGGTGCAGCAGGATGATTCTTAGCAGTCCCTTCCTAAACCACTCAGTGAGTCTGTGATTTAGGATTGAGCATTTTTAATGACTTGCATAAAATTATGAATGTTGATCTTGGTTACTGTTAATTGGAACCTCTGTCTTCTTGACCCCAGAAAATTACATTGGATGCTTCAGTCATTTTTGGGCACTCTGAGAAGCTGTTTGATGGAGGTGTAATTTATTTGAAACTGAAATGTCATGCCTACTGAATGTTCTGTTTTGTTAAAGTTGCAAAGTTATGACTTAAAGTTGCCTGTAGAATATAATCTAGTGTTTGTTGACTTGGCCCTCACCGAAACTGCAAAAATGTGACAAGGCATAAATTAGCCATGAATGCTGCAGCCTGAAATACCTCGGATCATGCTGTTGTGCAGGTGGGAGACTTCAGTAAGACGAAGTTGGTATATTTTGGATAGATGTGGGGAGTGTGCCTGTACAGGTTGGAGAGGCACGTAAGCTGCCTTCAAAGCTCAAATCAAGTAGCCTGAAGGTAATGTTAGCTTTTAGCTAAAACAAGGTATTTGCAGCTGACTGAACTAACTTATACAGCTTGGGAATATGGGAACTTCCTGCAGTTCAAATACCCATTTCTTGCCTGGAAATAGGATCATGTTTGACTTCAAAGCTGTGCTTCAATCTGTAGGACCATTAATGTCTTTGAGCAATTTCTAACAGCTGTCTGCCTGTTGATTTCAGGTATTCTATTTAAATGCCTGAAACTGGCCTAATGGAAGCTGCAAAAGCAAGATGCTTTTTCCTAAGTGGCTATCATTTCTCTTTTAAGTGATTTGAAGTGCATATTGCAGTGAATGCTAAACATAGCTCCAGTTTCAGCATTCCTTTTAATATTTCATTTTATATTAAAATCCTGATCAAGTAGTTATACTGAATGAAAGGCTATCAAAACTGAAAACAGACAGTTCTACTACCCTGGTGCCTGCAAATTAGGATTTTAACTGTTCCCTTAATGAATTTTGAAAGACTTGATTTTAAGTGCTGCCAGTTGAGAAGATTAATTATCTGTAGGCCATTGAATTTTAGAGAGTAATAGGCTTATTACCAGACTTATGGGTGAATTTGAAATTGGTGCCTCCATGGAAGAAAAATTGGTAGTTATTTAAAACATGACAAAATGAGAAAAGGTTTGTGAAATGCCTGGCTGTTGGAAGACTTCTGTCAGAGCATATTGACTAAATGACCTTCCAAACACAATTCCACCTGCTAAATTAATTTGGGGATGGGCATATATGTGTATGCAATTTGTCAGTCACTTTTGGAAAATATTAATAAATTACTAAAACTAGCTAGCCTAGGTGAAAAGCTAGACTCAAGTTACCTTCTGATTTGTTGAAGTTTGCTTGAGTCAGGAAAGACTCGAGGAAAAACTGAATTTCTATTCCAACAACAATCTTAGTCTGTGTTAGCTGTTGAAGAGTCTACAGCAAACTTGATATTTGTTGACGAGGTACCTAACTGTGATGCCGGCTACTTCTGAGCTATTTATCTGACCTTTTTTTTGGGATGCAGTGTCCTGTGGCATTTGGCAGTGAAAAGTCCCAAGGGAGGTAGGTATTTGTTTAATGTGAAATCTCAGTGTTAATGTGTCTCTTGTTTTGGTTTGTGTTTTTAGGGATCAGACGGGAATCTCCAGTTCATTGCTTGCTGAGTGTTCTGTCTGGTGGCAGTCATGTCATCCATATTGCCATTCACTCCACCAGTTGTGAAGAGACTTCTAGGGTGGAAGAAATCTGCTGGAGGCTCTGCAGGGGCTGGAGGTGGTGAGCAGAATGGTCAGGAGGAAAAGTGGTGTGAAAAAGCAGTGAAAAGCTTGGTCAAGAAGCTAAAGAAAACAGGACAGCTGGATGAACTTGAGAAGGCAATTACCACTCAGAATTGCAATACAAAATGTGTGACAATACCAAGGTAAGTGCTGTTGTGTTTGAAATTGTTTATAGCCACTTAAGAAATGGCTAAATGGATGCTCAGACCTTCTGTGAGCAAAGAACTAAAAAAACAGTTGCATGCTTTTGATTCTTGAAAAATTATTTAAAACCCACATTGGATTTATATAGTGCTTGCTTATAACTGAATCACATGCTTTGTGAAGTCACAATTTCTTTACACTTCAATTTTCATGGCTATGTAGGTTCCTGTTTGTGTGTATTCTGGTGATGTTTAACATTGCTCTCAGTTTGTAGCACTGCCTTATGCTTTTATTTAATAACCCTGTCAATACTTGGGGAGGGGGGCATACTGGAGCCAATACTTCCACTTAAAAAAAAATCCCAAAAAGACTAGTTTTTCCTTGGTCAACACTTCAGTCATCTAATTATTTTCAGTTATATCTGCTAGTTTAAATTGTACAAGCTACCTCCATTCTCCCTTTTGAAGGTAAATTTTGTCTTTGGAGGCAGGTTGTCTGAAGACCAGTATATTTACTGTAATTATTGTTATGGTTTAATGAAAACATTTTTTGTTTCATAACTTGGGGTATTTGTAGAATTGCTCTTCTGCTCCTGATTTGTATAAACATTTAGATGAACAACTTGCACTCTACCCCTTTGATTTTCCCAGCTTAATTCATAGCAACTGCTGTGCAAGAGCAAGGGTTGTGTTTGTAAGTATAATGCAGTCTGCTCTTGATTCACGTTGCACTGAAGTCCCACTGGGGTGCCTAGGCAAGCTGATTGTATCTGACAGAAGTATTAAATGACTTCACAGGTGTGTTTTTCCATGAAAAAGTTAGAGGGTCTCACTTTTCTGGGCACTTAAATCACTCAACACTAAAATTATTTCTAGGGGAGAGGAACTACATCTGGTTTATGAACTTAATTTCTGTATTATCACATTCATCCCAGCTACGTTTAAACTTTGTATTAATCACAGTGCAAACCAGATTTGACTGGTGTCACTAATGATTCCGTATATCAAATGTGTTGTAGCTGTTGTCTGATAATGGTTTCAGCATTCTGTTTTAGATTTGACATAGCTGTCTGGGAAAGTCATGAGTATGTCCTGAATGAATGACTACTTTAATTCTTTCTGTTTTTCTCTTTTCACCTTTCATTTCTAACACTGCCCTGTGCTTGTATTTTCTTCCCTAGAATATACCCAAAAATTTCTGGCTTTCCCTACTGCTTTTTTCCTTTTGCCAGATGGAAACAATAAATTAAAAAATATTAGCACTCTTGCTTACTTTATTATCAGCAGACAAGATTGGAACCTGTAAAGTTAGATATTTCTTGAGATGGCTCTTATTATTTAGCAAGTCTTTACTGTAACTGAGATGAAGTGCTTAACTGAAACGTGTTTCACATGACGGAAGTTAAACACACGATATAAAATGTGTATCTAAGTTCTGGAGCTCTTGGATTTTCTAGAGCAGTAGATATTTCTGCTTTGGAAGAACAGATGTCTTCACTGAATTTTGTTAAAAGATATGAACAGTATTTTAATACAATATTATTTTTTAATAGACTCTATAAAAAGTATGCCTGCATGACCTTTAATGCTAAAGTAGACATAATAAATAATTCTTTAAAATGGAATACAAATATTCTGTGACCAGCAGTTCTTGCTGTTCTGTCCTCCACTCAGCTGTAAAGAGGACTGGAAATGGGTTTTACTCCTCTTGAGTACCTTAGGCATAACTCAGGAAGAGTTCAAGTGATGTTGGCTATTATACAAGGTTTATTTTTAAATTAAAAAGTGGCTTTGGCATTGAGGGTCATGGTGATATCAGGGTTGGCAGCAGTGCCATACAGAATTTTTGAATTTCATGGTTAGCTTTTGTATTGTTGATATTATTTCACTTTGACAGCAGTAGTCTGGGTTCCCAAGAAATTACAAACGCCAACTCAGTACTGTAATGACTTCTTGGAGATTCTGTTCTTGGATTTAGTAAGTTAATGAAACCACTGCTTGAGACCCACTTTAATGAATGTCTTAAAGATCTGCAGATCAGCAGGGATAAATAATAAAATGCTGAATTTGAAACTTTTTTCCTTACTAGTCAGCAGGAAGTTTGTGGTGCCAAGCTGCTGAGATGCAGTTCTGATGTGACAGCTGGGCTAGCTCTCCAAATGTTGTTCTGTTTGGGGAAGGTTTTTGTGTGTTGTTTTTTTTAGCTAGCTTTAATTTTACTAATACTGTTTAATTCGGTGTAGTACTGACAACTGCTGTGGGATGCTTCTCTTTGCCACTATTGCACTTTTCTCACAAGGAAAGTTTCAGTTACGCTGTTACAATTTTCTGGACCCCTTGGAGATTTCCAGAGAGTTTGATACAGTGTTTAACTCTAGTATGCTTTTTCATCATTGAAACCTAAAGCATCTGAACTCCCGCAGACTTTCCACAAAATTGAGAGTGCCTTGAGCAAAAGTTGTAGTAAATCACCTACTAAGAAATCTGCATTTCTTACTGTGTGTCATCAATAATCGTGCTGAATCAGGTTGGTTCTGCTCCTGTGCTGTTTGTCAAGGTGTCTGCACACTAAGGGAGGCTGATCCTGTGTGTACTACACAAAAGCTGCTCATGTGGTAATTAACACAACTTCTTATGAGACTAATGGAGGTTCTGAGAAAGCAGAAGCAAACAGATGGAGTGGGTGTTGGCACTGCACAGCAGGACTGCTTAGCTCTTCATAAGTGGGTCAGTAATCTAGAGCAGAGGCTAAATAAGTACAGAAGTCCTTTTGACACTAGCCCTCTAAGTAATTTGTAGTTATCTTGCTGAATCCTCCCAGCAAGCCAGTGGGATTCTAATCACATAATCCCTGTGTATTCTGAAACTAAATGTTGGCACGTGAGTTCACTTTTTTAAAATACATAATGAAGTTGGTGGCATTTAAGAACTTGTCTTCATGTTCTCCCTTGCAGTTTTGACATGGGCACAAGATGCATTCAGTGGAGAACCAGAGTATGAGCATCCTTCTTCTAATGGAGCAGTTTGTTCCTTCTTAGCCTGGATTATTCTTTTGAATCAGAATCTTAGACTAGTTTGGGTTGAAAGGAATCTTAAAGATGATATAGCTCCAACTCCCCTTCCATGGCTATGTGCAGGGGCATCTTCCACTAGACCTGGGTCCTCAAAACCTACTCCATAAATGCTTTGTAACTAGTGATAGCTAAAATCCAAGCATTTAACAAACCAAACCATGCCATGTAGTGAATAATCAACTGTCGTATTCATTCTCATTTATCTTCATTATTTAAAAAGTTGTTTCAGTGGCAACAGCACAGAGAATTGGAATCCAAAGTATGGAAACAACTAGTTTCAGCATCCCAGTATTTTGATGTGACCAGCTGAGTAGTTTTTCTCTCTTAAAAAGAGTACAGATATGCTTCATGCTTTACTTTCACTTCTTTTAAATGTGACCAAAATAGAACCAGTTGCTTTTGTAAAATTGTAACAACTAATGAAAGAGTTTAGTTGGGTCAGGTTTGGGATAATATTGTCCTGAACTATCATAGTTACTATTTTTTCAAAATTGGAAATAAAATGAAGAAAAAAAAAAGGTAGGGGGAGGGAAGCATTGAATTTGGACAAATTTTTGTTGGCATTAATAGCAGTAGTTATATTACAGCTATTACATATGGTTGGGTTTTGATACTGTGTATGGAATACTAGTTAACACTTGAATCTCAGCTTTAATTGAAGGCCTTAGTTCCTGCAGAGGAGGTAAATTCTACTGCTACTTTATATTAAAGTGCATCACAAACACAGAGCAGTATTGAATGTTGATGGAAAGTGATCTGGCAGATTTTTGGCTGAAGTAAGGTTTAAAAACTAACTTTCTGAAATAGCAGCTCTCAGACTTTTTGCTGGGGTGCTGGTACCATGCAGGTGCTTCAGAGTCTCAGGTGAAATGCAGCAGTTTCTTCCAGGGCAGAGTAAGGGCTAATACTCCTGTCAAGCTCTTGCATTTTAGCCTGCTTTGCCATTAGAGTTTTAGTATTATCTGGTCTTACATGTGCTCTCTGTCCCTCTCGTTTAACTTGAGGAGAGTATCCCTGAGCTGTGGTTTTCAGAAGCTTATTTTTGCTTGTTTTTCTGCAGCTTCCCAATTTTGACAGAGAGAGTGAGAGTAATCCTGACATTTTTTTGAAGAATGTAGATGGTCTATGGAATTTACAGTCCATAGTTAGATTTCTAGAGCACCTGGCTTCTACTTCCAGTAGAATGAGTTGAATTCTGAAGTTTCGTATCATTCAGAATCAAAGAAAAAACTCTACAATGGGTTCCATGGTTTTGGGAATGTGGAAGGTTGTGAGGGAGTGTTGGGAATGTGAAGCAGACAGCTACAAAAGAAGTGATTGGTTGTAATTACTGATCAACTTCACTAAAATTAGTGTTTCTTTGAGTTTTTTAGGATGAAGTAATAATAACTCAAGTATTTTAAAGCCACATTTGTATGGCTTTCACTTCATCCAATAGTGAAGGCTGGTAATTTTTTTAACTACTCCCATGGGACTGATCACACCCTGATTTTTCTGGGAAATAAGGTGTTGATATTCTGAATGTAATGCTTAAATAACTTCTTTATATTCTTTCTTAAAGGAAGTAAAAATATAGTAACATATATTGATTGCATCTGAAGGCTGTAATGTTTTTGGGTTTGGTTGTTGTTTGGTTAGGGGTTTTTTTATGAAGTAAATATCCATGTGACTTCTTAGCCTTGAAACAGTGCTCTTGATGCTGAAGTGAATAATGCTATTGACACTTGACTTCTCTTAGACTTGCTTAAAGCATGCAGGAAATAAATCCAGTATATCTTAATTCTGCTGTTTTTCTGGTGTATTCTGCAATGCCTCGGTACTTAAAACTGCAGAATCTGATGAAAATTTATCAATCACATGAAAAGGCCATTTGACATGATCAAGATCCTTTAGAGAAACTGTGTTTCTCTATTATATTGGTATTATTCCTTCGGTTGCTTCTTCTGCAGCCCTTTCTTCATTCCCTGCAGTGAATTAGCACTGTGGATAAGACAAGGAGCCTAGGCATGGCTTATGGCACATGTTACAAATTGTTTTCTGAAGATTGGCTCCCTTTATTACTTACTCTGAGCCTCCTTACATGAAACTCACAGGTGCTGATCACCATGTCTACACAAGAGTTAGCAGCAGGAGTACACTGGGCAGAGAAATGCCCTGCTCAAAGATGGGGCAACTGGCTTGGAAGTGCTGTTTGAAAACAAACAAATCTTTTAAAATTATGGCTTTTTGGTGCCTTTTTCTTCACATAACTGAGTAAAAAGTAGTTTTAGGTGTAAAGAGCACAGTTTTTATTGAAAAAAATCCCCTCTTCTACCATTTAGCATATTTTCTTGAATTCCTTGGGAGTATTTGTCAGGAAAGTGATCACATAGCTGCATGCAGTAACCTAGTTTTAGGAATGCTTTTGATCACTGATAGAGCAGAGTTGTCAAGATGATGTGGCTTCTAGAATAGATTGTTTTCAGGCTTTAATATCTTTCCCCAAAATAGTTTACCTCAGAGGAGAGCAATACAGGTACTCCTTTGTTCCTTCTCAGGTTAAAGCCATAGGACATGGGTGATTTCAGCAATTAAACTGGGGAGCAGGGAAAGTTCTCTGGCAACTGTTCTAGGAGAGTTCCCAACATCTGCTAAGATAGGAGCAAGTTGGTGAAGAGGATAGCAGTGGGCAATTGGGTTGGCACAGTAGATCCTAAAATAACGTAGCAATCCAGACAAAGGTGAAGCTTGTTTTCTCAGCAACAAAACTTGGCACTGTCTGATAGTTTGTAGCAGAGCTGGGATAATTGACTGTTCAAATTGGGGATGCACACTTAATCATCGTTTAATACATAAAAAACTTCCTCAAACCATATAGTACTTCTCAGTCTGGATGCATTCAGTTGGATGTAAATTAGTTCTCTAAATGTATCAAAACTATAGTTGAACATCTTAAGCTTTCAAAAATATGTTTTTATGATTTTTAAGACAATGCTTCAAAGTTCAGTGAAGTGCCATTTTTATTGCTGAGATTGCAGGAATAACATGCTTGTAAATTGTCTGTTGATAAACTGATTCCCTTTTCTCATTATTGAGGATGGAGCAGACCCCCTTCCACTTTTCTTTGGCTTTGTTATAAAGAATTATTTTTACTGAAATTCCAACAGGAGAAATCTTTTCTGGAAGTATGGCAAGAGACCACTGAGATTTTGGGCAGTGTTGGCCAAGATTGGCTTCCTAATCCCCTGCTCCTCCTCGTGATAGGTGGTGTTGTGAATAATTGAGGTGTGTTCATTGGAAAGGGGTAGCAGGAAGATCAAACTGCCCTTGCTCTGCAGTCCCATAATTATGGATGAACTTAAATATTGTTCTCTGTAAAAGACTAAAGGATGTGGTTATAGACAAAAGGATGCTGGCCCTAATTACGTAAAATGACATGTTCAAACTCTGGGTTGCAAAACACCTTTAGATGTTGCATGGACAAATACAGGGAAATAAAAATTCACCTGAGGTTTGACTTCAAGTCTCCCTGAAACTTTTAATGTCTAAACTTGAGTTTAACAATTAATATGACAATGTTGGTAATGTTACCATGTTAAATACTGCTATTCCTTCTTTTATTAACCCTTTCAATATAATTTCCACATTGTAGCATAAAACCAAATTTTGTTAGTTTTCTCCTATTTGATTCATGATATTGGTGTATTTAATGTGCAGAGTAGGACACAAGATTTATATGAGCACAAGGTAATGTTTTTTTGTTTGTTTGTTTGTTTTCTCTAATAGCTTAATTTTCTTCTACTGCCACTTCCTACTGAAATAGTCTCTCTCCAGGGATACCTTAGAGCCCCTTCAGGTACCTTAAATGGGCTGCAAGAGTGGGACTTTGGACAAGGGCCTGGAGTGATAGGCCAAGGGGGAATGGTTTCCCAGTGCCAGAGGGCAGGGTTAGGTGGGATATTGTGAAGAAATTCTTTCCTGTGAGGGTGGTGAGGCTCTGGCACAGGGTGCCCAGAGGAGCTGTGACTGCCCCTGGATCCCTGGCAGTGTCCAAGGCCAGGCTGGACAGGGCTTGGAGCAACCTGGGATAGTGGAAGGTATCCCTGCCCATGGCAGGAGGTGGAATGGGATGAGCTTTTTACTTAAATTAAGAATAGCAGTTGTGTTCAAGTGTAATTGAGTGAGGTTTAATTGCAAATACTAAAACATAACAGTTAACTTGTTTTGTGGCACAGCTGTGGCTGGTGGTGAGGACTGAATTGCTGTAGCTGAGGTTAAGCTTTAGTGTAGACATAGCTCAGGTTACAGCATCTTACAATGATGTCATCCTGAAAAAGGAAGTCTTAGAGTATTAAACAAAGATACTTAGGGCTGCCAGTTTTAAGCTCGTGCAATTCAGGAAGCCATGTGACTTACCCACATAATTTGTTAGAGTTGGTGTGCCAAGCAGAGAGTATTGGCATGTCATTTGAGCTAGGTCAATGTGTAAAAATATAAATGTGCAAGATACTTAGCCAGTAGCAAAATGCTGTGTAGTTCAAAGGAACTTGTCTCTCGAGTCAGGAGGAAAACATGTTGAATTTTGAGGATGATATTGAATACTAACTGGAACACTGGATAAAGGCTCAGGGAATGTGGATTCTGGCCTTGGTTCTGCTGCTTTTTCCCAGGTAACCTAACTTTTTAATTTGCTATAATTTTTCAATCTGTAAATGGAGGGTGTTTTTTTTGAAGAATTGTAATAGTGCCACCTTCACTGCTGTAAGATGTATTAATTGTTTAGGGAGTAAGCTTAAAGTATTTTTTGTCATTGCAGTATCAGTGATGTGATAGCAAACTCAGAGGTGAAAATTTGAATGGTTAGAACTGGTGAAGATTCTTCATTCAAAGTAGTATTGCTCTTCATTAGGATTGCTTTAATGGTAAGAAGCAGGAAGAGTCAGAATCAAAAATAAGTGTTAGAGTAAGTGTTAAAGCTTGCTTAATTTTTTTTTTTTAATGTGCAATTATTTGTCAGGTTAACAACTGATGCTGGGGCTATTTGTGTTACTTTAGCACCTTACCTGCTCAGTAGATTCTGGTAGAAAGCTCTGACTAGGAAGAGTAATACCAGCATCCTGACAGTTCATGCTGCCGTTAAGAAGACATATTAGTCACTTTAAAAAAAAAAACCTAGTTGACTGTGCTTTGTCAATACTGAGCCCAAAATTATCTCATAAATAGTAGTTATTTTATTCTCCAACAAAGGAATCAGTCTTTACCCAGTTCCAGTCAATGCTAAACTGTTCCCTAGCTTGCTGTGGTAACTTATGCCTTTATATCTCACCAGCTATTCACTGTGGTGATGATTCCTGTCCACATTTTATTCTTCTTCTGTAGAAGTCAGCCATTTTCATTTTCTTGGTACTGCAACAAAACACCTGAGTGCTGTTTTTACTGGTATGAATGTTTTATGACAACCTGCCCAATTTTACAGGAAAATCTTCTCAAATTTGTAGCTCAAGCTGTTTTTCTAGGAAGAATTTATAGGATAAAGAAGATACTGCAGTTCCTTTACTGCTTGCAACTTTGAACACAAATAGCTGGTTAATAGGCTCCCTACTGATTTAATCCTGCTTGTAATGTACACCTGCTAATTTAATAGAAGTAATTTCCCATGTCTTTTTTACTACTTGGGTTTTTTTTTTCACTTACTCTGACTCAGTTGCACTGCTGATTGGTGGAAAGCTACTAAAATTTACTGTGTACAATGCCGTAGTCTCATCATGAACAGCTTTCTTTGGCTTCTGTCACGCTGCATTGTTTGAAGCTGACTGGCAGGATACAAGAGAACAATCGGGAGCTGGAGTAAGTTCACATCTCACTGCATATGCTTTAGAGTTGGCAGAAGAACAATGAGGTTGGGGAAATCCCCGTGAACAAGTGCTGCACAGCAATCTGACTTCAGCGTTTGTGCAGAAAAGATTCTCCAAACTGTTACTTTTCATTACAAAACGTACTAACAAGTTTTAGAGTAAGAGAAAATTTTTACTAAGATTCTTGGCTCATAATTGTAGGTGAAGAGACCCTTTTTTGGGTAATCAGTTTGTTATTTTCTTGAGTATTGAGAAAAGCCCAGTGCAAATGAAGTTTTGCTTAAATGCAGAATTTCAAAGTTACTGATTAGTTGAATTAGTGAGTTACCTCCCAGAACTGGTCTTTACTTCCCCTTAGTTTTGTGGAAGACTTCAAGCTGAGTTCCTCTGACACTTGAAATAATTTCAACTCATGCTGCAGTTTTGAAGTTTTGAACATGAATAAAGGCTTATACCAACTGATGTGGAATATTGCAGCTTTGTGACACAGAAAGTCATGTTTGAAATAGTTTTTGACTCCGGTGTTTGGCTGAAAAAGTCTTTTCTCTTTAATAGACAACTCCAATGTTCGTCTCATGGACTTCAGCTACATATATCAGGAGTGGCTTCTGAACCTTGCAGTGTTT
Source organism: Lichenostomus cassidix (assembly GCF_008360975.1). Taxonomy (NCBI): domain Eukaryota; kingdom Metazoa; phylum Chordata; class Aves; order Passeriformes; family Meliphagidae; genus Lichenostomus; species Lichenostomus cassidix. Next base: position 73,092,552 of record NC_139511.1, on the reverse strand, counting down.
GCATAAGCCTACAGCAGCACAGCCTCCTGTTACCCAAGCTTATTGATAATTCTTTACTATCTTTATGTCTGTCATAAATATCCCCTTCTGCTACAGTGGAGGGAACTTGAATATAACCTTTACAGCCATACCAGGGAAGGGAATTCAGATGTGTCCATACCGATGAATTCTGCAAAGCTAATAACAAAAATGCTCTTTCAGTTCTTTTGCATTTTAAATTTGGATGTCTAATGTTCTGTTTGTCCCATGTACCTGTCTTGCAGACTGATGCCTTGTCTAAGCACAGTTAGTACCCACAAATTAATGCTTTGCTGTCTACTGTGTCTCAATTCGATTAATATAGGAGGAAAACAGAAGGGCTTTACCTAGTGCAAACTGCATTAGTGGCAGACATTAAAAAAATTCTGTAATTCTGTTCACTGATGGGAAGACACTTTTACTGGAGTCAAGTGCCAGTGTGTTTGTTGATCCTCTGGGAACCCCCCAACGTTTTGGCCAGCAACCATAGACATTCCACGAAGGGTTTAAGCAGCTTTCTTTCTAGCAAAATCCATGTATTTGTTAACTTAATGTTCCGTGGGCCTTTGAAACTCCCATCTTTTTGGCTGCCACAGGACAGAGAGATAGAGCAGGGCAACTGCCACCTCAGCATAAGGCAGGTGGTGGTAGATCAGGGTTGACTTCTGATAGGTGGAGTGAGCAAAAGAAATTGTTGGATGTCCTGGGAAAGAGCTTTACCTGTTAAGCAATTGGATGTGAGGCAAGAGCACTTGTGGGCACGGTCTTCAGATGCATGTTGTGGGTGTGGATCATGAGCAAGATGTTGAAGACTTCAGGACTTGGCCAAGGTCTTAACACATCCTTTCTGCCTAAGCTCTAATCAGCAAAGCTTGGGAAGTAGATTTTGGTTCTTACTCTAGAGGGGTCTCCTTCATATTCCAATTTTCTGATGACAGTATCTGCTGTGGGGTCCCATGTTCTCTTCCGGGCCTGAGGAGAGTAGAGGTTTCTGATTAGGCACCTTGGCTATTAGCTTCTTGATTTTGCCTTACCAAAAGCATATAAGGTAACACAATATCTCAGCAAACATGCAAAGTGCATTTTAAAGGTAAAATACTGCTTTCTTCTATCTCAACAATGCAACTCGTTCTCTTTCTTCTCTTCAACAATGCAACTCTTCAAGGCTTTTTATGGCTTTCTTGCTAGTTTTGAATTTTCTTTAATATTCCTCATTAAATATGGGCATTGTCAGTGTTGGTGATGTCATTGTCAGACATGATTTTGTATTTTTTTGGCAAACAGTGATGTCACAAGTACCATTCAGCTCTCTGCCTCAGTGTTAGAATAAGTGTTGGGGAAGCTTTCTCTAAGCCTCGAACTTAATTTGAAATTCTTTATAGGAAACACTTACACTTTAGGTATATTATAGTTGGTTTTTCTTTAAGTTTTCATAAAGACAGTCTGTTGTTTGGGATATGTATCAAGGTCAATGTATTCTCTGCTTCACCAGTTCTGTGCCAGGTGTGCATGGCTTGGGCTGCAGCAGGGATCACTGGGTTTAGTGGCCTCCCTGCATTGAGCACTTCATAGCATATATCCTGTGTTTTTCTTCTTGGGGTTCTCGAGATTGGTGTGTAATTTGTAGGGGCTGTCCAGAGAAGGGTTCAGTTTGAAATGAGGTATTAAAAGATCCTGTAACAGTCATTCGAAGAGTAATCTTTTTGCCAAGTTAACATACGTTTTGAGGACTGTGGGCAAGAGAAATATCTAGCAGAGCTAACCTCTCCCCCTCACTACCCCAGATACACAGTAGCTTGAGAAGGTTAATAAAAACATCTCATGTTTTCTCAGCTGTCCCTCAGTTGCAAAACAGCCCACACAAGTGGTAGCATCAGCCTCTCACCCACTTGGAGGATGATGGACTACTCAAGAAAAATTACATTACTTGGCCCTTGCTTGGTAGCTGTACCTGTTAGCTTGTGGGGAGAGCTTTCACCACACCTACTGTGACTAACAGTGGTTAGAGAACTTGAGATAAAGGTAATTTTTTAATGTCTGTTGAAAGTATGATCTTCTGTGAGATTTGTCTGCTGTTAACAAACCAATTTGTTGTGGATAGATCAGCCAATATTGTGATGGATAGGTCTTCATATACAGATACATTGTTGTTTGTTATTTCTGATTTTCAGGTCTGTAAAGAATGATGCAGCATTAACCTGTGAAAATGCACTGGGTGTCATCTCAACCCGCTGCCTGATATTATCATAGAGCAGTTTAAGTTTCTAGAGATGAGAAATGGCAGCAGTCAGAAAACCTTTATTGGATATAATAATGTAACAAATGAAAGCAGTGTAGGAATTCCAAGTTACCATTTCAAGAATGTCATCTTAAAGCATAAACAACCTCAGAGCTTGTGGATTCATATGGTAGTAGGTTTTTCTTTATTGTTGGTTTTGGGATGAGGTTTTTTTGTTGTTTGGTTGGGTTTTTTTTTTTTTGTTTGTTTTTTGTTTGGTTTTTTTTTTTGGTTGGTATTTTGTTTTCTTTTTTGGTTGGGTTCCCTCCATCACTTGGTTTGTCTTCAATGAGCTGCCATTGTGAATGCTGTTGTACACTTGTCATCTTCACTAGATACAGGGCATCTAGGAGTTGGTTTTAATGGCTGTTTTTGAACACCTGATGAGGAGCAGCTTTTCTGTGCTTAGGTTCTTATCTCCAGTTAGACTGCCTCAGTTTGTGATATGCAGAGCTGCTGAAAGCTGTGGTGTTTGGTTGTGAGTAGGGAACTGCAGGGCAAGTTTCCCAGCAAAGCTGTTAGCTCATGATTTCCGTGGGCTGCTTTTGGATGCTCCACATCTTTGGTCTTTGAGCATAAAACTTGTGGCCAACTCTCTGTTGAGTCTTGAAGGAGGCTGAGCTGCATTGCATGCCTTTTATTTCTTAGTCCTGAACACCACCTCTGTGCTGCTTGACCTTGCCATTTAGAAGTTGTCAGGCTCTACTCTCCATCTGACTTTGAACAGGGAATAGAGACTCCTTGATAGGGTCTGCATCTGAACAGACCATATGGACAATGAGAAAAGAAATAAATATTTTACTTCAGCTTGGTTTCCATGGCATCCTGGGAAAATTGCTCTTGAACTTTGAGGTGCTATCCTTCCAGGATCTCCTAGCATTGAGACAAAAATAAAGGTAGCACTGATTGTTGTTGGCTGCTTTATTCTCTCTGACAACGCTGGGCTAACATGTCAGGGTTTGGGAGAAGTGAGGACAATGAAGTGCTTTGAAGAGCCTTATTATCTGTATTTTTGCCTATGTAGGCAGTTTGTTGCACATGTGACCAGGAAGAAGTGTGCCTTTAGAAAAGGCAACAGAAGCATATACTGTTCATCAAGATGACTTGTTGGCCCAGCACTCAGCAAAACTGGAGGAAACTAGCTACTGGCCCTGAAACAAGCACTGGGCAGCTCAGATGTTGGGCTCTAACAGTATCTTTTGTACATCATGTTCCACTTTTGTGTCCCCTGTGGACATCCTTGAAGTTTTAATCTGAAGTCAATGGGAGTTATTCAATGACTTTTTTTTTTTCTTTTCCCACAGTGTTAGAGAGGTTAATTGCATCCTGTGCCTCCTGCTTTTCTGGCTATTTTGATGTGTTAATTTTTTTTAGCATACATCCATTTATAAGGAAGGTTACTAAGTCATTTTCATCAGTTCAGATGCTGCATTTTGTATTTGATGTAATGGTTTTGAATATACTTTATAAAATTCTATGTAAACTTTATTCGTAAAAGCATTCTGAAAGATGAGAGGTTGTGTAATGGTTCCTGATTTATATTCCACTAAATATGCACATACATAAATGTTTTTTCTTGGCTGTAGTGTGTACTGAATGTGTATTTGGGGTGGAGGGAGGCAGGGAGATAAGGTGTAGTTACAGTTTTCAGCAAGTAATCTGTGTCTTCTGCTTGAAGCAGAAAGATCTGCTTTTGGATTCTGGGAAAGAAAGAAAACCAATTTCTTTCTTTTCTTTTTTTATTAGTAACTATACAAGGCCAGTTGCTTAAATAAGTAAATCTGAGGGGTTAGAGACACTTGACGAAGCACTCCTACTTGTAGGAGCTCAGTGCCCCTCTCATGCTTTTGTTTTGTTGAGTTTGTGCTGAGAGAGAAATCTGTGCTTTCAGTTCTGCAAGAACATTCAGTCTGGGGCTTTGTAAGACATTACTTAATATCCTTTCCCTAGACTTGCCAGGCTCTGTTTCTTCTTCGAAGAATGGGAGATTCTGGTGGCAAACTGCCTATCCCACCTGTAGTTGTGTGTAAGTGCATAGAAATATTTATTTGCTCTGGTTGCTAATACTGCCCTTTAACAGAACTTTTCTAGGGGTCTACTTTCCTACCCCAGGGTCTGTCACAGAATGGTCTCCATAGAAGAACCTTTGTCCAGCTCCTCTTAAAAGGCAAGTGCCACTGCAGAATGGTGTAAATAATTTTCAAGAAGAATTCATACCTGTGGTTTTCATTTGGCATTTGTTAACTTATTACCTCATCCCTGTAGCAGGTGATTGGAAGAGAAATCATTTATTTCATAGTGAATTACTGAATCTTTACATTTTCTATTGCAAGATAATGAGGTCAGGACCTCTGTAACTTGATGTCATTGACAAGCAGGAAGGGACTGTTGTAGCTTTGAGTCATTCCATTTGATGGATGTGTATGCCTGGTTCTGTACACTTTAGTGAGCACGTGACATTATGTCACTGTCATATGGGATGCTGGAGATACAAGTGAAAACATTGGTCAGTTCTGCAGGGATGCAAAATGATTTGAAGGAGGAGTATGGTAGATATCTCATGAAAGGAACTTAACGTTCATGTCCCTATTGCAGGTTGTTTTAGTCTTTCTTGAGTGAGCATAGTGCAACTATCCTTTCTCCTGTCACCCCCATCATGGGGAAAAGAGATGGAAGCAACATGCATTTCAGTAGGTGAGACACTTGGGTCCACCAGACTGCATTTTAGAGGAAGCTTTTGTTCAGGCAGTTGGCTATACAGCTAGCTGAGGTGCTTTTTGGAAAGACCTTTAATGTAGTTAGCTTTGCTCCTTTCTGGTTTGTAGGCATTTTAGGCTGTAAGAGTGAAAAGTGCTAATTGTCAGTATACAGAAAGGACTATCAAATCAGAATATAAAAGCAGCTACACATATTTTCATTTGAAACCCAGAATTAAGGAAACAATGATCAGGCAGATTAGGTAGGAGCTGTCTGCACTGAATACAATACTGTATGTAAGCCAGTGAACTTTTTTAATTGCTGACTTAGTTTCATCTCTGTCACACCTAAGCCTTTCAATTCAGTCTTTCCTATTATTGGAGTCTTTGAGACCCTCTCTGATCTAGCTCCAAGGGCTTGGTATATCTCCTCTTAGCAGTTCTTGAATCTTATTTGCATCAGGAAGAAGGTAACTGGTAGGAAAGGAAGGATTCTGTTCTACCATACTTCAATTCACTGGTTGTTTTCTCAAAGGTAGAGTCAGTGGAGTGTAATGGGCAGTGTATTCACAGGAGTACAGCTTCAGTGTAGATACACCAGTGATAAATTGGAGGCTACATCCATGTTGTGATGTTCCTGCCTTGGTGTCCTGCTCAGTATATTGCTCTGAAGTCTTGGATGTAAGCCCTTACATAGCAAGATTGATTTTTTTTTTTTTTTTTTTTTTAAACACTGTACAAGATACAGATCTTGAGTTTTTAGATTTCAGCCTGTTTCCACAGTTGAATTTTACAGAAACAGCCATGAGCAATGCTAAAGCATTGGCATTTGCCCATTTGTTAGAAAAAAATGGGATTCCATAAGTCTAGTGGCCATTTCTTACTGCTCTAATTCCAATTTGGATAGCTTGGTATAGCTCTTGCAGCAAATTTTTCATTTCTTTTCTGCCTCCTTCACAAAAAAACAGTCAAAGTACTAAGCCTAGTAAATGTCAGGCTGGTATAAAGGTGCTTGTATAAGTAACTTCTCCAATTCAAGTGAAAACCTGATAATCAAAAAAACATTTTTATGTTGTTATTGTTGTGTTTTTCTTGTTTAGTCTTTGAGTAAAAGCAGAGTGAAAACCAGCATGAGGCTTACTTTTATAGGGAAGGCTTTGCATGAGAATTCTAGAATTTTCATTTCAGCCACATCTCCAGCACTACAAATGTGTCAGAAAATGTAGGAGCAGACAAATTAGATTCAGTGGGAGAAAGACCCATGATTATAAGATGCAGGGGAAAGGTAAATGGAGAAGATTGCCGTGAGCATAAACTTGGCAAACTTGTTAGTGGCTGCAGATTCTGAAAGATGGGAAGGATTCAGGAAGGATATTAGGGGCTCAGAGTAATACTTCACAAATAAGCAAATTAGATGTCCAAGACCATTTCTGTAATGTTTTCTGTATAATGTGGGCTTTGACTAGCACAATGCTATTTGCATTTCAGGTTTTATCATATTTCTTGTGCTACCACTTCAGGTAAAGAGGAGGCTGTCAACTGAACTCAGTGCCTTTTAGCTCCTTTAGGGCTGTTCCACCTTGCAAGACTTTGAAGAAAAATGTGTAACTGCAGTTAAATATGAATTGTGACAATATTTAACAACTTCTTTATAGATTTTCTGGTACTTCATATGTAAATATCTTTGAAGTGATTTTGCCTGCTTTCATTTGATGTTGTGCTTGTGGCAAGCACTTCACTTAGTACAAAAAGGACCTCGAGCACACATCATTGCCAACACTGTAAATAGTGGCAGGATAGTTATTTGTTCATTCTGTTTCTCAGTAAAAATTGGTAATAAATTTCTAGTAGCAACAATCTATAATACAGCTAGACCAGCCTAAGTACTCTGTGTAATACAGTGCACGCAGTAAAACTCTGCTGGCTTCAGGTTTTTTAGTTACACATAAAGCACATCTCTCTAAAAATTAGTATTGTTGATAAGATCTGCCACCTTTATCCCTGGTTGTATGTCCTACTTTGCAAATGCTCTTGGGAAAAGTGCAGGAATGTCTTGGAGTATGTGCAGTGCCACATGTAGACACCAGCTTGTTGATGCTGTGGCCATGAATATCTGGACAGTACTTGCACATACCTGCTTGGATCTGCAAATCAGTATGTCTGTCTTTTAACTGCTTTGAGAAACTGATCCTAATTAAGCAGCCTACGTTGAGTACCAATAAGCTTTAATAGTTGGCATCTGGACATCAGTGAGGGGATTGTGGATTGAACTGTGTACCTACATCTCCAACTACTGATGTTTCTAGTTTAGAATTACTGCTGCTGCAAGCCAAGATGTAAATATCTTTCTGTATTCACTAAGATGAGGTTGTGCTGTCTCAGGTCATCTTACCCTGTTCAGCCTTCTCCTGCAGTGTCATTTACTACCTAATTATATCTAATACAAGAATTTGGTTTTGGGCAGTGTGTTCCAGTTGATATTATGTCCATGTGGGGGTTTTTTTGACTCAGGAAGATCAGTTAAGTGTTTTTCTTTAAACTGTTTCATCCATATAGGTTTTTTTGGTTGTTATGGATTTTGATATGGGTGTTATTCCTCCAGTAGAGATATATTACATTAAAACAATTTTGTTGCTTGTTCATGAGTGTAGCACAAACTGTGTTTGTCCATGTTAATTTTTTGATAGGCAGATCAATAATTTATCTGTATTTGCACCAGGACTTGATAGTCCAGTTTTTGTAGTAGACTTGCAGTTAACTGTTACTCCACTGAAGTAGTGGAATAATGACTGGGAACACCATCCTTGTCATGTAGATAAGGCACTAAAAATACTGTCAGGTAATCCTTAATAGTTGGGGTTTTCCTGTGTCCACATTTTTCTTGTGTACATCAGTGTTTTCTGTCTTACAGAAAGACAGTCAGTTTTGGCCATTTTGTCTAAACTGCGAAGCATTGCTACAGCTCATTGCTGTGTATGTAATTTCTTGCCCAGAGTGCAGGTTTTTTGAAACTCTGATTTTCCTATTAAAGGAAATGATGAAATGGAAGAACTGAAGACATACAGTGTACTGTTGCATACTGATGGCCACATTAAAGATTCTTCTCACCAGAGTTGCATGGTACTATCTGAAATGCTGCTCCTTATAAGCAGATAAAAAGTCAGGCTGAAACACCAGCTCTTACAACTCTTTCCACTTAAGGAAAGACTCTGACACAAATAGCTTTGATTCCACCATGTATTAACTTGTCTGATCATTTCTTCACCACATCAGTCCTCTGGTCAGACCTAAATAATTGTTCCAAAGCTCAGCTGTCCCAGGTTTAGTGTATAGGAGTTTAATGAGATAGCTGCTAGATTTGGAGCTTTCCTAAAAGTACCTGGGTCTCAAAGAGAAGTTCTTACTCCTTCCAAGTATTTTTTCAGCATTTCTTCTTTCTCTAGGAAATAGTTTTCTCTTGTTAGACCTCTGAATCACCTGGAAAACTGAGCCAAATTGGTGCTTTATATCCCTGAAGTCCCTTTTAATAAATTCACTTACTTGTGGTATCTGTAAAAGTAACAACCTACTATTCAAGCAGGGAGTGCTAGAGGCCGCTGAACATGGTGATTTACTGTTCTGAGCTAGTGTTGAAAAGTGTTGGAAGGATAAAAAACTAGCTTTTGTATTGTTGACCAGATGTTGACTTGTTTCTGTCAACAGTTTGTTTTGAGAACAGCAGTGAAAATGCTCCTTGGAATGAAAGTGTCCTTTCAGGAGAGAGGAAGTACATTAGCTTTGAACTTGTGTTTTGGAGTATATTTAAACACTGTCTGCACAGGAGGGTTTAGATACAGCATGGACACAGAAACCAAATTATATTTTGAAAACAATGATAGCTTACCATTGATACAGTGGAAAGTGGGTTCAAACCCAAACCCCCTTGTCTGGTAAAATACAAAGCCTGAAGTGTGCTTCTAGGCTTCAGCTTGAGTGCTTAGTGAAGGTGAAATGGTGATACGTCTTGGCTGCCTCCTTCCTAATAAATCAAACGTGCCTGGGAACATTCCCAGGCACCACGTCCAACTGGCTCAGGACTGCCTTGTCCATACTTCTCAGCCTTCAGCTGGTAGGGTAGGGGAGCTGCTCTGAATTGCCCAGTGTGAGTGGGTCCTGATGGTGTGCTACTCATAAACCTGGGAATTGTGTGGGAGACCAGTAATTGGCACGGCCTGATGCTGGGGAATGTCCTAGCTGCTTTCTAGCATACATGACCATGTTGCAGGGCCTGGGAATATTTCCAGACATGACTTGACTTATAAGTACAGATGTTAGTCCTTGATTCTCCTGAAATTTTTATGGACTAAGGCATGGAGAAGAGTTTTCACATCACAAGGGATTTTGGATGCTTCAAAAAGGTGGATTTAAGAGTGAGTGATTCCTGTGTATTTTGAGGCAGTAATTCTGCACTACTAAAAATCTGTACCTCCTGCCTTGCTTTCATATGGTTTTAGTGGTGGTTAAAACATCTTTCAGAATTCAGTCACCTTTCCAGCACCACCTTTCAGGGATGAGTAGACATGTCTGCCCTCTGTCAGGCGTTAGTTTGTGTATGAATGAACATACTGTGGCCTTTCGTGGAAGTACTGTGTATGAAGTATGGTTTTTAGGGTTGTGAGGAATTTAATTTTGATCGGGTGTGCGTGCATGTGAATATTGAGAGTCTTGATTTATTGCCTGGGTGACGTGGGTGAGGGGACGGTCTTGCACCTTGTAGGCAATGGATCTATTATGTCAGCAGGAAGTGGAGAAACCTCTTTATTTTTTTAGATGTTTCTTCCAGCAAACAGTAAAAGCTTTGTTGAGCTGACTTTATTGATCATATGGAATGATTTCCTTCAGGCTCTCCTGTGTTTTACTGTGCATTATTTGAGTTTAAGTACAGTCCTAGTGTGGATGAGCCAGTGAAACACTGATACTAATCCCAGCTCTAAGTAGATATGTGTCCCAGAAGATAGGATGTCATGTAAACCGATGACTGTTGGAGCAGTTCTGCTCTGGCTGATCACTCTTCTGTGCCTCCTGGCCTGTCCTTCCTCCATGGTGTTTTGAGCTTCATTCCAAGCTATGGCTCTGTCACACAGTCCCCTTCAGGATACTGTTTGTCTTTCTGTAGGTTGTGGAATATTCTGTCAGCTTTGATAGTTTGAATACTTATAGAGAGAAGAGGTTAGCAATATAAAATACTATTCCTGTTCATTGTGTTTTGGCAGGGGGGATGAAATTTTACTTTTGCATGTGCTATCTTAAAAGCCTTGTGAACCAAATGTGTGGCATGTCATGCTTACACCCGTGATGCACCCCACAATTTTGGGAACGTGTAATCTGTGTGACAGTGTCAGCTTTGGAGCACTGCTTTGTATGAAGGATCCATTGTTCAAAGGCAGTGAGCTGTCAGAGCTCACTGTGTCAATTAATATGCAGCAGGCTTTGTCTGCTGATTGTTCTTCTAATTGCATGTACAGGATGATCTGTCTTACCAGCACTAGTGGTGCATATTTAGGGACACAGTACAGTACAGAGATGCTCCCTGTTGTCCCACGGGCTGCCTGTGTGTGTTCAGGGGAATTATTTCAATCCTTGCAAAGCTGCTGGCAGCATTTTAGGAGTGTGGAAAAGAGGGGCTGCAGGCTCTGCTGATGCAGCCATGGGCAGGATCCCTCTTTGACCACTTGTTCTGGAGAGCTGTGATGCTGCTTGTGTTTGAGATGGATGCAACTTGTTCAGGATGGCTGGCTTTTCTGAAGACCTGGTTCTGTGCCAGAGAATGGGCCTTCATCTCTGACTCTCTGCTGCTCTCTATTAGGCAAAGTCATCTAGTACAAGGTTTTACTTGTGTCTATAATCAGTCAAATATCAAAAGGCCATATTTTGTTTAACATATTTATTTGTGATAAAAGCAGGCTATTGCCACCCACAATTACATTCTCACTTCTCCTTTGTAGTGCTCATGTAACTGCAGTGAATAGAAGTGATATGACTGAAAAGTAACTCAAAACATGTATTTTCAACCTTTTTTTTTCCTGTGGTCAGCCAATTTCAGCCTCCATGGGATGGCATTAGAAATGAGGTATGTGCTAGAGGCAAGAAGGGAGCAAGACCCATTCATTTCCCTTCACCAGTAGCCAACACATAGGTTTTATTAAAAGTCACTGTGGAATTGAGGTGGTTGGCAGCCCTGAAAGTAGTTTCAAGTCTAGTGCTGTGCTGTCCTCTCATTTGTTTTATAGCACTAATGAATTTTGCTTGTGTAATGAAGAGAAATAAAAACAGTAGCCCACTTCTCTCTTCTTAAGCACTCAATCCAAACTTGAGTGTATTGGCTAAACTTGATAATTTAAATTTTAGTCATAAGACTTGTATTTGAAATCAGAAGTGTGGTGACCTTGGATTCTTCCTGTTGCAGCTTTTCAGAGGGTGTTAATTTTAAAGGTAATGTAGCCGCCAGCCAAACTTCAGTCTGCATGGTTAGGAAGCAGAGATTCAAGCTGCTTGTGAACCAAATTCTCTTCATTTCTGAGGTGCAAGGTTTAGTTGTATGTTACTTATATAAAATAAACTGTCTGTTTTCAGTGATCACTGAGCAAGTATGTTATAGAACTGAGCTTTGTTTATGCTTCTGAAAGTCTGCTGCCTGTTTACAATTCTATGCTGTTTTCTGCCTTTGTTACAATCTGTCTCTGCTTTTAGTTGGTGTCTATGACTGCAGGTTCCTTTATCTTTACTTTTGTAATCTTTTCCTTGAACCAGTTTGGTAAAGACATAGTTGTCTTTCCTTTTCTCCTGCTTCATTTAGCAATTAAAATTGTTACTCTATAGTTGAATTCTAAAGTATTATACTGTAAAATTGTGTTAAACATTCTATATTTTGTGTACTGTGTGAAAGAATATTTGGCTGTTTAATAAAGGAGAGTACAGAAAACAGTGAAGTATCAGCTATAATGTGTTTTTCTTCAGAGTTTGAATTTTCCTTTTTTGGAAAAGCAGCAAATTAGTGTGTCCATGGAAAACAAGATTAATGCTGAAGTGGTGGTATTTGAACTTTAGATTGTGATGTTCAGTTTTGGATACACATGGCCTTTGATTGAAGTCTTTGGGCAGTTTATGTTTAGAAACAAACAAAAACAAAAAAAAACCCACCCAGAAACTACCTTTTAAAATTTAATTTTGTAAAAGACTAGGCTGAGGAAGTTTTGCCTGTTTTAAGGAACATTGCAATTGTATCAATTACTTAAAACCTGAGAACTTGTTCACCTTTAAAAACATTTATCATTTACCTTGAGTCACTTGTTCCATTTTGATAGCCTCCTTCATATAGAAAATATAGCATGAGATGTCAGTTTAAATACCAATCTAACAGTGCTCTATCTTCTATGTGAAAGGAAGTATTCTGTACATTTTTCCATGTTTGACATCATGGTGTTTTGAATAACCATGTTCCATATTCATATCAATTTTTTGTTTTTGTTTTCAATTTATGCACAGCACTTGCTCTGAAATTTGGGGACTGAGTACACCAAACACGATAGATCAGTGGGATACAACAGGCCTTTACAGCTTCTCTGAACAAACCAGGTGAATATTCTGCCCTCTCTCGCATCATAAAAATCTTGTGGGAGGGATTGGCTTTGGAGGGTCTGTAATGGGATGCTTTAGCTGTAAAATAGACATAAATGCTTCCTAGGCCTCTCATGGTACAGCATTTTGAAGTATTTCCTTGCCAGTGTAGAAATCAGTGTGTTCACAGCTGATGTTTTGACCAATGAAACTCTTAATTCTAGAAGTATTTCTTTTTCATGCCAGTGCTATTGAACAAATGGGAAGACTTGTTAAATGCAAGCTCTAATGTGATTTGGTATTTATATTAACAAAGTTGGAAAACTTAATTCTTTAGACCTAATCTTACAAAGTGTTTAAACTGCTTTGTATGCCACAAGCTTTCAGTTAAATCTTGCTAATTGGCTCAGATACGAGCTACTAAAGAATTGTTTGTAAATTCTTCAGTAGTTAATGGTGGGCAAATTCTAAACAGGGTCTTTATTTTTTCATGTCACATTACTTGATTTGTGTATTGAGGTTTGTCTCCCATCCCATAACAATCATAAACATCTGCATTTGTGTAAGCATATGCAGTCTGTCTTAAAACTAGCAAAACATTTTCAGCTGGTAGCAAGGCAGATGAAGTGAAGAAGATAAACTGTACAGCCCTTACAAGATGTGCATTCATGCTTTTTGCATTACAGTTATACTGCCATGTGGATCACTTGGGCAGCTGACTGCTTATAGGCTTATTTGCAGTCCTGTGGGAATTCTTATGCTTAAAACCATAAAGCATCCATGCCACAGCAAAGCCTCGAGGTGCCTTTAGCAGTGGAAGGGACCATTAAATGTGTGATTTTATTTTTAACAACTGTCTTCTGCATTTAAAAAAGTATATGAAGCAATCATCCTAAATACTTGCTTGGATGTAAGTGGCTTTTAATGAACTCTAAATTCACTGGCAATAATTTGAGCAGCTCAAAAATAAGTTGACATTGCTTGATATGATCATTTTCATTGCATTTGAAGCCTTTTAAATAGAGTATAAATGTCACTAGCAGTGTCGGTGCACTGAATTCTGAGAATGAGCTACCCATGTGTGTACTCTGTTGCTCTAGTGATCAAGACAGCATGCAGTCTGTAAATGCTTCTCAACATCTTTCCCCTGCAGATCTCTCGATGGCCGTCTGCAGGTGTCTCACCGCAAGGGATTGCCACATGTCATTTACTGCCGCCTGTGGCGCTGGCCAGACCTTCACAGCCACCATGAACTTAAGGCAATTGAAAACTGTGAATACGCTTTTAATCTTAAAAAGGATGAAGTATGTGTAAACCCTTACCACTACCAGAGAGTGGAGACACCAGGTAGGAGAATTGCTTCTGATTCTGTTGCCACACACAAGTCTGTGTGTGCTTGTTCAGCATAATATTTTAAATGAAAAGAGAGAGGTGATGCCCTCTCTTGACAGAAGTACAAGACTCTTAGAGATACAGCTTTTGAGATCATACCCCTGAAAGTTTTTAATAATAAAGTTACTGAAAAATCTTTCCAAATGTGTTCATAAACACTTCCAGGACGGCTAGCAGTATCCAGCTGGCCAGGTGCAATTCAGACTGATTAGGAGAAAAGAGTTGATTTACCTTTGCTAATGTGGAATAGTCTTAATTAAGGCACCTAAGAATTCATCTCCTTCAGTAAGTAACAGTGCCAAGTTTCAGAAAATTTCAAAACATCTGAAGAAACTGTTAGATATTTTAGATTTATTTTTTTCCTTTTAGCTCACAGTCATGTATTTTGATTACAATGTTTTTGAATTTTGCCTTTCCAGTCTTGCCTCCTGTACTTGTGCCACGGCACACTGAGATTCTAACAGAGCTTCCACCTCTGGATGACTACACCCATTCCATTCCTGAAAACACTAACTTTCCAGCTGGGATTGAACCACAGAGCAATTACATACCAGGTATTTTCTTAACTACCACTGTAGTTAGTGTGTTCTAACATTGTGTCGCCGGAACAGTAAGTAAGATGGTAATTTCATCCTTGTAAGCGATCAAATTAATTGAAATAATTCACCAGTAAATTAGACTTAGTTGATTTCATGTATTAATTCCAGTGGAAATGTCTAAACACTGTTGTTTGCAGAACATGATCCTGCATGAAACCATGTTGCTGTCATTTCACAATAGCTTACTTGGTTTCAGTAGCTTATTTAGGATTCAGAATGCTAATAAGTGCAAAGTAGATCTTCACCTTATGCTTAAAGCCTCTTTTGCAAACACACAGGGGTTGCCAAATGCTGTGCATTGGAGATTGAGTAATAAACTGATGCTTGATCTCATCGCATGTAGTATGTGAAGAAAACTTTTAAGTTGCAAAGCAGTGTCTTGATTTGTAGTTCACTGTCAGTAATGGTCTGCATTAGCTTTTACTCAGTATTGTTTGCATAGTTTTGTTTTTCAATATGAAAGAACATTGAACTGTCAAAGAATTTCTCCTCCCCCTCTTTGCCCCTTTTTCCACTTCAAAACAACACCAATGCTAATCTGCTGCACCCGAAACCCTGTCATCCTTATTGAAACATAAAAATCAGTTACCTTTGTTTCCTGCCCCAACTTCCTGTTTCCTGTCTCTTCAGGAAGTTGCCTGGAGTGTAAAATCAAGTAAAGCTGAAGTTTGCTGCTAAATGTTTAATGCATTCATGTTAGAAATAAGCTGAAAATTCACATCTGGAGTCTCTGAAAGAATGAGATGACTGCCCTGAAACTCAAATGCGTGCAATGTACAAATTGTACCTACAGGTCTTAAGCAGAATGTTGCTTGTGTTTTCTTTAAATATATCCAAGAATTGAAACGGCATTAAACAATCAATGTAATTTGACCTTTCTGTTTAATTTGGGCAACATCTGTTGCCACCTTTTTAGAGTAATTTAAGGTGCTAGAATTTGTTGTTCCTTTCTTAACTTGTGTATACTTTTTGACTCAAACTGAGGGCTTTTGATTACATTTGCAAGCAACTGACTGGAAAGCCACCTTTTGCAAATCCAGTGCTATGGAAATGAGCTAAAGTAGTTATTTGCAGGAAGTTTGCTCAAGGTGATTGTAGGAATTCACATGATCTTCAGATGTTTATGCAGGTAACCACACCTCATTCTCTTTGTCACTGACACCCTTCTCTTGTGCTCATATCGTGGTATCTTGCTTTATTTGACCTTGCTGACTTAATCTGGAATGCTTGCCTGGCTTCTGATAAGCCTCGTGTGCCTTCAGCCTTCTTCAGAGAACTGTTTTCTTTAGCTGTAGGGCAGCTTAACATCTGGTAGCTTCCCTCCAGTCCTGTCTCAGTACTTGATCTGCAAGAGAGTTTGGTGATCGTGAAGGTGCAGGATGACCTTTGGGAGGTGTTTGTTCCAGTTCAGGTTCTGGATGGGCTGAGCTGCATCATCCACACTTCTGGCAGCACTCAAGCTCTGCTAAAAATGTTCAGTGTCCCACCTGAGTGTTCATTTCCAGCTGC
The DNA here is from genome assembly GCF_008360975.1 of Lichenostomus cassidix. NCBI lineage: Eukaryota > Metazoa > Chordata > Aves > Passeriformes > Meliphagidae > Lichenostomus > Lichenostomus cassidix. The sequence goes on along the minus strand of NC_139511.1, from coordinate 73,076,464 downwards.
GTGGTGCTCAACCTCTGACCCTAAACTATTAATAGTACTAGGTGGAGTAAATCTCTGTTTGGGCAGAGACTAGACATGGAAAATAAGCTGTGCCAAAGAGCCTAGATTAGCAACTGGAAACAAGAGTCGTGGATTTGATTGGAAATGTGTATTGACCTTTTGCACAGCTGTGGACTTAACTCTAGTGAATGATTTGGAGGAGGGTGAAGTCCCCTTTATCCCAATGAATGCTGTGAAAATCTTCAAAACGGGTATGATTTTTGTTATATTTCTTACTAGTGAAGATTTCCCTTAATCATCCTTTTAAATTCTTGCTTGAATTTTGTCACATCTATATTTAGCACACAGAATGAATCAAAGATAAAAGTCTCGGTTCATTTTAATTTAATCAACTGACTTAATCTAGTTTCCTCTCACTGGTTTCCTTCTGATCTCGTGATACTGCAGTACATCTAAGACATGATATTTGTTATAATTTTATTTTATTTTATTTTATTTCTTAAGTAAAGGGGTTTTATCTTTAAATTTCTGCTGTTTGGTAATAATGTATTTAAAAGTGTTTAATCCCTGGAAGTTTCAGAGACAATTCCAAGATGATTGCAGAGATAGCTAGCTTCAAACACTTTCACTAAAGAAATGCAGGTTTTGCCTTTAATATGTAGGAAAAGACACTTGCCCAGTTCAAAGAAAATTATTTCCTGAAAGGCAGTTGTTTAACTTGTTATCTGGATTACAAAGAACATTTTGAATGGAGAAGAGGAACATGCATACTCTCCTGGGTTTGAAGATATTTCTGAGGAATTAGACACAGTTTCTGGTATCAGAACACTTCAAAGTTGGTACTGAGTTTACTTTGGTCTGTGAAATTCTGTCTCTAAAGAAAGCTAGTTAAAATAGATGATAGGTTTAATACAGCTTAGAAATATTAGTAATAATAATAGTAGAACTTTTGCTGTGTTCTAAGTTAGTTAAGATAGTTATAAATGAGTCAAATCAGCTGTTGGGTGTTGAAGAAATATGTATTTGGGGACTGAACTGAAAAATAACCTTTAAATCTAACAACTTCAGTAAAGTGTGGGAGGGTATCTGATCTGATGGTTATCCTACATAAAGACAGCTCACACTGTTTTTTTGTGGAAGTCACCAGATGGTTTTTTCATTTGTAATTCTACTAAATATGAAAGCTGTTGATCACAATTGCAAAATTGTTACTCATTGTAGTGACAGCATCTTGTCTTAAATGGAACAAACAAGGATTCTGGTAATTATGTAATATATTTGAGCAATTGACTGACATACAAGAGAAGATACATTTTACATACCAATAAGGCAGGTAATGTGTTTGAAGTCATAGTTGAAGGAAAAAGGGATAGCAAAATGACATTCTGATTCAGTGTTCAGGTGTTACAGAGCTCATGAAGATGTGATGACAAAATGCACAAGAGTAAAATCTTACAGAAGTTTCCTCAGTCATTCTACAAATTGGTGGATTTTTCTTTTTTTTTTTTTTTTTATTTATAGAAACACCTCCTCCAGGGTACATCAGTGAAGATGGCGAAACAAGTGACCAGCAGCTGAACCAAAGCATGGATACAGGTAATGTTTATTTTTCATTTGTTTCAAGGCTTTGGATTACAAGCTGTGATCCCTCTGCATAGGAGCGTGAATTCAGCCCAAAAGGTGGCAGTTTTCCTCTGTAAAACTTGGTGTTTTCTGCTTAAAAATACCACTTTTAGTCTTTAATGAACAAAACAATTTTTTACCAGGGGAATGCTTTTAAAACATTCTGTGCAATATTAAGTATATTATATTTGTTTTGCAACAGAAGTATACAAGTATAATTAAGACTTCACTAGAAACCCTTAAAATAGATTTTAATAGCTAAATTGGTTTCAGCCATTCCGTGGTAAACAGGTTAATTGAAGCAAAATGTCTGTTGGCCTGAACAAGTTGCAGACAATCTGTGTTCTGAGAACCTCTCTCTAACTCTGACAAACTTGCCACTTCTGCCATGTTTCAAATTAATTCTTGTATGGAAGGCTCTGTGGCAAAAGTAGCAGCATTTGTGCCTTTGTATGTAAGGGTTTCTAGATAATGTGGTTGACCTTAGACTTGCACAAAGCACAGTTAATGTGCTGGGTAAGAGCCTCCTGCTGTGCGTTGGCAGACTCTAGTGTGCTTGGTTAGCTGATGTTAGCAACCATTTTCAGTTAGTTGGAGTCAGCTGCACCAGTTTCTGTAAGAACTGCAATATTTTCCCACTGTGTGACAATAAATACCTTAATTAAAACAGCCTGACATCAGCAGTCACTGTAGGAATGTTTCTGTGAAAGCCTTCTTGTGTATTTTGCCTTCTTGTGTGCATATTGTGTTGGAAAGTTCATGTTTTTTTTTTAATTTTTAAATTCCCCCTTCTGGGAAAGAATTGTTTCCTTAAAGGAGGAAATCTAGCTTGCTGTTTTCTGGAGATCATACAATCATAAGTTATAGAATGGTTTGGGATGAAAGGGACCTTAGAGATCCTCTCTTTCCACCAGGGACACCTTGCACTACCCCATGTTGCTCCAAGCCCTGTCCAACCTGGCCTTGGACACTTCCAGGTATGGGGCGGCCACAGCTTCTCTGGTAAACCTGTGCCAGGGCCTCAGCATCCTCAGCATAAAGATTTTTTTCCTGATATCTAATCTAAATTTCTCCTCTTTCAGTTTGAAGCCATTCCCCCTTGTCCTGTCACTACCTGCTCTTATAAACAGTCTCTCTCCAACTTTCTTGAAGGCTCCCTTCAGATACTGGTTTATCTTTTCGAAGATAAACCTTCTCCTTTGATAAGACAGGCAATGTCTTGCTTGTCTCATCCACTCTTTCTTAGCTGCTTTCTCACTGAATTTGGGAAGTCACTACCCTCTCACTGGAGAAGTGCATAAATAATGTTCAGAGTGTGCACGAAGTGAGAGTTCTGACAAATACAACACTAAATTGAGTATTTATGAGGAGGGGTGGGTTCCCAGAAGTCTGGAAAATTGAATGAAATCCTAATTTCATTCAATCCTGATTCATTTCAGAGTGTGTGACATTCCAGACAACTGGTTGTAGGATTTCTGAGATTTCTTCCTCTGAAAAATTTCAGTGTAAAACTGATTTAGGTAATGGTTATGCCTACTGATCTGAAATAATGAAAACCATTTGCTCTGAAACCTGTCTGTCTTGCTTCAACAGGATCTCCAGCAGAGCTGTCTCCTAGTACTCTTTCTCCAGTTAATCATAGCCTGGGTAAGCTGGAAATACTTACAATTATTTCTCTGTGTGTGGTGACTCTTCATTATATATGTAATTACTTTAAAAGTGAAAATGCACTTTAAGAAATTAAGAGCAGTATTAAGAGGTGACTGTTGGGTTGGCTTCCTGATGTTAAATATAATGGGGCTGGGTTAATCACTTGTTAACAATTACTCTATTTCTGTAACTGTTGAGCTCCTAGCAAAGAGTAAGAGTGGTATCTGTGTGTGTACAGGAATAGCATTTATAAAATAAGTAGTTTAAAGGATGTTTGCTTGTCCTTAATGCTGCTCAGACTTGCTGTCTCCCTTGTGTGTGTGTGCTCTGCTGCTCTTCTCATGTACTGTTTCACCTGTAACCACAGCACAGTTGTTGCTCCCACATTAGTAGCCCACCTGCTTTGATCCGGTGCCATTGCTGTGTGTCTGTGTAAGTGCCTCAGGAAGATCAGATTGCCATGGGTTTGTTTAAGGAATGGTGACAGGATGTGACAGGAAAATGCTGTTCAGAACGCTGAGTAAGTAATTAGGGTAGGTAAGAAGGGGAAGCAGTGAAGAAAAAGCTGAAGATACACGGGAAATATACTGTGCTCTGGTAGGGGATAATAAAGTAGCTTAGAACTACCTTTATCTGAAGAGATGGTGTAGTACAAGAGAATGTGATTTTCATATTTTTTCCCTTTTTGTTGTTCAGTGTTTGATAGTTTAATCTTTTCTTTAATGCTGCCAAAATGTTTACAAGCTACAGAAAAAGGCAACACGAATGTGTCAACGTCTGGTGCTCAGAGCACCATTAACTTAATCATTTTGCAGAGCAAAATGCAAGTACTGAACTAGATGAGCTGTGGTCAGATTAGATCACCCTTTCTTCCCCTCCTCCTTCCTTTGTGTGGAAGATTGAATTCCATTCTGTTTACTGAAGTAGGTAAAAAGGACAGCAGGCAAAATGTAGTTTGAGTAGTTTGAGGAGAACTACTGCTGTCATTTCTGGGAGAGACAAATAGCAGGGTAGATCAATCTACTTTCAGCCTCAAAATCTGTGTTAAGCTTGGTTTTTAAAATTTTTTTTTAGACTTGCAACCAGTTACTTACTCGGAGCCTGCGTTTTGGTGTTCAATAGCATATTATGAATTGAATCAAAGAGTGGGAGAAACCTTCCATGCGTCTCAGCCTTCCCTGACTGTAGATGGCTTTACAGATCCATCAAATTCAGAGCGATTTTGTCTAGGTCTGCTTTCCAATGTAAACAGAAATGCTACAGTGGAAATGACAAGGCGACATATAGGTAAAGATCTCTGATCTTTTAACTATTTAATTTCATTTTGTTGGTTAAATTATCTGGAATGATCCAGGTAGGATGTGTGTTGGGTTCCTTTTACCCTTGTGCAGCCAGCCATCAACCTTCTCTCTCAAGGTTGTCAAGGCTAGTTTGGTCTCTGGCTGAGAGCAGAAGTGGAAAGACACAGAGGTCACCGCTTCAGAAATTAAGGAGAAATGTAGCAGCTTCTACAGAAGACAGTTGGAACTGGGAGGGGATGTAGTGATGGCTGGAGCTGAAAGGAGCTGCCTTTCATCACTCAGTAGCTGCTAAGCTGGTGGCAGCAGCAGTCACACAGCTGTCACACTGTGAGCAGCACAGGAGGAAGCCACTCTACTGTGTGGCCTTCTTGTTGCTCACGTTGCTGTTCCTGCCTTCTGTGAAGTGATGGTGCACCAAACATCCTGGGGGGCAAGTTCTTGGCTTCCAGGTTCCTCCATGGGCCACTGTCCTGGGCAGCGTTTGCATTCAGAATTGCTTGTAATTGAAATTTAAGCTTTAATTACAAAATAATATGTTACTTAGTTTATTGTACTTTATAAAATACAGAATGGACACTGATAGGATGAAATTTCGAATTCTTTTCCAAAATGGGAAAAGCTGCTATTAAGAACAGATTGTTTTGACTTGATGAAGATTTTCTTTGTAATAGTTAGTCAAGAATGTTTTCCACAATGCAGTTTCTTGACTTTAGATTCTTTGGTAAACTACTTTTTTTTTTTTTTTTCTGGGTACTTTCATTAGCAACATTTACGAGATTTTTTGTTGTTGTTTTTACTTTCAGTAGAATTTCAGCCTCTTTAGTAGAACAGACTCCTTTTATGCCAAATTCAAATGCCGAATCCAAATGCTTGTCTAATAAAATTTTAGATGTGCAGAAACCCAGGCTGTGCCTGTGCTGACTGGTCAAATGATCAATGATGAGGAAAAGCAAAAATCTCATGAGGCCTCACTCTTTAATAGAGCAGCTCACGTTTTGTTTGAAAAATTATTTTGATGAGAAAAGGGAATGGAAACTATGGCCTATAAAGGATCTGTTAATTATAAATAGTTCTCTTTGGGAGATCAATTGCACATAATTTATTTTCTGCTAGAAATAAACCACACAGATTTGTTTTCCACTCAGAGAGAGAGAACAAAATAACAGTTTAAAAGTGGACAATTGGGATTTTTTTTACAGTTTTTTTTTTGTAATAGGACTAAATGAAGTCCTGTTGTTTTTGTTAAAGCAGTGCAGGAGTATGCAGTGGGTTGTGAAATAGTGTGGGTACATGTAAGCAGAGAGTGTTGCAGTGGTGATCTTCTTCTGCAGTGTGTTTTCTCTTTTGGCCATAGTGGCCCGTGCTGCTTCACATACAATGCTTTAATATTAGCACAAGTTTTAATTCTGGTTTAATGAGCACTGCTTCTGAGCTAAGATTTGGTTACAAGCCATTATATGGCTGGAAAATTCTTTCACTTTTGACCAAAAATTATTCTGCTTCTCCTTCATATATTGTACATTTGTGGGAGAAAAATGCAAGTTGTGTTCTGCTCCTGCCACAGCTGTCAGCACAGCAGCAAGGTCCTGTAGATAATTGATTTCGTTTCTGTCGTAAAGAAAAACCTTGGCTTTCTCTGAAAAATAAACTCCCTTGTCCTAATCTGCTTGTGTCATGTTATAACTAGAGTTCCTTTGGATTCTCTAGGCAGGGGAGTGCGTCTGTATTACATTGGAGGAGAAGTTTTTGCTGAGTGCCTGAGTGATAGTGCAATCTTCGTTCAGAGCCCCAACTGTAATCAAAGATATGGCTGGCATCCTGCAACTGTGTGCAAAATTCCACCAGGTTAGTGGCGTCCCAAAAGTCTCACATGAAAATACTCAGTGAAGGTACTCACTGAGTAATACTTGCTTTCCTTTTTTTGTAATTTCTTGATATATTCAAGCTTCCGTGTAGCAAACACAAGAATTCACTGACTGTACCTTTCTGACTCTTTATAGGATGCAATCTAAAGATCTTTAATAACCAAGAATTTGCTGCTCTCCTGGCTCAATCTGTGAATCAGGGCTTTGAAGCAGTTTATCAGCTTACTAGAATGTGTACCATAAGAATGAGCTTTGTTAAAGGATGGGGAGCTGAATACAGGTAAGAAAAGAAAACCCTTAGCTCTTAAATTTAGAGTTCATAATTTTTGTTCTTTCGCTGGTGTACCATTTCTATCTGGCTTGAAAGCCGTATGTACACACTTCTTGCTACTATTGTGGATATGCTGCCTGCAAATTGAACCCATATTTTCCTCGTCTCCCCCTCAGCTATGAAACTGCTAAGTTACAAAGTCCATAAACTGATTTTAGTGTTGCATTGAAGCCAACTGTTGAGCAAGGAATGTCGTCAAAGTTCCTTTCCCTTGCTTAGTCCTGCTGGCTTGCATGTTGTGGTGAGATCCCTGACAACATCTTGAAGTTTCACACTTTGTGCAGTGAGATTATTTGGTGTTTGTTAGACATGGAGTCATTTTGGTCTCTGTCTTGTTCTGCATATAGCATGAGTTCCTTAAGTTGTGGTGCAGGATGGTGTTGGTGGTACCCAACTGAGAGACTTGGAGTCACTTGCAGTGCCTCTTGCAGAATGAAGTAGCTGGGGAGCATGCATCTAAGGGATGGCAAGTATTTTGGAACTTGTAGTGGAAAAAGCTTTGCAGGAGTAAGATGACTGTGTTTGTGTAGTAAAACTTCTAAAAACAGTTCCTTGAGTGGAAAAAATAGCATTTTATCTACTTTTGAATAGATTCCAATTGTATTCTCTATTAGCAGAAATGAAAAGCTGTAGTTGAGGACAGTGCCTGTTTTTAATGTACTATGGGAGTTCAAGAAAAAAAGCAATTGACTTCTAACTGAGCAGTTTTAAAGATTTCATTATTTTGCAGAGCTTGAACTGTGGTTTTAAACAAATTTCTTAAACCTCTCTAGAAATTGCCCACTGAAGAAATGAAGCCTACCATGTCAATACCCTAATGAGATACATAATGATTTCTTTTTTTTTTAATCCATATAATTTCTGAAGTTGAATAATGCCGTGTAGGCTCCACTTGGGTTGATTCCTTTATCTGCTCTTGAAATACATACATGTAAATAGCGGTGTCAGTATGTGGGGGAGGTTTCTCAGCTGAGTGAAGCCAATTTTGTAATAGTCTAATGAGATGAAATGAGAAATTTGAGTAATGGAATAAATCGGTACCTCTTTGTTAGGAAGAGGTACACAACAAAAAATCTGGCTCAGGTTTAAAGAGCTATTGGATTTGGCTCTGAAGGAGTATGTATACACTTAGGCATAATTAAATACAACATTCAAATCTGCACCAAAGACAGGCTTAATCAGTCAGGTTATACAGAGGCATCTTGGAGTGAACAGAGTGTAAGTGCTGGTTTAAAACTGTGGGGAGGCTTTTGTTAAAGTTACTTCTAAGTGGGGTGAGTTGTGGTCCAGAGGATTAAAAAGGCTCCAGTGGTAACACTGCCAAAACATCACAGAAACTGGTTAGTGACTAATGCCGAACTAGTTTCTTTGCACCTCTCTCTAAGATGATGCTAATAAATTACTGATACATAAAGCTTGTAAGCATGCTGCAGCTGGGATTAGAGCAAGAAGAGGTGGCTCCAGCAAGCACAACCTTGAATTTAAATTAGTGTAGTCTGACTTGTCAAAATGGACCAGGAAACACTGTAAATCCCATCACTCTTGTTAAAATGTCTGTGCTTCATTATTATATGAAAGAAACATTTCTCAATGAACAGACTTGGGCAAAGGCAAAGCATTATTGCATTTCAGGCATATGTGAATAAACATGCAGGTATGGCAGGGTGATACGTTTTATAGGCTTGGTAGACAAAATAAGTTACAGCTTTGTGACATGTTGGCCCAAATTGGGGATGGTGAAAGTTCAGATGACCAGTCAAATGTTTATGTGAGCACAGGAACTATCAGGTCTGGGATCATCTTCTAAAGAAAGTTCAGTAGAGGTAATTAGTGGTATTTGAACTGGAAGTCTGTGGGTTGATGAAGCTGTCTTTTTAGCTTTAAAATGGTTGCTCAGTGACTGTCACTATTTGATCAATTTTTACCTTCCTAGTGCAAAGCCAGGGTGTTGAACAGAACCAGTTGTAAAATTTTGAGGAAGTGTGTTGTGAAACACATTGTAGGGGAGTTGACAGTTGTGGAATAATGAACTTCCTTCTTTGGGAGAGGGTTCGAGAGTAAATGGAATTATATTTCCTGTGGTTTAGATTTGTTTTTCTGCTATATCACTTTGTTCTGGCATAGGCATTCTGGGCTAAGATAACTGTTTTGTTGAGTGCTGAAAGAGCACAGACCCCATCTGCTGTCTTTTAGAAAATGTGAAACTTTTAAAGTCAATCTTTGCTGTCTTAATCTTTTTGCCTTTTCTATTCCTCTGTTTGTATAAACAGATTTCCTTGAAGCAAAGTTCTGCAGTGCCGACAGTAAAAATGAAGGAGCTGGGTTTGTGTCTGACTAATCTGCTGCCTTTGAATCTTGGGGTAGCTGGAATTACTAGGAAAAACTGGCTTAGCAACCCTAGTCTTGCCAGTCTAGTTAGGGAAAACTCCCATGCCTGGAGTGGGTACACTGAAATAACAGGATTTCTCAGGCAGAGTGTGTCCAAGACTGATTTCTTTACTTTGGAGATGAGAAGGAAGACGTTTGAATAACAGGTCTCTGAAACAAAGATACATGGGAGACAGAATGAAGATTTTATGGTTTTCAGTCCTTCAGCTTTACTGAAAATTGCTATATGGTGTTTAATTAAGGGCTTCTATTGTAGCAAGTTGTAGGCAACTTAGTATAGAAGAGAAGAGAAACACAATTTCTACTTCAGTTGTTTGTGTGAGGATGTTACAGTACAAAACACATGTAGAAGTGTAAGATTACAGGAAATAGGAGATAAAGTTTGGTGTTCCTTTGAGATACCATCAGTTAGCGTGCTGTTTTGAAACAGTGTTTCTGACATCATCTACCAGTTTCCTTATACATTTATCATGTCATTTGCTCCAAAAAGCCGGAGCTTATGATCACCATAGCGTTGTGCTGTTTGGCCATGCTGACAGTGTAGAGCCAAGAGTTTCTATTCCATATTTCTCAGTAGTTGTCTACAAAATTCAAATCCAGTTAGCAAGCAGGCTCTTGGGAAGTTGAGATACAGGTGCAAACAGTTGTTTGTGGTGTGAACACTGCACTGGTTGGACAACCTTCCATCATGAATTTCTCTTTTAGAAGTAAGGCTCATGGTGTGGTACTTGAAATACTCCTGTTACTATTCTCCAGAGTGGAATATTCTTGATGTATTAGGGACAAGCATATACTTACTGATGTGTCTTACATATGTGAAGCATTTTGGAGTTTTGGGGCTTTTTTTTCCTGGAAAAAGTTTAATTACAGTTATGGTAATGGTTGCAGATTTTTCTCTGTGTACTAGATATGGATGGAAACATATTTAATCATATGATGCAGGATTTTGTGGGAACTGAACCTTCTTTCTGGCTGTAAGTGGTTGACCTTGGCTGGATTTCAGGCAGGGTCAACCAAAGCAACTCTCTCACTCCCCTCCACAGCTGGACAGGAGAGAGAAAATACAGTAACAGGTTCCCAAGTTGAGATAAGGACCGTGAGAGATCCCTCACCAAATACCCTTGTGGGCAAAGCAGGCTTGAATTAGAGTTATTGATTCAATTTACTACTAACACAATCAGAGCAAGATAATGAGAAGTAAAAGAAGACCTTCCCTCACCCCTCCCTCCTTGCTGTCTCTCCCTCCTCCCCCAGCTGTGAAGGGAGATATGAATGGTTGTAATGGTCAGTTCCTCACATTTTTTTCCTGCCACTGCTCAGGGAGAGGAGTTGGAGTCCTTCCCCTGCTCCAGTGTGAAGTCTCTGCAATGGGAGACAGTTTTACATGAGCTTCTCCAGTGTGAGTTCATCCCATGGGCAACAACTCTCCATGAGCTGCTGCAATGTGGATCTCTCTTCCATGGGGTGCAGTTCTTCAAGCACAGGCTGCTCCAGCCTGGGTCCCCATGGGGTCACAAGTCCTAGCAGGACACCTGCCCCAGCATGGGCTCCTCTTTTCACAGACCAGCATATCCCTGCCAGGACCCTGCTCCAGCATGGCCTTCCCATGGGCTCACAGCCTCTCTCAGGCATCCCCCTGCTGCAGCCAGGGCTCCTGCAGGGATCTCTGCACCCCTGTGCCTCCATGGGCTGCAGGAGCACAGCCTGCTCACCATGGCCATCACCATGGGCTGCAGGGCAATCTCAGCTCCTGCCCTGACCTTGGTGTCTGCAGAGTTGTTCCTCTCACATGTTCTCACCTAGCTCTTCTCTGGCCACAATTACAACTGGGCAACCACTTCCTTTTCTTCCTGAATCTGTTATCCAGGAGGTATGACCATTCCTAACTGGCTCAGCCTTGGCCAGCAGCATGTCCATCTTTGGAGCTGCCAAGGATTCGCTCTGCCAGACATTCGCTCTGCCAGCAGCTTCTGCTTCTGGCAGCTTCTCACAGAAGCCACCCCTGAAGCTCCCTGTGCTATCAAAACTTGCCCACACCAACCCAAATCACTGACTTTTCCCTATTCTTTGTTTTCTAGGCGGCAGACGGTAACAAGCACTCCTTGCTGGATTGAGCTTCACCTGAATGGGCCCCTACAGTGGCTGGACAAAGTATTGACTCAGATGGGCTCCCCTTCAGTTCGCTGCTCCAGCATGTCCTAAAACTCTCCTCTTTCACCAGTGGGCTAAAATTCTGGTCCAGTCAACAGACTTAATATAACAGCTCGTCTGTCGTAGTATTTGTGTGTGGTCCCCCATGAACTGTTTACTATCTAAAAAGGTTTTTTAAAAAGAAAAAGAAAAAAAAAAGAAAAAAAAAAAGAAAAGGAAAAAAAAGAGAAAAAACAGCACTTGAGGTCTCATCAGTTAAAGCACCTTGTGGATTCTGTTTCCTATACTCTGATACTAGATGAAAATTTAGTGTATAGAAAAGCCTTCTTCAGAAAGAAGGGACAGTTCTAAAGACTCTTTAATGGTGTTTTTTATTGGGTATATAATTGAGTGTCCTAATGGTTATCAATAACATGAATAGCTAAGTATATATACAAATAATGTATCATGATCTCAAATATCACAGTATTGTGCTGTTCTACATTTTAGTTCCCATAAGTAGTCATTTTGGTTTTTTGATTGGGGCAAGTATCTCATAAAATTCCAAGACTTTGCTCTCGTATTCTTTTATATTTTTTTTAATATAAGCAGGTTTTCAAGTTGTCCTAAACATAAAAAGACTTTCCTTATAGAAAAGCTTGATTTTTTGTCTGCCTTCTTAAAGAAAAAGAAAGTCCCTCCATTGGAAGGGAAAGAAATGTCTTGAGATTCATCTGTGAAATCTTAAGGCACTTTATATACTTAATGGGGCCTAAAATGAATCCATATTATAAATTCTGAGTATCCATCACACTAGCAGTCTACTTTTTGATACCCATCTGAGTTGATGCATCTGTTGCCAGCAGTATTCCTGGCAGTGGTGTAATTTGGGACTTTTTTTGTACCTTGGATCATTGAAATGAGTGGTTTTTCTCATGGAATGAGAATTTGCCATGGCTTTGGATATTGGATTAAGTGCACAAGGTTATTGGCTTAAACCTTACATCTGTATTTTTTTCACTGAATAAGTCTTACCCTTTCCTATCTGTATTTTTTTCATTTTTTCATATGTGACTAAAAATAAGGGGATTTAGTTTTTGGAGCCATATACCTTGAAAAATCATTTCCCGGGGTAAGCTAGACTCTTTTTGTTTAGGTTTTAAAATAGATGCAGCTTCTTAACATATTTCAGTAACAGAATTGACATTTCTTATCTGAGTCGCTTCTATAGTTTACTTACACACCAGATCATAAGCATTCATTATGTCATAATGGGCCTTGTTATTAAAAGTAGTTGCTTCTGCAAAACCTCTAGGATAGTGGTTGCTGAGGTATGACCAGCCAAGGAGGACTTCCAGGTTCTTCATGACAGTGCATGTTATTGTGAACCCTTGGACACTACAGCTGCACCATATTAAAAATATTCTGAAATATATTCTACAAATAAGTCTGGGTTGGGGATGGGTTGGGAAACTGTATAGAAGGGTTATTCTGACTTGAAAAATACACATCTTACTAACAATCTTGTGATCTAGCTGTCTGTCATTCTTTTGTTATTGTGGCAGTAGCAGGATTGCCTTTGTCTGTTTTTTTCCATTGTTTCATCAATTACACTAGTTTTGTACTTTGTAAGTACAGCTAGTGATAACTTAGCTTTGAGAACAAAAATGTGGCCAGTGTTACAGCTTTTAATCACTTGACTGAATTGATGATAGTGATGGATATTTTTATGCCATAATGACTAGGGCATAGAAGCAATACCAAAAATCAAGCCTTGGAAAAGTGGGCCAGACACCTTTCAAAAATTGGCAAAGCAGTTACCAGTTTGTGCTAGTTTTACCAGTAGACTAATGTATTGGTAGAACTTGTGAACCTAAGAGATAAGCTTCATGCGTGTTGCATTTGCCTAATATGTGAATACACTAATAAAAGTTTTAATTCTCACAATGGCTGTTTGGTTTGGTTTGTTTTTTTTTAATTAATTGCTGTATATTTTTTGTTGGAGGTTAGGGATTATCCTAACCCACCCAGATAAATGGTACAAGTGTCTTGCATGTGGTGGGTGGAAAGGTTGAGTTCAGATGTTAATACCACTTTTCATGCAGCTGTTGTGCAGGTTCTGGCACTGTGTGTGTTTGGTGGTACAGACTCCTACTCCTGATGGAGTTTATTACAGCAGTTGCTTTTCCCTGCCACAATCAAATTGCATCCTACTCTATCTCAAGTGTTTACTTTCACCTGTGAGACAGATAAGAGCAACTTGTCTGGGTCAGATTCACATTTTTGAGCAGGTTGCAGCTTGAATCAGTTGGGTGGCCCAATTCTGTGGTCTCCTTGCTGTGAATTTCTGAATGTGCCTTTCCCTTGTGGCAGTGTTAGTTGCTGTGCCTTGAACACCATAGTAACCTTGGCTCTGCTTCTTCTCATGGTGAGCACTTCCAAGGAGAGCCAGGACACTGCAGACATGGCCTGAGATGCTGCCTGTGTGCAGCATGATTCTGGTCTGTGCTGAAGCCACTGTTTTTGACTTCTGTTAGTGCCACTGAAACGTTCTCTCACACCATTGCTGCTCCAGCCACAGCTTAGAGGCACAAGGGAACTTACCTGTGTTTGTAATGTTTGCTTGTCTGTTTCCTTTAAATGCCTTTGGCAGTTCTTGACTAACTTTAACTTACCCCTATTTCTTAATCCAGTGCCATTCTGACTTACCGCACTGCTGCTCTGCTTGTCTTCAAAATCATGCAGATGACCCCAGCATCTTAATGCAGAATGCCTGTGTTACATAAGGAATGTGATTTCCACCCTCTCCTCTTCTGCTAGTCAAAGTACTGATGGCCAAAATACAGATAAAAAGTGAATTACTTTTTTCAATGAGGCTATTTTGTAAAATAAAACATGTAGCAAGTATGGAGTACTCAAGTGGAGACGCTTTCAGTAAAGTATGGGTAGCCAGCTGCTTACCTGTGTCACAGAGCTGGAAAAAACTCTGTACAAACTGTTGCATTGACTTTAATTCCATAAGCCTGGGTCCTGATCTCTCTCATCACTAGCCCTGCCTGAACTTGGTTTTCATAGAATTGCCAAAGCCAAGTAATCAAAATCTAGGTAGTTGATGTAAACATCCAAGCCTAAAAATGGTTTTTGAGTTGCCTTTTGGCAGCTTGGAGGCACAGATCTGACTTTCCAGAGCCCTTCCTCCTCCAAAGAAAAACCTGATTTCATTTATAAGTTGTCTCAGGGCTGAGGCTTTGAGAATAATGTCAAATGCCTAGACTCTTGCAGCTTTAAACTGTGAGAATTGGCAGTAGAATGTCATAATCTGTGCATATTTCCCCCATTTTGTACATGGTTCCTATCTAGGTGGCAAGCTCCCTGCAATGGGAATTCTTTGCTTGTACCTTCAGCATTTTGTCTGGAGTCCTTTGACTTCCAGGTGGTGCTATACAAATCTAGAACACCTTGAGAGCTGTGATTCTCTCATGTTTTTATTTGGGACATTGTGTTTAACCAGAAATTACTTTCCTTGAGACCAGTTGCAGGCAAGGAGAGTAAATAATTTGACTTCAGACTCCTATAAAATCAACAGGGAGAGGCAAAATCTGAATGTGGCTGTCTGCTGGCATAGGCTGTCGGGTGAGGGGCGTGTTTTAAGTGCATAAAGTGAATATAAATATCTGCCTTAAAAGGTTCCTAGGTACTATCAGTCAGCTAAGATGTTTAGGAATAATAGGTTTAAACTAATTAACACATAGCTAGAAATCACAACTACTCTACTTCACTAAGCTTTTTGTTTTCATGTGTCCAGCTTTTCATGTTGAAGTGGGAGGGTGTGAAGTTTGGGGGTTTGATAATCATGTGCAGCTCTGAATAGTTGGCACAATGAACTTTGTTTTGTTTTAGCCCTCAAACTTGTCACACTTCGTTGTGGTTACAGCTTTTTTTATAGCATTGCAAACTGAAATTTTACTGCAGCTGGGTTTTGAGTTAAAATATTGTGAAATACAGGATTTTACTATATTCCGCCCACACAGTGTTTTACTTGAGTATGAAGCACTGTTCTTTTTACCGAAACAAGATTGACTATAACCTAATTTTGGGGATGCTGAAACTTCAGTGCTACCTCTGAAGCATCAGTGAGGTTCTGTCTTCGCTTTAAAAATTACAAAAATAGCAAATGATGTGCCAGGTGCATTAGCAACTGCTTCTAGAAGGACCTTCTCAGGGACTTAATCTGCAACTGGTCTGAAACTATCACTATTTAGAAAATATTAATGAAATGTGTTTTTTCTGACCGCTTAAGCTTGGCTAGTGAATAACCATCATAAACTGTATTAAAGAAGGCCATTTAAAAAACCCTTCAGTCATGCTGGTCCTCTTTTCCATCTCTCTTGGATAAAAAGTTCTTTGAGTAAGGCTGACATTTCTTCTCTTGGGAAAGCAGTGTGTGGAGCAAGGTTCTAGTCCTGGATTGTCACAGCTACAAGAACTAGAACCAAGGCTTCAAAGCTGAGAGCAGTCTTTGATGTTGCATTACCTGTTGTTTCATTAACTATAATCAGGATTAAATCTAGTTAGCTGGCAGAAGAAAAATGAATGACAATGGATATGTAAAGATGTCAGATGTCAGTGCTCTTGATCCTTCACCACCGTGTAGAAGAATGGATTTGATAAAGCCCAGTTGCTTGTCCTGTTCCTTTTGGACTAGGATCCAAAGTGTCTATGGGCGCAGACATTCTGGCCCTACTGTTTTCCCAGCAGGGGAAGGTGGAACAAAGCAAGCTTCTGACACTCTTGATTTTTCTGTTAGCAGCAGAATTTTTTGCTCTATTTGCTCGCCTAAAACTACAGTAAGGTATCATAAAGAATTTATGCCTCATGAATTAATTGAGCTTATGAGCAATGAGTACCTGCGGCTGCAAATTCAGTTTGATTTTAAAACTTACTCTGCTTTAAAGTCTTGTTTGCTTGCCTTTTTATTTAGAAGTAAAATTCCAAGAACAGCTGTTGTGCACTTAGTGTAGAAGGTTATTAAACACAGGTTGCCAGCAGTTGCAGTTTATCTTTGGGTAAAGAGTTGGATGCCCTCCATCAGCTCGTATTTAATCTTGGAGGGGAGCTGCTTAGAAGATGGTCACCTTTGATCAAGGAGTAGCTACACAGGAAGACTGGAGCCTTAAACATGCACCTAATTTCTGAGAAAACTGGAGTAGAGGCAGGTCAAGGTGTGCAGCCAAGTCCTGGGCCAGGGAGTTACAGACCCCCCCCAGGTATCTGCCACACACTCAGAACTCTTCAGAGATACCAAACAGGTGGACAGATACAGTGGAATTGTCTACATGCATGCATTGCTGTGAAATTACACCAATGCATAATGAATTTGGAAACACTTCAGATGTCCTCTCTCTTCTGTTTGTGTTGCATGTCCTTGAAAGGATGATCTGCAGAATTCACAAAGTGAAGCTGAGAAAAATGTATGTGAGCTGGTGAGGCTCATGTGGGGATTACTCAGCATGGATTCCCCAGGGCTTTCACACCTGTGTGTTGGTGTATTTTTTTTCCCCTGTGGGATCACTGATGGAGTCTGTGGGTAAAAACAGAAAGCCTCAGGCAGCAGAGGCGAGTTTTTGGGGAGAGGGGCAGGACTTGATCATAGTGAAGCTCTGAGAAGAATCGCACTGACCTTGCTGTGAAGAGATTTGTGAGCTGCAGGAAGAATTACCCTGCTGAGTAGCACCATGTGAAGGACAGTGTACTGTCACAGGCAGTGTTCATTCAGATACAGGCCCAAGTGAATTTCTTGCAGGCCTCAGCCAAGTTGTTCACAGACAGAATTAGGTGTGCTCTGTGCCTGTG
The DNA here is from genome assembly GCF_008360975.1 of Lichenostomus cassidix. NCBI lineage: Eukaryota > Metazoa > Chordata > Aves > Passeriformes > Meliphagidae > Lichenostomus > Lichenostomus cassidix. Next base: position 73,059,323 of record NC_139511.1, on the reverse strand, counting down.
CTGTGCTTCCTCACCTGCTTGAATTCCAAAGCTGGCAAGGCAGGGGGAGCCTGGGCTGGTCTCCCCTGCAGGCATAAATGGGTGAAGATCAACAAGATCCTCCTGAGGGTTGAATGAATAATTACTACCCAGGCTGCTGCCCAATTGTGGAGAAAGACTTTTGCCATGTATTTTTGTAAGTGATGAATAGCAAAGGCCATTAAGTTTGGTAGAGGAGGTTCTTGAAAAAGCTCAGCAGCATGGCAGGACTGTCAGGCACTGAGGCAGGCTGTGGGTTGGGAGGCACTGGGGTTGCTCTGGAGAGTGTCCACCTCCAAACTGGACATTGCCAACAGGATCCTGGTTTGCAGAGGGGATGCATCTACAGCACAAAGCTTCATAGCCCAGCGTCTGTTTTGGTACTTAGGCCTGGGAAACGATAGCATTAATTTAGAAACAATAATCTCCTCTAGACAGGTACACTCATCTTTTCTTCTACAGCTTCAGAAGTCTGAGAGTCCAATGGGAAGAAAAACCACAGCAATTAGCAATGCTGCTGTTAGTACTGATGGGAGGGAAAATGTCTTCATAATGTATTCAGACTTTGAGGTTTGTGCAGCGTACGAAATTAAAACGGGCAAAGAGCCAGGGCTTAGAAATACCAAGGTTTAGTAAAACAGGAAAAGTGGAGCTGAAAAAAAAGAATGAGAGGGTGGCTGATACTCAGCTTCAGCAGTGATACGTGGTCACAAAGGCACCCTGAGCAGCTATCTGAACACTCATGATATGCATCTGCTAGTTAAAGATCATAAAACTCATTTTCCTTTTGTTACAGTACTGAAAGAGTTGTTGGAGCACAAAGTTTAATGGCAATGGGGCTGAGGAGCACAAATCCAGTTTTGCATCTCTTGTTGTCAGAGCAAAGGCTCAGCATAGTCCCTTCTGGAGCAACTTGAGTTCAAGACTGAAGAACTGACAGAACTTGTCCTGTCTCCTGGTGGTTACCTGACCACGAGGATAAACAGTCTTATAAGTAAATAAATAGTAATAAATAGCCCACAACCTCTGCGGGAAGAGGTTTGCTGTGGAATATTAATGAATTTTTATTCTGAAGAAGACATTCTTTGCTTTTTCTTTAATGCTTGGACAGTCCTCGGGAGGTGTTCAACTGTTCCTCAGCAAATAGTACATCTCATCCTGTAGCATGAAGGTGTTTTGTGGTGGGTTTTGGGGGAGAGGGCTTTATTTTTGAGGGATTTAGAAGAGCATCTGACTTACTGAAACTCTGCAAGACTTTCTTGTCTCCGGATTTTATTCTAAAAACACTTAAATCCAAAGTTAGTGGAGTTTCGTGTGACAGCAGCCACACTTGTAAAATGTGGAGAAAACACTACACTCTTCTGAGGCCCTGAGGAAGAATATTAAAGAGGAAATTTTTCCAGCATGCTTATTTGCCAATAGCAGGAAGCCCTATTAAAAGGGGGGAAGAAAAAGCCAGCTTCAAAGTTTTCTACTTTAAAACAGGGCGGGGGAGGTAGAAATGGAATTAGCATGCAAGTAACAGTCTAATATTTTAATTGTGTTTGGATTGCACTGGGTTGAAAGTTGCCTGGCTGATGGACCAAAGCCTTGATGAAATGAAGCTTGAAGAGACCAAGCATAGGACACTTGGTCATAAATGTGCATTATGTTTTTAGTTTGCTGTGTCAACAGACACCCTTGTTCTGTGTAGTTTCGTTTGGCGGACAAAAGCAGTGTGACAAAGGTGTTCTCTCTCCACTGGAGACACTTGGAAACAGGTGAGCCATCAGTTGAATTGTTGTGTTGTGTAAGAAACTAACCTGGTGCCCCTGGGAAGGCAGTTCTGATCTCTGCACCATCCCAAGGACACAAACTCAAGGTCAGTATTCCCATTTCCCATGTACACATTCACATATGCCCTCTTGGACTTTATTTCTGATCATCTTTTTGAAATCAAAGGGGATTAACAGAGGTTTGTTCAGTAATGCCATAATTACATGATAATGACCATAATTTGTGTGCTCTCTCTGAACTCCACCTGCTGTGATGAGTTTACACAAGTGGACCCTTTGGAGCCAAAAGCCTTGAGCTCATCGAAAAGGTGACTGTAAAGTTTTGGGATCTGTTTGTACCCAGTGCTTCCCCCAGGCATGCTCTGAGGGCTGAGACACTTACATGAGCAGAAGGAATGATTTACCCTGATTTTGGGGCAATGAGCAGAACTTTGGGATGGTCTGTCTCTGGCAGGGGATAAGCAGATTCCCCTTGTCGTCTCTCAGTCTCCAGGTCTGGTGCTGTCAAAAGGTCTGGGCATGTTTAGAAGAACTAATGTCCTGTTAATTAGCACTGCAGTAGGTGGCACTGGTCATACCAATTGCTAACAGTGGACCTGTTGTGTCCACCTGTGTGTCTAACAGAAAAATAAAGACAGATGTATTTCTGACTGTGGCCTGATGAGCTCCAGTGTCCTTGCAGAGGCTGCTGCTAGCCTAAATTTGCCATGACCCTGCCAAAAGCCAGCTCCATGGGTGAGCCAAATTTAGAAATGGATTTATATTTCTTTGATATTAGGCCAAATCATTGAAAGTCATCTAATTAAGGAAAAGGCCATGTAGTTAAGCAAGTGATTAAAAACAATGGAGGAGCAAGGGAGGAAATTGTGGACTTCTTCCCATGGCATGGGTTTTTTAAGTGGCAGATCCAGTTCAACCCAAAATTCATGTATAGGATGCTAATACTGGTGTGCTTGCACCCGTGGAGCTCTGGCTGTAAGACATTTCTCCAGCTGTGATTGAGCCAATTCTGAAACAAATTGTTTCCAAGATGTGCCTTTTGAGGTGTACAGCTGGTATTCCCCCCTCATTTGGTATTCTCTACTGTCCTGAGCTCTGGCTGGCAATGGTGAAATCTTGCCTTTCACTGAGTAGTGTGAGATTTCTTTTTTTTTGTATTTTGTGTTCTTGTTATCTATGTGGTCACGAAAATGTCAGCACTACAACAAGGCCAGGTCCCTTATAACCTCTTCCCTACAGAAAACAACTAATTAGGTGTGCAGATTGAAAAGGAAGGAAATACTCACACTGAACGTGATCGAGATAATACCATAATTTCTGAAGTTAAAAAAGGAGATCTCTTTTCTCAGCCTCACTCCCTTAAAAGGTGTTTGTATGGGTTGTTTCATGCAGGAGAGGCATCAGATTCTCTCCATGTGGGTGTCAAACCTCCACAGCCATGGGAGGGAAAGCAATCTGCTGGAAGTTTGTGTGGAGGAGTGCCAAGGGAGGCAGACTGAGATGAGCAGTGTCTGTGTACAGATGGAAAGCAGATAAGTGCAGTCAGTGGGTAGTGTTTTATGCCCTTGTTTTGCTGGAGACCTTGGGTACTTCTCGCCTGTGTCAGCCTGACGTGCTTTCAAATAAGGTTAAAGTCCTGGGGAGTTTCTGGGCTGCCATTACCCGAGGATGCATCTGGAGCACCAGCATTAAACCCACGTCTTCCTGCCTCCCAGCCTCAGGCTGACTTCACGAAGCCACAGTGTTTTTCTGACAGGGTACCACTGTTTGCAGCCCATAGCTCTGAGTCATGGAAACTTTGAAGTGACTTGTGTGTGACCACAGAGCTGTTTTGCTGTTTTGCTTTGTGTCCCCCTTCCTTTGGCCTGTGGAGCTGGTTTGGTTTGATCCCAATGGGACCCATCAGGGTGTCTCTCCTGCCCTTGGTTAATGAGACTGTGGTGGAGGTGCTGTGACCAGGATGTAACCAAAGAGGGGTGTTGGCCTTCTGACCTGCTGAAATGGGAAAGTGTCTTCTTCAAAGGGGCAAAATAATGAGAAACAGGTGCTGGTATTTATGAAACTGGTGGTATAGCAGTTGATTGACTATTTTTGTTCCAGGTAGTCTTGGAATTTGCAGATGTGACACCACTGCAAGCTGCCCTTGCTTGCTGGGAGGGTAGAGCTGCTTTGCACAAGGCCTGGGGACCTTCACTGACCTTCTTTCCTTATGCCAGAGGAGCTGATTTGACCTTGAGCATTAACCCAATACGTGTTTCCAGAGCGATCTGATAAACAATCTGTGCACTTCTCACCTCACAGTGAAGGTGGGTGAGGATGGCCAGTGACACAACCCGCTGTGCCACTACCAGTGGGGTTTTAAATATAACCTGGTGCTTGTAACAGTGAAGTTTGAGACAACAAAAGCAAATTCTCACCTTGAAATTCAGGTTGTGTTGAGAATAACTCACTTCTTTGAAAATTACTGCTATTTAAAAAAAAAATGAGGTTACATTTGTTGATTAAAATGTTTTAAAGAATTCAAAATGCCAAGAAATCCTTTATTGAACAGTACTAGGTGATAGTTTTCAATCTACACAAGAGAAGCGAGTGGATTTTGTTGTATTTTGATTAAAAATTGGGAGGGGGACGGGAGAAGAAAATGCCAAGCGCTTTTGACAGAGTTGAAATATTACATGAGGAAGTGTTGATTATGTAGGACTGTTAAATAAAAGCAAAGCAGACAATTTGGTCCCTTGGCCATCATTCCAGACAGGCAACCTCCCTGAGTTGATGTCATCCAATGTGTCTCCAGCTATTTAAAAATTAAATTTTTCTGACAAGCCTTCTGCTGAATATATCTCACTTCGAATTTTCCTTTCACATGTAACATGGAAATGATCTGTCTTTCCACATAGGGTGGGCATTCAGTTCTGAAGTTCCTCCAGCTGTTGTTACATACATCACAGTAACGTTCAAAACTGCTGTATGAATTCATGCTGCTTCTCAATCCTCTGTCCCTGCCTCCTAACAACAGGACTGTCTTGTGCTCCAAAAATTGTCTGTGCTATGTTGGTATTTAACTCTCCAGCCTCATCTTCTTACCACTGGGGGAAGCAATCTCTTGATCTGTGTCATTGATGGGTGACACCTTCCCCTCTCAAGATGGTTTGTGCAAAACCCTAGACCTCCCCAAGCCTCTGACAGCTACAATACGGGAAAAAAAGCCACAAAACCACAATTTGAAGACATCCTACAGTGGTTGCAGGGTGGGATCTCAGGTAGGTGCCCAATTTGATTGGAATCAGGTATTACTGTGAGAGTGGAGTTTGTTAGAGCACCCTGTGACTCTCTAGCAAGGCAGCCTTGGCTTCCTATGGGCATGGAAGCCCCATTTCCCCTCTGCTGAACTTGATCCTGCAGCTGCCACCCCAGCCAGCCCGTGGTCAGATGGTGTCTGTCGCTCGTGGGCACACAGCCTTTGTTCTTCGCTTGGGGTTTTGTCTGTGAGCTTTGCTCCAGGTGTTCCCAGCTGGGGCTGTGCTCTCTTTGCTCTCCTGCCAGACTTGCCCACAGCAACCTGGTCACCGTTCATGCTGTGGCAGGACCCGTTGGGTGGTTGGGAGGGAAATGCTGCTGCTCCCTGGGTTAGTGTTAGCAAACACCATCTTTTCTGCTCGGAGTAGCTCACACTGGGAACTTCAGTAGCCTTGGCACGGTCCTGGTAGACACAGAAATTTCACATTCATGCCCTAAAGCTCTGGGCTGTTTTAAAAGGCATTCATGCAAAGATTTCTGGTCTGTCAACCACAGTTTGCTATATCAAAAACTATTACCTTTTCCTCTGTCAGGCAGTCCCGATTTCCCTGTGGGTTTGGGGTAAAGACAACAGGATTTGCTTGTCTCAGCAGCTCCCCTCCTGCTTGTCCTTGAGTGCTCTAGGAGATGAACTGAGTGGAGTTTTGCTTTCTTTCCCCCCAGGTAGGGGATCTATTTTGAAATTATTTCGAAGGCATGTGATGTGGGGTTAGCCCAATGTAAATAAACCCAGCCTGCTTATTTCCCATGTGGTTGGGAAATGTGGATGCCTCTGCTTTTCAGTAGCTTCATGCCCAGAGTCTTTCTGAGATGTTTTGGATTGCATGGCTGAACTTTTGTGGAATCTCTCAGGAAGCAAAGAGGCAGACAGTGACAGGACCTGAGGAAATGGCTGGAGGTGTGTCAGGGCAGGGTTAGGTTGGATATCAGGGAAAAGTTCTTCCCCCAGAAGGTGCTGGGCAGTGCCCAGGCTCTCCAGGGAATGGGCACAGCCTGAGGCTGCCAGAGCTCCAGGTGTGTTTGGACAATGCTCTCAGGGATGCACAGGGTGGCATTGCTGGGGTGTCTGTGCAGGGACAGGACTTGGATTATCCTGGTGGGTCCCTCCCAGCTCAGGATATTCTGTGACTCCTGAGCTTTGCTATTGCTCTGTGCAGCTCTGAAGAAGACACAATGATGGTCTGATGATTCTGGCTGGTGAAGCAGTTTGGAGACAGTTTTCAGTGTCTGTCCCTGTCTGCAGGGACGGTCAGAGCATGTTACCGGAGCGGGGCTCAGCCTTCAGCCCACTCAGCTCCAGCTCTGTCCCTCCGGACTAGCACCAGTCGGCCCTGGTGGCACCGCCTGATTCCCTGGATGGGGAGAGGAGGAGTAGGCCGCCCTGCGGCAGAGGGTTGGGCCCGGTGGCGGGGAGTCGAGTCAGCCTCCAGTCCCTGAGAGGCAAAAAACCACAGAGGTCGAGAGCTTCAAGGTGCATTATTGACGGGATAGCGGAGAAGCAGGCACCCTGGAGGCTCTCAGGCTGTCCGTGGACATGAGATCTCGCTCCCAGAACCCACGAGGCACGAACGGCCCAGAGCAACGGCAGCTGGGGGGTTTTAAAGGGGGGTACGGGGTTTCCAGGGGCGGGTCAGCAGGGGCAGAGCCAATCAGCTCGGGTACAGCCTTAACGGACAAGCAGGGTAGCAAATGAAACAAAACCAGGGGAGGGATACAATCCAACCAATGAGGGAGCGAGGGAAACAGAACATTCTAGATAGGGGTGGCAGCTGGGGTGGTAACAGGGGCTGGGTAACTAAACTTCTAACCAGTAAACAAAGAGAGAACTTTCAGGGGGCAGGCTGCGGGAGGTTACACTTCCTCCTCGGAGTCTTCGGATGAAGCTACGTCCCCTTTGGGGAGCTGCACCACGTTGGCAAGTGGAGCCCTGGGCTCCGGGCCGGCCGGTTTGCACCGGTGAACCTCCACAAGAGCAGGGCCCAGGCTCTGCTCTGTGGGACCCAGCCAGGGCACAAGAGGAAACGGCAGGAACTGATGCTTGGGAATTTCCATCTGAACATGAGGAAGAACTTCTTCCACGTGTGATGACCAAGCACTGGACAGGCTGCCCAGAGAGCGGGTGGAATCTCCCTTACTGGGGATATTCCAGAACCATCTGGACACAATCCTGTGCCCTGTGCTCTGGGATGGCCCTGCTGGAGCAGGGAGGTGGCACCAGAGGACCCACTGTGGTCCCTTCCAGTCTGACCCATTCTGGGATTCTGTAATTTATATTAAAGCCTTTATGTCACAGTCTGGTAAAGACTGAAGTCCCTGAAATCTGTGTGGGACAATCCCTTCTCTCCTGAGCCAGAGATTTGCCCACTTTCTTCTTCCTGAGCCTGAAATTCTGTACCTCACAGCTGGGAAGTCCTGCAGGTCTCCTAGTTTGCAAACTCCTCTTCCCCTGTTGTACCAGAGGTCAGAGATAAGGAAAGGAGGTCTCTTAGAAGAGAGAGACCTCTCTTTCCCGTCCTCCTCTTACATCTTCTGAGTATTTTGGGACACCTGGTAGAGCCAGTAGCCTGTGTTTCCCCTCTGGCTCTTTTAAGGTCTTTTGTCCTGGCTCTGGTTTGGGCATTTGTGTCCTTTGTTTGCTCTCTTGGGCTGTTCTGAGAGGGTGGAAGAAACCAGAATCCTCCTGGCTGACACAGCTCAGCCCTCAGGGAAGGAATGGTCCTTCAGAGTCTTCCCTCCAAGCCTGTGTGTAATTCACCCAAGAGACTGATCTTTTGCTTTCCACGCCTCCTCCAAGCAGAGTTGCCTCTCTGAAGCCCTGAGGGCACTGGCAGTGCTGGGCTGAGCAGCTCCATGGCTGTGTTTTGGCATGGGGAGCTGACCCTCTGCCATTGGAATTAATGACATACGGGAACCGATGGGATTAGGGGGGATAGGATCCAGCATGAGTGAAAAGCAGCTGTACCCTCTGGTTGGTCTGTTCCCACCAGCATGTGTGGAGTCTGCTGGAGCTGGATTTCTATCTGAAAGGAAAATTAAAGATGTGTGGTGGGCCTTCATCCACCCAGGTGCTGGATGCCTGATGATTTTTTGCCTTTTCTTTTTATACCCTTTTTATACATTTTTATCCTGTTTCCTTCTCCTTGTACCCATTACAAACACTCCTTGTATCTTAGCCCTACATGTTTATAATTATTGTAGTCTGATATTTAGCTTAGTTTGGGGTTTTGCAAAGCAGGAAGACCAAACATTCATACTATCTCACAACTCGAGGCTCCAACCTTGAACAGAGCCTCCTCTCTGGAACTTGTTTTTGTAAACCAGGCTGTAGCCTCATTTGGGGGGGGGAAATTAGAATAGGGGGATAATTACTTCATTTAGGGGGGTGTAATTAGAATAGGGGGACAATTACATCATTTGTTAAGTCTGGATTTTAGGTAGATATGCTAATTTGCAAGGTCCATAAATTTGTGTATGAGTTGTACAGGGCGTCCCTTCCAACCCACACCATTCTGTGATTTTGTGAGGTCATTCAGCTAAATGGTAGTGTAGGGGTAAAAAACCCCAGGAAATAGTGAAAATACTTTTGAATTATGCAGGACCAATGGCCAGTGCATGCACTAGGAACCTATGGAAATGGTGCACACCAAAAAACCTCTAGAAAAGGGATCTGGGTCATGTTTGGTTTTTTTTTTCTGATTACAGCCAACTGTTCTTGCTATTTAAATCACATTTTATGGGGAAAAAATTTGTGGTAGCCCCAAGCCATGAAAATTCAGATTTAATTTTATTTTTTAAGAAAAGAAAGCACACAGCAAAAGTTGAAATGGAAAAGCTAATGAAACCCATATCCCACCGAGCACTTGTACTGAAACTTTATAAACATGAAAGAAAATATTCTTAAGCTTGCTAATGCTCCTTGAATAAGGAGGACTTTCTGTGATCCACTCTGGTAGGGTTTGAACCATGCTGTATTTCAGGCAGTCAGGAAAATAATGAGATTTTTATGTCAAATAATATTTTTCATATATTTTACTTAAAGCAATTCATTCCAGACTGATTCTTGAGCCGCAGCATCTGTTTTGTAATATGCATCATTTTTATATTAGCTGTAAGGATCCAGACTCCAAAATTTCTAGGGTTTTGAGTTGTTTTTTTTTCTTCCAGATAAATGTTAATCTAACAGGCAGGGCCTTCATTTCAAGTGAAAGGGTAAATACGTGAAGGTTTCCCAGGAAATTTAATACACCTCAAGCCAAAAAGAAGAAAAAAAAAAAAGGATGAAACCTCTAAATGCAGACGGGCATTATCAGTGTGATATTATGGATGGAGAAAGCCATCAAACATTGGCTAAATGCTAGTTAGGAGAAATAATTTTTAAAATTCCTGTCAGCTGGGATGAAGTTATGTGCCTAAGCTCCCCGTGGCCTTGAGAAGCTGCAGAGAGATGTACGTGTGGCAGAGAGCATCAAAACACCCCAGCTCCAACAGCAGAGAAAGTAAATTAAAGGAACAGGTTTGATCATAAACCTCCTGGAAAATATGAGGATATTAAAGCTGGCTGGATAATTAGCATAATTACATCATAGTGAATGCAAAGGAGATCATCTTAGGGGATATTGTATTGTGGGAGCTCGGCTTCGACTGGTAGTGCATGTTGAACGACAGACTAATAGACTGCTCCAGGGAACAGAGCAGTAAAATCTTGTTATGAATTTGTTTATCAAGAATGCAGAGATAGGGAGGAACAGAGATGGCAGTTAGTTGGCTGAATTATTGCTTTTTTAACCTTGCTTTTCTGCTGGTAGTTTTTGTCAACACCTGGGCATCCTATTTACTTTAGGGGCAGAGGGAGAAATAGGAGCTGGCAGAGAGTTTTGAGGCCATGAGCACCTCGTGCACCTGGAAAGCAGGACACAGTTTTTGTGGCTGTTTCTTTCTCTCTTCTGTTGCCTTTGCCTTGCTCTGCTTCTGGCTCTGCTGGTGCTTCAATAAATGGGTCTTGCTCCTGCACCAGTGTTGATTTGTTTTCATAAAATAATAGAGAAATTTGGGTTGGAAAGGACCTAAAATTTCATCCAGCCCCACCCCCTGCCATGGGCAGGAACACCTTCCACTAGCCCAGGTTGCTCCAAGCCCTGTCCATCCTGGCCTTGGACACTGGCAGGGATCCAGGGGCAGCCACTGCTTCTCTGGGCACCCTGTGCCAGGACCTGTTTTCACCAAGATGGGAAGAGAAGTGCTTGATGACTCAGAGATGATAAAAATCTATGGGGAAAAGTTAAGATCCCTTCTTCAGTATACTGATTTGCTGCTTTGCAGATTTTCTGAGTACCTTGAGAATGTCTCCTGTGGACCTTTGAGTTGGCACAATGGCCTGTGCCATTGTCAGTCAGAGCTCTCCCCTCCTATGGCATCTTGAACCCAATCACCAATTTAGGTCATGTTTAACAGAGGATCGATCTCCTCTGGTCTTCTAGGGCCACCTCAAGGAAGATCCGCACCTCTTACCCTGAAATAATATGAGCTTGATGTTTCTCTTCTGTTTGGTCTGCCACTGGTGACCCAGTATCTACAGGCCAGCCAGGAACCAGGGGTTCAGCCTGGCAAGGGGAGATGTGATCAGTGGGAAAACTCTCCCTGGTGACTTCCTCAGCTATGGAAGGAGTTGAAATGCAGTGCAAGATCTGGAAATAAATCACCAGAGGTGGATGCTTGCAGGCATAATAATGCATTAGCCTGGGTTATGGGTGACACTTCACATCATACTTCAATTAACACCAAGGATCTTGGCAGTGTCCTGGGTCTCAGCAGGATCACACTGGTTGGTTCCTCCATCAAACTAGAAGTTTTTCTGCATGATCATGTTCTGTCCAAATTTCGGTGCTGGGATCATACTCTGGGCTTTTGGTGCTGTTGCTGTGGCATGAAAAGTAGTGATTTATACTTTTTAAATTAGTGACTGCTTTCCACAGGAGTGCAAAACAATTCCAGAAACCTTTCTCAGTGCTGCAGTTTCAAGAAATCCTTGCAATTCTACTTCCCTCTGGTGAGGCTCCACCTGGAGTTCTGTGTCCAGCCCTGGGATCCTCAGCACAAGAAGGATGTGGAGCTGCTGGGCCAAGTCCAGAGAAGACCATGGAAATGCTCTAAAGGCTGAGCCCCTCTGCTCTGGAGCCAGGCTGGGAGATATGGGAGTGTTCATATGGAGAAAAGAAGGGGTCTGGGGTCACCTCATTGCAGCCTTTCAGAACTTAAAGGCGTTTTAGAAGAATTATGGACACAGATTTTTTTAGCAAGGCCTGACAGAACAAGGGGTAATGGCCATAAACTGAAGCAGTGTCAATTTAGAGTAGGTGTAAGGAAGAAGTTTTTTATGCTGAGAGTGGTGAGGCCCTGGCACAGGGTGCCCAGAGAAGCTGTGGCTGCCCCTGGATCCCTGCCAGTGTCCAAGGCCAGGCTGGACAGGGCTTGGAGCAACCTGGGCTAGTGGAAGGTGTCCCTGTCCATGGCAGGGGGTGGAATGAGATGAGCTTTAAAGTCCCTTCCATCCCAAATCACCCTGGGATTCTATTTCATGATTCTAAGTCAAGTGGCATATTATGAAGAAGATGCATTTCTGATATTAGATAGGAGCAGTTCTTGTCTGCTTAGTGGGAAATTAAGATGTGCTTTTCTTTTCTTGCTCTGCCAGCAGCTTCACTTCCAGTGCATTTAGCACCAGAAGATCTCCCAGACACTCTGGTTCCCTGCTGAACATGAGTTCTGTGTTCTCTTTGACATGTGTGCTGGAGATTGCCAGGTCCTGAAAAATCATGGTCCTGGTGTTATGCCAAGGTTGGTGCTGAATCCTGACACTGCTTACAATCTCTCCTCTCCTGGGTGGGATTTGCAAGGGAGATGCTGGGTAAGGGGGCAGTAAAAAGTGCTGCTCACCCAGCTGGGATTAAATCCTAGCCACTGACTTCAGAGACCAGAACAAGACCTAATAATCAACTGCTGAGTCCTGGCAGCTTTCCGTGGTGTCAAAAATCAGCTTTTTCCTGGGAAGGGGCAAATATCAGAGATCTTTCTGTGTCTTCAGGCTCCTGGGGCTTTGCCTGTGTGACCAAAGGCGAGGCAATCAGCTGCCCGTGGGCAACGTGGTTAAACCAGGGAGAACTCACTCGGATTTCGCAGCTTTTAGCTGAATAAAATGAAATATCCACCTGATGGCAGCAGAGAACGGGGAATGGGAGAGCCAGGCTGGGCGAGCAGCCGCAGCCCCCTGGCTGCCCAAAGCCCAGCGTGCACCGGGGATTCCCAAAACGTGGGTCGTGCTTTGGTGATGTGGCCTTTCCATGGGGACAGCCAGTGTCCCCTGCCCCTGGGAGAGCTCATTCACATCTCCTCTGTGCCCTCCTGGAGAGGAAAAGGCCATGCAGGGTTCAGGTACCACTTTTGGGGATGCTGGGGCACTGTGAGCAGCGTGAAGTGCCTGGTGTAGTTGAAGGGTTCTGCCCAGCAGCAGCATCTCCAAAATGCCCATGCCGAGGCTGTGATGGCACAGCTGCAGGCTGGGTGCCCTTGGTGAACCCTGGCAGTGCTGCTGGCCCTGGACATGGTCCCTCCAGCCATGGGCATTATCCTGGTGTGGCTATGGTGTCATGGGGAGCAGGAGAATGGGACATTCGTGGACCTAGCAGGGAATTTGGGCATTTGCCACGAGCTGTTTGAGCATGAGAGTCCCCAGAGCAAAACTGGGGGTTGTTTTACAAGGACAGAAGAACAGAAAAGCAGGAGAAGGGTTGATGCCAAAGCATGTCTGGGGGAAAGGGGTGACCACGACCTGGAGCAGGCACCTTTCTGCAGAGCACAAATGGCTTTTTCTGGCCATACCATCAGCACTTTTCCTGGATTTGTTGAAATAGGATGTTGAAATAGGATGTGGGTCTTCTCATGTGCCACAGGGTCATGGCTGTGTGGCATATTGCACTGAAGACATTTTTTTTCTCTTAACTGAAAACCCTTGTTGAGGAATAATCCTGATCCTGTGGCTTTTAACATCTATTCTACCAAACTGTTTGGGTCGTGGGAGGGGGATTTAAGAAAACCTTTAGGGAATGTCTCAAAGGAACACTCTTAAAGCAAAATAGCTTTTTGTATTTAAAATATTTTCCATTTTGAATTTGATTCTGCTGGGAAAAAATATACTTTTAAACACTACATTTGAAAAAAAAGTGCAAAGCCCCTCCTGCACCTTCCCTCCCCAAACCCTGCTGGGATGTCCCCACCATTGCCATCAGCTCAGCTCACCAGTCAGGAGAGAGGATGATTTGTTGCCATAAAAATGTGGGGCTGCTTCAGCCCGAAGGCCCTTCCAAAACCAGCCAGGGAGTGGAAGCTTGTTGTCATCCCAAAGGTAAATCCCATGTCCACACTCTCATGCCTGGGCTCTCCTTTTGATGCCTTTCAAAATACCAAAGGGAAAAAAAAATCAAGAAGGAGCAAACCCCAGTATAACTGTTTGAAAACTAGTGCATTTATTGAAAACTATTAGGAAAGATTTCTTTGTGGAAAGGGTTGTCCATCCCTGGCACAGCTGCCCAGGGCAGTGGTGGAGTCCCCATCCCAGTAGGGGTTTAAAAGCCATGTGGATGTGGCACTTGGGCACATGGGTTAGTGGTGGCCTTGGCAGTGCTGGGGACAATGGTCTTGGAGGGCTTTTCCATCCTAAACAATTCTGTGATTCCGTGCTGGCAGAGTAACACAGATGTTGTATGAACTTGAGAAAAACAAATGTGGAAGGTCACTGCTGCTGTTGTTAGCTTTGAAGAGTTGTCTGGTCTTTGTGTGATTACTGGCCCATTGACGAGAATAATTGGAAAATAGTATTTATATCCATATGACCTTCCAGTGACCAAGTAATCAGAGCAACAGCACGTCATTGATTTGGTGTCAGGTGAAGACCAGTTGGGAACACTCAGTGATGAGCAGGAGGGCAGCCTTGTTTGAAGACCAAGGAAAGCTGAACAAGGTGATTTCAAAGATAATCTCATTCTGCATTCAAAGCGAACCTTTAGCTAATAATATTAAATGCTAACAAAAGGGACTATGGTCAGTTGCGGGTAATAAACTATTAATTAGAGCTTTGTCAGAAACGACTCTTGACCTTTGAGCCAAGACAATAAGCAATTGGGGGTCCTTTGTTTCCATGCTCTTGACTCCAGCAGTGTCAAATGTTGGATACAGGTGAGTTATGTTGTTCTTCCCCTTTGGGAAAGGTGATGCCCGGTAATTCGAGGATATTCAGCAACTTAGAAACTAATTAGTTTAAAATTAAATTTTCCACTCTGCCAGGCCAAGCACAATAAGACAAGGCCTTAAGACATAAGAGAGCACTTTGGAAAGGAGTAAAGGGTGACTGGGCACATGAAAAAGCTCAGCACGCCTTTCAGGCAGATCCAGCCACCCTAATTAGGTGCAACACAAAACTGTCCCCTGGCTCCTGCAGGCCTGAGCTGCTCATGGGATCCCAGAGCCCTGAAAACTGCCAGGGCTGGGGGAGGTCTCCCTGATGTCCCCAAATCTTCCCCATGCACCACTTTGTCATGGGATGGTCTCTGCCCACCTATACCTTTGGTTCCTTTCCACTCTCCTCCCTGGTGCTGTGCGCAGCAAACTGGGAGGATAAAATAAGCTCAGCTGCCCCTCTGAAGACCATTTAAAATTTTTAAAAAATTAATTAAATTAATTGTGGGCAGAAACGATGGGCTAGCAAAGCTCCACAGTGTGTGTTACATTCCACTGCTGATTTAGCTGAAGTCTGTCCCTGAAGGGTAGTGACCCAAATCCCATCTGTTCCCTCACACTTGGATTTCCTTCATTGTGCCTCTTTCCCTCACAGCCCTGCTTTACTTAAACCTCATGCTCCCCATTCCCAAGGTCCTGGCAGAACTCCAGCTTTCTGGGAAGGCATTTGTGAGCTCCTTCTGACCCCATGGTCATCCCAGGGCTGGACAGCTGCTCAGTGCAGGGGTCAGGGTCACATCTTCCCTTCTTGGCCAAACGTGGTCAGTGTGCCCAGCTGGACACAAAGGGTCTGTGATGAGAAAGATGAGCTTTTATCATGGGATTTACTTCACTGCCTGGAGCCTGTTCACTGCACCCAAACTCCACAAATATTTGTAAGATTGGGGTCTAGTGGAGGAAATCCTGCCAGGTAGGAATCTCCTCCTGAGTGCCATCAGGTTACAACTGATTTGGGTTACTACAGAAAGGTGTTTTTTAAAAAAACAACCCAACCCAACCCAAAAACCAAAAAAACCCCACAAACAAACAAAAATCCAGCACAAACCCACAACCAGCAAACAAAAAAACAACAAAAAACCCAACCAAAGCAAAAAAATCTTTCTGAATGTCCTCAAACTATTTTTTGAAATACAAACAAACCCAAGGAAGGGTTGTTTTAATATTGCTAAAAGCTGTTCCCCAAGCCCCCAGAAGCCCCAAGCCCCTACTCCCAGCCAGCTCTGCACCATCATCCTCTATCTTGTGGTTAACATTGCTGAATGCTGGAGAAACTGTAATTGTTCATAAGCAAAGTAGCACTTCCCAAAGTACAGTATTTGTTTAATGGATCGTTAAACCAATATAAATAACACTGAAGCATGCATGGAAGCAACGAGGATTTAAACGTAATTACACAGGGAAACTTGGAGCGTGACTGTCCGCTCTGAGGCTGTGGTGCAGCAGGAAGGAAGGGAGGGGATTAAACCAAGCTCAGGAGGGGTTTGACTCTCCAAAACTCCCTTTTAGGCTTTTGCATTTCTTTTCTTCTTAAAGAGAAAATTTTGGGGACGGACTCTGACCTTTTTACCTTATTCCTGGAGTACTTTCCTCTCTAATGATTTCATCAAG
Organism: Lichenostomus cassidix; assembly: GCF_008360975.1. Lineage (NCBI taxonomy): Eukaryota > Metazoa > Chordata > Aves > Passeriformes > Meliphagidae > Lichenostomus > Lichenostomus cassidix. The sequence goes on along the minus strand of NC_139511.1, from coordinate 73,043,337 downwards.
ATCAGTGAAATTAAATTAAAAAGGAAAAAAAAAGATCATCACTTCTACAGCCATGGGAGTTGTTGGGAGTGAAATGAATGAAAAAACCATGCCAGTTTTGGAGAAGATTTTGGAGTTGCCCTAGCGTGTCTGACATCCATAGATTCAACTTCCAGAGGGGAACTCAATGACCATTTTAGTTGACCTGCCAGAGAATTTGCTGCAGTTTTGACTTGTTCAACTCACTGCAGGGCTTCTTGGTATGCAGCTAATTTATCTTTTTTTTTTTCCCTTTTATTTTTTTGAGAAAGAAGATCTCAACATTGCAACAGGAGGAAAACAGTGTGGTTGGGGCCAAAGCCTGGTCTGTACACTGGCCATCCCCTCTGACCTTTACTGCATGGGGAGGTAATTTACTGCTCTGAAAAGGCCAGTTATCAGCCCTAGTGCAGCCTCACTGCCTGGTGCAGACACACAATCAATGGAAGTTTGTTATTCTGTTCATTATTACTTAGGCTAACGTAAACACATTTGCCAATAATCAAAAATATTGCTCAAGAGAGCATCGTTGCACCAATAATTTAGATGCTCTGTATGCAGCATTGGGGAGCACTTGGGGGGTCCTGATATCTAAAATCTAACTGTAATCTGAACAGTGGAAAACACAGAATTCCAGGGCCCTCATCTCTATGACTGTGAGTTCTAAAATAAACTGTTGGGAGCCCCTTGCAGAGGAAGGGCTGATTCTGTCATAAAACCATCATAGAATGGTTTGGACTGGGAGAGACTTCAATTGTCATCTGGTTCTAACCCTCCTGCCTTTGTCAGGGAAGTCACCTACTGAAGAAAGTTGCTCAAGGCTCCATCCAGCCACTCCTCACATGCCTGCTGGGTGCATCCTGAGGATCTGAGATCTTCATGGGTCTCTGCTCCAGGCACCCCATGCATTGAAGGGGAGTTAATATTTCTCTTTTTGCATCAAGAGCTCAATTCTGGGCTCTCTGCTGTGTTCGGTGTCTAAGAGCTCTGGATTTCATCCCTCCTGTCCTGCATGGCTCTGGGTCCCCTTGTCAATGTGATGTGGGGAGATGGTGATCCCCACAGTGGGATGCTGCTCTCCAGCTCTTGCTCCAAACCCTACCACGGTATAAACAACATCTATGAAACCCTGACCTGCCTAATGTGTCCAAACCACTAAGCTCTGTTATTTTTTTGGCTGACAATAAACAGCTGGACATCCAGAGGGACCTAAGAACCTCCCTTCTAGCTCCTCACCCCCTCTAATCCCAGCTCTGGAGCTCAGTACTGTGTTTTCTGGAGCCAGCAGCATCCAAGAGATGCAACCAGAGAGGGCTTGGATACCCAAGGGTGCCCAGTGTGAGGGATTTCCCTGTCTTTCCCTGGGACGTGAGAGGTGACAGCTCTCCCACCTTCCCGGACCTGGAGAGGGCAGCAGAGAAAAGTGGAGCATCCTTGGCTGCGAGTGCCTGGATGGAGCAGGAGCAGCTGCGTTGCAGTATCCAAACACACTTCTCTGTGAGGAGGGTAATTTAGAGCAATTACACCGATTATTATTGCTTTTCTAATTAGTGCTTTTCCTACAGAATTAGCTGAGTGTTTATTAGGAGCCGCTTGTTGCCAATAGCTTAACTGCTTCAGTACCAGTTTTTATCAAACATTAGAGTGGCTTAATTTTATTTTTTTTCCCCCTCTGTGTGTAACTGGTTTTGTTATCTGGTTTCACATAAAAGCCCCAATTAAATATTCATTTTGCTTTGTTACATATGGCATTAAATTTTCATGAGCTGTATGTTCTCCTTGAATTTTGGTGGGGGGAGCAGGGAGGAGAGGGACGAAGTAACCCTCGTTCTCTTAAAGGCAGGGATGCTCACATGTGTTTTCTGCTTTAGTGATAGTGAGGGAACTGGGAAAAACAAAAGAAAAAAGAAAAAAAATCAACAGAAAAAACCTTTTCTCACATACAGGAGAGATCCAGCCTTAAACCCACCAGCTTAAGGGAAAAAATTGTGAGGCAGGTGGAGTTTCGGTGTCCCTCTTTGCATTGCGGCACAAGGTTGCGGCATCAGGGCTGATCCGAGGGAAAAAAAGGCTCCTTGGGGGCAGAAAAGGTGATTTTTGACTCTCAGCCCTTTCTCCCCATCTTTCTAAATGTCTTTGAGCAAGTTTTGTGGGTCTGTAGCTCACACAATCCTTCCTCTGTTCAGAGGAACTTGTATTCCTGGGAAGAGGTTACGTCTTAGCAGTGTGGATGGTAAGGGTTGGGATCAATAGTGGCTTGATCAGGGGATTAACAAAATTAGCAACAATTAAATCCTTACCCTCCTCTCTCAGGAGGGGGTAAGGATTTAAAAAGCAAAATTCTGACTTTTTTCTATTTTTTTTGTAAGCCTTGAAATTTAAATTATAACAGCAAAGATAAAACTGCATTTGAAGAAAATTCTTTCAATTTATCCCAGAAAAATCCAATTAAATACTTTATCCAAAATAATACTTGTTCTTAAGACACCTTAGAGGTTTGTTGTTCAGCTTCCTTTTTTTTTTTTTAATTACGTGTTCACTGTCAAGGGAAAAATGTGGTTTTGTTTAATTTTTTGACCAATTCTCTTTGGTCATTTCTTAAGCAGTGTCACGACTTTGTATGGAATTTAAGCACCCCCATCTTTATCCTTAGAAAACAGTAATGCTTCCCATCTGTACTTTGAATTATAAAGAGAAACAAAAGTGGAAAAATGAGAAAAAATATTATTCTCAATTTTTCTTCCTCTTCATTTGCATTCAGGAGGCAGACGGAGGTGATGGGACAAGGAGAGCCAGGAAAGAGCTGACACCTTTTTCCTCCTGTTACCCTCAAAATCAGAGAAAATAATCCAGTGGTTTTCAAAAAGCTTGTAGCATGAACATTTCTGATGACTTTTAATAGTAATATAGTGGGTTTTAACACGGGATACAGAGGAATTCCCATGTCCTGCAGAAGGTGCTGGGATGAGCATGTGGGCTCCAGATCTCAATAAAGGGATTGAAATTATTATTCATAATAAAAAAAGTTTCTAGCTGGTGACATTTCTGCCGATTCTGGTTGTCACAGCCATGCCTGACTGCCTGTTGTGAGCTCAAAGAGCTGCCTTGAGCAAGGAAACACAATTTTTCCTCTTTTGGGGTAAAATAGGTTCAGGATACTTGTCCAGCGTAGGCAAACCAAATGTCCTTGGTGTTCCTGTAATTTGTATGACTGATTTTATATACTATAATTAAATACCAAAATATAACACAAGTAAAATTATCTATATTTCTGTGTGCATTATATTTCATCTATATTTATTTAAGGACATATTTCTCCGCAATATCAGGGCTCGCGGAATAACTACTCGGCAAAACATTGACCAGAATATCAAATCCTCCGAATTATGTCCTACTTATGGGTTTCCAAAAGCGAGCTTTAGAATAAATTCCAGGGGATAAGTAGGATGGGAAACACACAGGCTAATATGTGTGCACGCATCGCGAGCAGCGCCGCTGCAGCGGCTCGAGCCGGGGAAGGTGGGAAGATAAATGAAATTCATAGTCAATACATCATTTCTTATCCCCCTCTTGGGGCAAAGGGTTCAGGTTTTGTTTGGTTTGGATTTCTGTTTTTGCCTGTGTTCATCTGTGACTTCTTTGCGGCTCTCCCTGAATGTGGCAGTAGGAGCAGGGAGACCTTGGGGTACCTGGTGGGACAATTCCAACCTTCCCGGGGTCTTCAGGCACATCCCTGACACTTAGGGATGGGTCCCTGTGAGGCATCAGAAGTTCTGATTTTGGATAATGTCATTAACTTATTGTTTTCAATTTTTTTTCAAAGTCAACTTGAATTACTAATTCCTTTCTTTGCTTTAAATTGCAAATTTTAAACCAAGCTTAACTCTGAAGAACCTATGGAGCATATTAGAGAGTGAATGAAAGCTGGAGGGGAACACAAATCATTCCCATGTCAAAAGGTGAACAAATTCAATAAATAACATTTACTAAATAACATCAAATTAAACAGATATTGTCTAGAAACAAAATATTCAAAAATTTAGAGGCAAAGCATCATTATAAGTTAATCTATATGGCATATTTAAATTTCTAAATAGTATTTTGAAGTGATCCAAAATTTCTTTGGAAATGTGAAGCCCTTGTCACCACTGCTGTCTTGGAAAAAAAAATTAAGTGAAATGAGTAGGGTCAAATTAAACAATAATATTTTATTTCAAAAAATTTGAAATAATTTTTTTTATCTTTAAGAGAAAAATAAGCCCTTTGCTTATGGGTTTCCCAAACTCTTTTTCTCCCAATTATTTTCAGGGGCTAGAAAATAAGGGAGACCCTTTCAGTGTGATCTCTAGGACAGTAGGTGGCTGGTAGGGAGGCTGTGGGGTGCTCTGGGCAGGATGGACATTTGAGTGGCTCATCTCTCCACCAGTATCCAAGGCAAAGGGAATTTTCTGCCCTGACTTTGTCTCCCTGTCAGTTTAAATATGGCTTTTTCATGGATACAAGCACAGGTATGTCACTCTTGGAGGATTCATCTGGGTTTGGTATTCAAATTCTTCTCTTGTATCACATACATCCATCAAGGACTTTGCATCGTGGACTGAAAAATGGTTTGGTTTGGAAGAGAACCTAAAGCTTACACCATTCCACCCCCTGACATGGGCAGGGACACCTTCCACTATCCCAGGTTGCTCCAAGCCCTGTCCAGCCTGGCCTTGGACACTGGCAGGGATCCAGGGGCAGCCACAGCTTCTCTGGGCACCCTGTGCCAGGGCCTCACCACCCTCACAGGCAGCAATTCCTCCCCAATATCCCATCTCTCCCTGCCCTCTGGCACTGGGAAGCCATTGCCCCTTGTTTCATCTCCACATGCCCTCATACATTCCTATAAGATGAGATAAAGGACTTCAGGAGAGCAAAATTTCCTCATATTTGCAACAAGAGGGGAAAAGCTGAAGACATTTGCATGATGAAGTGCCAGGAGTTACTTTTCAAATTTTTGCTCACCTAATTGAATTGTTGCCCAGAGAAACTGTGGCTATCCCTGGATCCCTGGCAGTGTCCAAGGCCAGGTTGGACAGAGCTTGGAGCAGCCTGGGACAGTGGAAGGTGTTCCTGCCCCTGGGAGAGGAGTATAGTAACACATCTTGAAGGTTCCTTTCCAGCCCAACCCTTCTAGGAGTCTGTGGTCTTATATTCTCACTAAAGATGGTCTAAAGATGGGAAGAAGAGAGAACAAATGACTACATTCAACCTGGGAAAAGCAAAAACCCCGCAACTCCATTTTCATTCTTAAAAAGTGTGTGCAGGTTAAACTTGAAAAAGAAAAAATCATATATCAAAGGAAAAAAAAATATTTGGCATCCAGCAAATTTTGCATGGCTACCTAAAATTTCTCGAAGTTACAAATTCAAGGAAAGTCGTCTTGTTTAGACCATAGCCTGAAAAGTATAACCCTTGACTTGGACTGTGCACTGTATTCCCAGTGAATTTGTCTCTTTCCTAAGCACGAAGGTGGGCAGGTGCTTAGCTGATCCTCTGAGCCATGCAGTCTGGGAATGGGATCACACATAGGGGTCTCCAGAAGCCAGAGCTTAGAGAGAATTCGGGGCAAAAAATGGGATAGGAAAATACACAGGCTAATACATAGAGGGTCAGCAAAGCTGTTCTCCTAAGAGTTTTAATAGAGCAAGGCAGCTGGGGATGAATTTTGGTTGCTGTGGGTTTGAATGTTTCAAGTTCATTTCCATCTGCAAGTTGTGGCCAAGATGCTGCTGTGGCTCAGTGATGTTGGAAGGACCAGGACTGTCAGTGCTTTTGGTGGCCAAGCAGATACTGAGCAGGGGTTTGCTACTTGGTGGGACAAATGAGCCCAGAGAGGTGGTGCTGGGACAGTGCTGATGCCACAGGGGTCAGCTGAGGAGGGCTGTGCCTCATTTGGGAAATCACAGAATAGTGAAACAGTTTGGCTTTGGAAGGCACCTTAAAAACATCTCATTCCGATTCCCCTGCCATGGCAGGGACACCTTCACTAGCCCAGGTTGCCCAAAGCCCCAGCCAGCCTGGCCTTGGACACTGCCAGGGATGAAGCAAATGGATGTGTGGAATCTGTGGCTCTTTGGAGAAAGTGACCAATTTGCCATAGACACCACCAATTTTCTAGCCATGAGCTGGTGAAACAGTAACTTGCAAACAGTGCTGTGCTTGCAGGATTCTACTCTTCCCAGGCCAAATTTGACTGAGCAGCAGTCAAATCCAGGTCAGCTCTGTTTTCACCTTGAGGCTGATGAGGGAGTTTCTGCCAGAGTTGGTTTTTCTGATTTCTCTAGACCAGGTTTCCCCACATGGAAGTGCACCCCTCGCTTGGGAAGAGCCATGGCACCTTCTTTCCCTCAGGTGGCAGCCACCCCTCAGGGATGCCAGGCACAAGGAGCACCTTGTCGCCTGGAGAACCCCACTTCTGGAGTCTGATGAGCAATAACCCAAGGTGGGAAGCATACAGGGGTGGTGAGTGATCCCTAAAAACCAGCATGGGCCACCTTTAAGTGTGCTGGCCCCACAGCAAGGCAAGGGCACAGAAGCTCTTTCCTCCAGCATGAAGATCAGACTGTGTCCCTGCAGGGTTTGGGTTGGAGGTTGGAAATCAAGCTGAGTTCCCTCGCCTGTGGCTCAATGGCATGGAAACAGAAATGCCCCAGCAGGTTAGGAACTGGCTCTTCCACCTAAAGGATGGAAAGAAGGGGGGGGAAAGCAAGAGAGAGAAAGAGCTGCTGCCATTGAATAATTGATGAGTTTCAGACCAATCAATGCGACAGCAGAGCAGGGCTAATTAAAGGTTTCTGAGGAATCCCTGTAGTAATTTACTTGAATGTAAGAAGTTCATATTCTCTCTCCCTTTTTTTCCCCTCCCTGTTCCCAGGAATTCCAGTTTTAGGCTTCGGCGGTCTCTAACCACCGCTCACTTTTCCCCTCCAGGGGGATGTTTGCTATGGAAATATGCAATTAATATTGCAGTGATCGTAATTGCTAATTATTAAAACAATGCTACCCCCTTTTTCATGGCCTACTTTCTTGCTCAAAATGATTTAAATAACAGGGAAAAGAAAAAAAAAAAAAAGAAGCAGAGACAAGGTGGCTGGGGCTCAGCTGAGACAGGATTAAGCACTGAGCATGGCTGGGTTTGGCTGTAATTTGGTGAATTCCCACATCTGCATGAAAACTAAGGGCAAAGTGATGCTGCAGGTGAGTGGCCTTTGCCATAACCTTGAGCCATGCCAAAAAATCACCATGCAATGGCAGAACAACCTTAACCCATTTAGTGATGAGGGAATCTGGATGGTCTGCCTGTGTTTCTGAAGCAGCTGTCATGGTACTGTCCTGGTGTGCCATGAAATATTAATAGTCAGTGATGAGGAATTAACTGTGAGAGGTTTAGGCTGTCACAGGAAAGGTGAATTAGGCAGGGGAGAGATGCTCAGTGCCAGGGACCTGGTCTGGGGAGAGGATGCAATTGCTTTCCGTGCCTGGCCAGGACTTGCCATCTGACAAAAACAAAACAAAAAAATGGGGGTTTTTGGGTAGCCCAGATGCTGGAAACCTGAGGGAGTGGAGAACAGCCAGTTCATGGTGCTTTCCACAGGACTTAAAACCCCAAGGTCAGACTTTGAGGAAATGTCCTCAAGCTGTGCCAGGGCAGGTTTAGGCTGGATATTGAGGAAAATTTCTTCATGGAAAGGACTCTCAAGCCCTGGAACAGGATGCTCAGGGCAGTGGTGAAGTTCCCATCCCTGGAGAGGTTTAAAAGCCAAGTGGATGTGGCACTGGGGGACATGGATTAGTGGCCTTGTCATGCTGGGGGAATGGCTGGACTCAATGGTCTTGGAGGGCTTTTCCATCCTAAATGATTCTGTGATTCTTGGATGGCCACGAGTTGAAATGCTGTGAGGCTGTGTTGCTCCCCATGCCCTGCATCCCAACTCTTTCCTGACCCATAGCTTGGGTCAGATGGCAGGGAAAGTGGACTGGGATGGGATGGGATGGGATGGGATGGGATGGGATGGGATGGGGTGGGGTGGGATGGGATGGGATGGAGGGAGCACACACATCATCACAGGTTGGTGCACAGATTTAAGGGAGAGGCCATGGGAAGAGCTGCCAGCACCCGGAGAATTTGTGGAACTCCTTGGAGCACCTCCTCCATGCCGGGGCAGCTGCTGGCATTGTGAGGGCAGAGCACCTGAATTCCAGGCTGCACTTAACAACAGCACAGCCACGATGTGAGGAGCACCAGGGTGGTTCCATCGCCTGCATGAGTGCAGAGGGAGAAAGATGAAAACCCTGCTGCTGAGGGTGCTGGTGTTGTGCTCAGCCATTCGTGCACTGACAGCAGACTGCAGGAATCCAGGAGGGGGGGATCTGCTGGGGGTTTTCTGGAAGCAATGTATGTGGAAATAAGGCTTTAAAAAGTCCCCTTGTCTGTTGAGGCAAGCGACGGAGCTGTTTTCTCCCGCACATAAATGAAAGTAAAAAAATTGTCAGGGTTATAATAAAACATGAAAGGCTTATGTATAAGCTAGGAAGCAAGGCTTTGAATGGGTTCCTGGTGGTCTCAGGTGGTGAAAGGTGTAGCTATAATACAGCTAGCAATTAGAAACAGGTTTGCTATTAACTGGCTTACTTTGATGGAGCTGACCTTTCCCTCCCAGCCTGTCCTGGAGCAGGTGACAGGTTGGAGAGTGCCTGGCCCTCACCCCTCCCTGTTAAGTACAGGTTTCAGTCCAATGTATCATATCTTTTCCTGCCAGAGGTGAAGGATTTGGTGTGTGTAGAGCTGATGGAGTGATGGTTGAGCCCTGGCTCTAACTGCAGCATGTAGGCAGTGCAAACCTGTGGTGGGGAAGGCAGGAGGAATGGGTTGATCTCCCCAGTGCTCCTTCAAGAGCAAAAAAACCCTGTTGGGTCTGGGATGTTTTGAGGAACTTCCCCCCACCCCCCCCATTACTACCTCTAAAAATCCCTGTGTATTTTGTGGCACTGTCAAAGGTTCATAGTTGATGTTGCCAGCTGGTGTGCCTGGATTTTTCTCCTATTTATCCTAGGAGCGAATGGGCAGCTCTGTTATGAGACAAAAATCTTCCTGATTTGTTGAGTTTTTATTTTTAAAGGACTTGAACTAACTAATCATTTCCTGCAGCTCATGAAGCTGCCTGGAAGTTACCTGATCTACTTTCAAACCCACCACTGATCCTGCTGGGATTTGAACCAGTAACTTGAAGAAGAGTTTTGTGCTGCTTTTCTTAAGTGTGCTCTGCTTTCCACCACCAGCAATTGTGTTGGGTGAACCCATGATGAAGAGGCAGAATGGGCAGGTGGTTGTTGGCTTCTGCAGAGGGAGAAAGGGAATTGCTGCCAGTTCCAGTAGGAAAGGAACTATTGGTTTTGGGTTGGGCCTGGCAAAAGTGGAAGATCTGCTGCTGTTACAGATCCAGCCAGGTGACTCCTGTCTCCATTTTGATATTCACCACACCTGAAGCTGCACCTTTTTGTTCACAGTAAATACCTGATCCTGGGGAAGGTGTTCCTGCCCATGGCAGGGGACGGAATGAGAAGAGTTTAAAGGTCCCTTCTAACCCAAATCATTCTAGGATTCTATGAAATGGAAGACACAGGTGTGGAAGCAACTGAGAGGAGTCACTCAAGACTGCTGAAAAGGCAGGCAGGTAGCAGAGTCTGCTACAGACCTTTTCTCAACCTTGTGCTAGCCAGAGCTTTAACCAAAACATCTCCCAAATCTGTTCCCCTCTTTTGGTACGTTCCTCATCTCCATCACACCAACAACACCTTAGCTGCAGCTTTGGGGAAGATTCATAGTAAGTTATTTAAGAAAATTGCCACTGCTGGTTCTTGCAGGCTTGAGCACCCTTCTGAAATGCTGCCAAGGCCCACCAGCAGGCTCCCAGTTCAGTGTGTAACTCCTCTCCTTCCCAAGCTGAATGAGTACATCTTCACCCTGAGTTGGTGGGTGAGAAGTTCAGATATGCCCCTAACTTCTGAGGGTCTTGGATCCCATCACTGGGGTTTGGGAGGAAATCAAAACACCCTCCTGTCAAGCAGGCTGATGGGACCATCCCATGTGGTGGATCCTACTCTGCTCCTGGATAACAGCAGGAGGGTGAAAAAATTAGATTGTTCATCCAGCCGAATCATGGCAACAAGTTGGAGGATGTTTGCATTCGAGTTCACACAGTTTGCCCTCTTGGATGAGGCTGTTAATTAAAAGGTGCAGAGAAGCAAAATCACAGAAAAACCAGAGAAGTGGTGACAGTGCCCAGGTGTTTTTCCATCACCTGTAATCAGGTGCACAGGAGGAGAGACAGACCTTCCGTGGTAAGTGAGCAGCCTTTGCGCTCATCCTGGTCTGGAGGGAGGAGGATGGATGGAGTTCCTGGAGGAGAGGAACTGGTTAAAGCCGTGCTGGGGTGTAGCAGCAGGATCCTGTGAAGGATTGGTGGGCTGTAATGATGCGCGGGCCGTATGGAAATGCCCACCAGCCCTTTCGGCGCAGACGGGGACGAGAGGCACAGGGAGCGTTATTGATGCGCTCGCCTCGGGGAGGGAAGCGGATAATGGATGTGGGATGTTGGCCGTGCTTTGTCATCAAACGAGGGGCCTGAAAGATGGTGCACTGGAATATTATCAGTCATTCCTTGATCAAGATGTAATGCTCTCAGGGTCCTTTTCTTTTTCTCTTTCTCCCCCACCGCAGTGGAGAACGCTTTTATTTCTCCCTCTTTGACCTTTCTGCTCCGGTGTTTGGGATGCTTGGATCCATTCTCCTTTTAACCAAGAGAGCACTAACCCTCCCCTCTCCTCTTCCTCCCTTCCCCCAAGCCTGAAGATACTGGTGTGAACTCGAGGAAATCATGTTTCCTGATCTGTGTGGCTTCATCTTGAAAAGGCCTCTTGCTTTTTGTTCCCCCCCGCCATACAGCTAATAGATTATGTGCATGCATACAAATACTTAAGTTTTATTTCTACGGTACTATAGGTAAGAATAGTGCTTCATAAACAAATAAAAAGGTCAGTACCTGCTTTGAGATTGCCATAACACAGCAAGGGATGGCAAATAAGGGTTTTATTACATCTCACCTGTATTTAGGCAAATCAAACAATAGCATTTTTTACAGCCCTGCGTAATGGCCTGATGCAACCAAATGAGACCTCTCTCCCGGGGAGTTTAAGCAGCATATTAGCTTTATCACTTGATGACCCATAAAATGGTTGTGCACCCCTTAGTGATTACCTGACTTACTCAGCACAGCTTGGCAGGGAGGATATTTAAACATTTTTTGCATTATCAGTTTCACAATGTCATAGTTCTAGTTGTCAGCCTTTCAAGAGAGGTGGCTTCCCTTTCCGTCTTTATATGGGGTATTGGAACAAGGAAGATGGTGTTGGGAAGAAAAAAATAAGTTTTCTCTGTATCTTGGAGGTGGAACTAGAGTTTGGAGCATCTTCTCTTCCCCCCCATGCTCCTCTGATAGCATTTCATTGTGTGAATAACTTTGTAGGCACAAAGTTGTTTGTTGTCCATCTTTCAGGGACAGGGTAAAGGGAGAAACATTTCCTCTCCTGGGAAGTAGCAGCGTGGTGTTAAGATGTAGAACAGAAAAGAGGTGGAGTTAAATCCTGCACATCATCTCTGCACTTATGGTCAAATATCTCCTATACTCCATTTGGGGTTGCTTCCCCTTCCTCGTGAATTACTCTTAAATAAAGTGTGTAAATGATGATAGGACCAGTGTTTACCTGTGATTCCCCTATCCTACAGATGGAAATGCAGGAAAAAGTGATGCAAAAGGAATGTGCTCCAGAGCAGTTTTTGAGAAAACAGCAATAACCTTGGATGCATGAGATCCAAAAACTGGGCCTTGGGAGGAGAACTTTTAACGACAATGCTTTTGAGCATCTCAGTTTTGGGGAGTTCCTTGGTGTGTAAAACAAGTTAGAGAATTTTTTTTTTTCATGTTGTTGAAACATCAAGGTTCCAGAATTTGCATTTTGCCAAATTTAGATAAAAAAAAAAATTGGATAAAAGCAAATATTTTGGTAACTTTTCAGAAAAACTCAGCTGATTATTTAATTGAAAAAAACCCCTAAATTTAAATTTGCTGAAGACATGAAAAGAAATATAACTTGAGATTAAATAAAATTTCTTGAAGTGAGACATTTCAGTATTTTAAAATGTTTTTCTATTTCATTATAAAAGATCTTGTTGCAATCAGTATGAGAAATACTTTGTGTTTACCAAAAGTGCATTGCTCCTGAAAAATGTCTTCCAAGCACAAACTTATGGACCACTCTGCTTTTTAGACACCTAAGGAGTTATTTACTCTGGTTTGGGTTTTTTAAAGATAGCGTCACACTGATTTTCTGGCCCTGAGTTCCCCCCAGTTTGACTCAGTCACCACACCTGTATGGACCACAACTGGGCTGCAACCTGAGGTTGTGACCTCAATCTGCCAGGGTTTGGGTAGCTTTTTGGGTAGTCCTAAGGCATCTGGATACCTGTGTTTGGGAATTTCATTCCCATCCTCTTTGCAATTTGGCTTTATACAACCTCTCTGGGTTGGAGGATGCATTGAGACTCATTGAGCTCCATCCAGCTGACCTACATCACTGGAGGGTGGATGAGACATCTGAGCATCAAGGCTACTCACAGCTGCTTACAGTATGTTGCCAATGGGCTCAAATGTCACCAGACTTCTAGCTGAGCCCAAAATCACACCACTTTAATGACTGCTTTCTCAAAATCCTCTCTGATGCACAAGAAAGTAATCTTTGCTGTTCTAACTTTATTTGGTAGACAGCTGGACCAGATTATCATTGTTATGAGTTTCATGAGCTATGGTGGTGGAGTCACCACCCTGGAGATAAAAAAGAAACACCAGAACAGAGCACTTACTTCTGTGGTCAGGCTGACAAGGTGGTGAACAGTCTAATATTGAACTCAGTAATATTGGAGCTCTTTTCCAGCCTAAATGATTCTGAGATTCTATTACTTTTAGATTTGATCCTACCTCTCATTTAATATCTGCTAAATTAATGGTAGGAAAGCCCATCCAGCCATCCTAAATTTGCCTTCCCTGGAAAACCTTTAAAGGGCTGAAGACAGCTATCTCTAAGTCACCAACTGGAAAATGCTCCTAGAATACTCTGAGTTTGAAGGAACCCACAAGGATCATGGAGTTTAAATCCTGGCCCTGCATAGACACCCCAAAATCCTCACCCTGTGCTTGAGAGCATTGTCCAAACTCTCCTGGAGCTCTGGCAGCATTGAGGCTGTGACCATTCCCTACAGAGGTTGATGGTGTTGACCCATTTCTAATTTGCTCACAGTAACACACATTCTCTTCTCATTTGCACCAAAGGCTGAAGCTTCCTTGCCTGTTTCCATTTATTGCTGCTCCACCAGAAATGACTATCACCTCGGAAATTACTCACATCATTTTTTCAGCTTGCTTTTGGATGTCAAACCAAGCAACAAGCCAGGACTCTGAGATAAATGTGTCAATTTAAGCAATTTTTTTTTGTTAGCCTTTGTAATACAACTTCACCCAAATGCTTCCTAAATCAGGGCTCTGCTTCAGATTTGACAATTCTTTGATGATTTCCGAGACTTGGAGCAAATAATGCAGCTGGCTGCTGAGGGGCTCTGCTGTGGGCACTACTTTGTGGGAACAAATTCCTAACTATTCTGGTCTATAAATCCTGAGCCTAACACCGTGAGACTTTCATCAGTGAATTCACTACCAGCGTATTGGCATTTTAACTTTTTGACAATCCCATTTAAACATCCATATTGATTGCAGGTTTGGGTATATACAAAGGAGCCTTTTTCAAGGGGAATTTAAATTCCATTGGAGTAGAAGGAAAGCCCCTGATCACGTCAACGCACTTTGATACTTAATTGGCAATCCTGGGATAGTGTAACTTCAATTAAAGTGAAGTCATCCCGCATACCTGTCTAGTGACCTGAGCTCCTGCATGAACATGATGATGTTTGATAATGAGCAGGGAGAGCACACAGTGTAACAGCCCAAGGTATTGAGTGTCCCTTAGGCACAAGGTATCAAGTCTCCTTAGGGCACCCTTTCCTTTTGTTTTTCTTTTTCTTTTATTATTATTATTATTTTTATCTCTTTTCCCCTGTAGTGGCTTTACCCACCTGTAATTGCAATAGAAAGAGGGAGCCAGGAGATATTTCTTTGCAGACGAGACAGTGGTTGTGTTATTATGGTGTATTATGTTACTTTCCATTAGACCAAAAACTTTTCATCTCTAACCCTAGGAGATGACCTACAGTAAATACAGTGTCGTATTTAGCTTTTGTAAATAGCTTAGCTCTCATGAATGTTTTATAGCGGGGTAAATATCACATTCTCTCCACTTATTTACATCCGCACAGCATCACAGAAGACTTGTTGGTATTAAATATTAATTGTAAGCTTTAGTGAATCTATGCTTTTGTCAAGAGTGCACTGGGCCACACATCTTTTTTGGCCTCACACATTGAGAAACCGCATGATCTTTGGAAGAAAGAACTGGAAGTGCATTATCAGTGTTTTTAACCAAACTGGCCCTCAGCTGGATGGCTGCAGCTTCCATTCCTTTCGCCCTGCTGGGAGGAGGGAGAGAAGTCATGGGCAGAGATGTACATGGCTGACCCAACACTTTGGCCTCAGTCTTTGTATCTCTGGCATCCCAGGGCAAGTCCCTGTGGAAGGATTTTGGAGATTTATAAAGGGCAGGATGGATCAGCCAGTCTGGCTTCCTCTGCATCTCAGTCCGGTGACCTTCTTGATTGAGCCAAGAACTTGTGTCTGCCTGAAGTATATCTTACTGGGAAGCAACCACATTTTTGGCTGGAAGACATCTATCAGTGGTGAATCCACCATATCCCCTGGTACACTGCTATTACTTGATGCATTGTTAATTAATTTTAGAGCTATCAATGGTTTCCAATGCCATGCTGTGATTTTCCTGGTTTTTTGTTTCTAGAGGTGGGTTGTCTACGTTTCCTGGTAGAATTGCAGATTTTGTCTCATATCTTGTACTTTCCTAGTGGGAAGGGTAAGTTCTTGTGTCATGATGGAAGGTAATAATTCCTCTCTCACTCTGGATATGCCTAATGCATGGAGCTCTTGCTCTCTGCCAGTTTCAAATTGTCCATGGCATTTTTTTGTATCTCGGTCAATTCTTGCATGTCACTTGTTTCAGGGCTCGGGGATGTACTCCATACTCCAGGATCAGTCTCTCCTTTGTGCATAAAAGCTGCATTTTCAGCACTGAGTCTTCCTCCAGAGTGACTGTGGCTCATCACAAGTTTTGGTTTCCAAGCTCTTTTTAATCCAACCCATGATTTTTTGAAGATAATTTTTTGAGAAACATCTCCACAGGGACATCTACCCTGGAACATCAAGAAGACTCTGACAGGTGCCAATTTTACTGTCTATGAACACAGCTTGTGTTTCCACCTCAAACTTCAGAATGACTTTTCTCAGGCAGTGACCATGGGTTATTGATGATCCACATGCTCTATACACCCAAATAAATTTGCTCCAAGGTGTTGTTTCGGACATATGAGTAGGAATGCACAGGGTTGTCAGCATCTGTGCTATTGGTTGACTTCAGTAGCATTGATTGATTTCATGTTCACCCATATTGGTGTGTCTCTGTTGCTTCCCTTTGAGTGCTGAATTATACAAATCAGGGAGAGTAGAAAACAGGAAAATTGGTTAAGGATCATCAGAGGGGACAAAGGTCAATATCTTTGAGATATTATTTTTAAAATATTCCTCCAGAATGTTTCATCTGAAGGATGAATTCTTTCTTTTGATGGCTGTTGCTGGTCCTGGTTGGGGTCATTGTTTATGCTCTGGCTGGTATTGGAATGGTGGTTACTTAGACATGGAGGGAAGATAAAGTAATGGAGTTAACAGCATTGATTTTACATGGAAGGCTCGTTCTGCACTTAAACCCCTCCTTTCCCCATGAATACCTTATTTAAATGGTTGGCACATAATTTTTTAATGAGATGTTTCCTAATCCATCTGACCAAAGGCTAGGAAAACTATGACTACACAAGAGGGACAAAAAGCTTCTGGTTCTGTTAACTGTCTGATTTTCTGATTCGTTGACTTTGGTGACCTTTCCTTTGGCAAGAGATGCCTCTTCTGCCCCACCTGACCCCAACCCATTAAAATGATTGCAGGAACCAGAGCAGTTGCTGGTGCATGCTGGAGTTTGTCAAGTGACTCTCAGCCCAGAGTACCAGGCTCGTTATTTTTAACCAATGCTAATCAAGGTTTGAAGCCCCCATTATGCCCTGGTCCAGGGGCAAACTAAACTACATTACAAAACACTTAAGCCCGGCAAAAAATTTCCTGACCTCTGAAATCTCTTATGACCTAGTTGCAGCTTCACAATGTCTAGCTCTAATCTCTCCATTAAAGCCTTTTCACCTATTTCCTAAACTGCTGCACAATGTATGTATTTAGACAAAAGCAGCAGCTTTCAGAGCCATTAAAGGCTCAAGCCAAAAGTAAAGATGATTTTCTTATGGCTGAGGATGTCTGACAGCCTCGGGGGGTTGGACAACACCATGTTCTTCAGCTGACCCTTATTTAAGACAACCTGTGAGTGTCAGGATTACGACGCTAAGATTACTGTGGTATTTAAATATTATGTTATTAGTCAAATACTGGCATGCATAAACCCAAGATCATTTGGGGGGAGAGAGGATTGGGGAAGGGGGAAATTCACTGTCAAGGCTCAGATATAAGCTGTTAGATTCGGCTCACAACTCAGTCTTTAAAAATATGTTTTTCCTCACTTATAAACTGCTATTTATATTTACTGTGACTTAAATCGTTCCTCTCAAGCTTGGTGAGCCTGCTTTCTTTTAATTCACTAATTACCTTTCTAATGGAATCAAGTCTGTTGCATTGGTGGGAGAGTGTGTTAAATCTTCCTTTTCACTTGGAGGAAAGAAGAACCTGAAATCTGTGTAACTATCCATAATTTTTTAATTCCTGAAACTCTCAGAACTCTTACAAATGACAGCCAAGAGCAGTCAGGGACTTTTTTCTCCTGAGGAAGAATACATCTGCCAGAGAACATGGTTGAGCAGAGTGTTTGCTTTGCCATGAATAAGAAGGAAGAAAACCAAGTTAAGAGTCTCTTCTTGACTCACTCTGATCCTTCAGCCTTTCCACAGGTAGAGCAAGGACCCATATGAGGTCAGGGGAGTTACCCTTATGAATTTGTTTTTCCCCACCAGATGGGCAGAGTGATCAGCCCACCTTTCAGCAGCCCAGCCATCGACATCTGAAGGTGGATGGGGTGATTTCCACCTTGACACATGTGCAGATCACCTGCTTTGCAAAATAACTTTGGAAGGAATTGTGATCCCATTTGTGCCACAGGTTCACAAAATAATGAGCCTGCTGTGTGTGCATCACCTCCCCCTGTGGAGCAGCAGAACCCACACAAACCCCTTGCAAGCCTCATTTCAATTCTCTTTTTACCTTTGAAACCACCCTTAGGGGTGACCCTTGTTTAGATGCATCATCTCTAGGATCATCACTCTCCTTCTCTGAAAAATAAGAATTCAGAGCCCCTCAAGACCTTCTGGTGCACAATGCAAGGACCAGAGCAAGTTATATTGGAGCAGCAAAGGGACATAAAAGAGTTTTCAGGGATGCCACTGGCCGTGCCTGCACTGCCTGAGGTTGTGCCATTCTCCTTCCCTTATTCTCCTGCTTTTTATTGGAATTTTTTAGTTGTCATTCTTCACAGTGGTGTGGTCTCAGGATCCAGTTAAGCAAAACCCACATTATCCACACTACCTAACAGTGTGACATCTGTGAATGGCTTTCTAATTACTCAAATAAATCAGCATGATTGGAAATTCTTGAGATTTTATTGGGAAGGAAATTTATAGTAATTAAACCAACTTAATTTTGGATTTCTGTTAATGCAAAGAAGGTTTTGGAAGCTTTGGGTTAGACCTGCATTTTCTCCAGCAAGTGATGTGGGTGAAAGAATGAGAAATTAATTGTTTTTGGACAATATGATGATGATGATAATAGGAGTATCTTTCAAATGAGTTTGCTATGCATCTTTCATCAATTGTGGAGTGTCTTTTCTGGCATCTAAAAATATCGTTTGGGGCTTTTACTGAAGATTGAAACAGACTGAAAGGAATCTTTTTTAATCAAAATAAAGAACCCTTTTTAATTACTCAGACTCCTTCACAGTTGGAGGTAATAATTGTCTTACGTTCTTAAGTAGCACTGTTACTAGCCTGCCCTGGGGCTCTTCTATTTTCCAGAAGTTGGCATCACTCTCTGTTGAATGCCAGGATAGAGTGTGCATCAGCTTAAATATTTCTGCATCTTTGACACTGGGAGTGATGCAGATTGAATCCAGCCTCTCCCAAAATGCCTGTGCACACCAGCAGGAGCCAGTGCTAAACACCAAGGGATGGTAAACCTGTGTTCTGCAGAAAATTGTGCGTCCAGGTCCACCTGAGAGGCCATCCTCTATGTTTTTCCTTAAGCACTTTGTAAGTGATTTTTGGTTTCTTTGGTTTTTGGTTTTGTTGGGGTTTTTTTGTTTGGTTGGTTTGGTATTTCTTTGTTTGTTTTTGGGGTTTTTTTGGTGGGGTTTTTTTTTGGTTTTTTTGTTTGGGGTGGAGAGGGGAGATCTGGCAAGTGTGTGCCTGTCAAGTGAAGAAATATTTTTCCTCTCTGTTCCTTGCTATACATTTTAAACCTTCCCTCCAACACTGATGGAGGGGGAAGGAGAACAAACAGGCAGCACCATGTCCCTCCTACTGCGCAGGTGGAGGTTTGCAGACTGTTCTGCAGGATTGTCAGGATGGGAGTATAGATTTTGTGGGGGGAAAACAGGATTTATGGGACCGGGGATAGCTGTTCTTCATGAGGATCTGCTCAATGCCTGCTACAAGTCCAGCTGTTAATAACTGACACCCAATTAAGAGCTCTGGGTAGAGAGAGAGTGCTGCAGACCCTGAGAAAAGATTTTGAATATTTATGCAGATTTTTGTCTCTTCTTCACATTCTTGGCCATGGATACTGCTCCTGGGTCTATCTACTTTTTGTCAAAACACTTTTCAGTGGATATTTTTGTTGTTGTTTTTTTTTTTTTTTTTTTGTGGTTTCTTGCAATGCTGACCAGCACTGTGCTCTCAATTGCAATGGAGGTTAGTGAGAGCAGAGGTGGTCAGAAAGCCTCTTGACTTATCACATGTCAAAACACAAAATATAGGTATAATATGAGTGGACTCACATTCTGTCACTTCAGCCGCTGTAATCTCTTTATTCACCAGTATTCCTAATTGAGCACACTTTCCCTTTCCTCTGTAAGTGTAAAAATGAGGTGAAACACAGTGACACTCACCCCAAACTTCTCAGAGAAGAGGTTAGATGCAGAACCAAGGCTTCCTGACCCCCATGTTACCACTGTCACCCTACCAGATAATCAATTCAGCACCTCCTGCCTTATTCAGTCTGTCTTCTTTACACTGCCTTAAAATTACACAATAATTTTAGTTGGAAGGGAACCCAGTGTATTTAATTGCTGTGAGAAGGGGAGAACCCAAGACTGCACAGGAAAACAAGTAATTCACCACATAGAGCAAGACTATAAGAAAGTCTACAGAGAGAGGGAAAGAGAAAAGAAAGAAAAAAGAGCATGAAAATGCTTCCTCTATGACTGTGGAAGCCATGTGTTTTGACCCAGTTATTTAGCACATGGGTGTAGTAAAATGCAGCTAAATCAACTGCATCAGAGCAGCTTCTGAGGCCACAGCACCTGAGATGGGCTTGGTGGAGGGCCAGTATCTTCAAATTAACAATTGTTGACTGTCTTTGATGGGAAGCTGGTTTACTAACCAGGATGAAATTAAGATATTTCCTTGTTTCCCATCAAAAGCCAAGGAAAGCCTTGTTCCTTATTAGTGGAAATAAGAAACTGGTTTGGATACTTTGGTTTGGGAGACATCCTAAACTTCATTTGCACCAGGATTTGCTGCACTGCAAACCCTTGGCACCGCCAGGCAAAGGCCCCACTGAGGCAACTTTATGGGCTTGAAATGCTCTCAGTAAACCAAGGCAAGGTCTGGGTGAAACCCAGGAGGCAAAGAGTTAAGCTGCTTTCATATACCAGGTACTTTCCACTAAAGAAGCCCCATGTCAGAGTGCTGCATCTTTCTGAATGCGAGTTTAGACTGCTTTTGTGCTAATGCATTTATATTGTGATTGTGAAAAGCTTTTTTTAAAGAGGAAGATAAATCTTACCCAAATCTGATAATCATTTTTAAAAATCTCTGCTCT
Organism: Lichenostomus cassidix; assembly: GCF_008360975.1. Lineage (NCBI taxonomy): Eukaryota > Metazoa > Chordata > Aves > Passeriformes > Meliphagidae > Lichenostomus > Lichenostomus cassidix. Next base: position 73,022,902 of record NC_139511.1, on the reverse strand, counting down.
GAGATTTATGTTGCTTTTTTTCCCCCCTCCCCCTGACTAAAAATGAAAAAAAAAAGAAAAAAAAGAAATAAAAAGGAAAAATAACAACCCTATTGCATCAAAGACAGAAATAATGGCTTGTAAGTACTTAAAAGCTTATGGATAGGAAACTTAAAAAACTGGTCGGATTCAAACCAAATCCTATCAGATTTTCTTGGTTCTCATAAACCTTTAATCAGCTCCCATGGGGCATTTTTACTAACCATAAAACATGTGATTAGAAGACACATGAACTACTGGAATTATGACAGCGAGATGGGTTTTGACTTTAGTCCGACTTAAGGATGGAAGCGTAAGGAGCCGTGGCAGTGATCTGCCCCAGGAGGGAACACACCACGCTGGTGGCAGGACCCTCATTCCCTGTGTTCCAGCCTCAGGAGGGGATTTCAGAGCCCAGACACCCTCCTTGGTGGAACCTTGGTGCTTTATGAGGCGCTGGTCTCTGGTAGCTACTGCTGGGAGTGGGATGCAGGAATGGGAAAACACACAGGAAAAGAGCACAGTGCCTACATCAGAGGGCTGGGATGATCCCAATGGCAGGGTGGAAAATGTTTACCAACACTTTCTATAAATGATGCCTGGCTGGCAAGGGCAGTGTGTGACCCAGGGTGCATCCTGCCCCATGCAGATCCAACCTCTGAGTTTGACCCAGCTGCCTTTCATCTCAAGACTTTTTTGGTTTAAAATACCAGTTTTCTGAAGCATGAATTCCCTCATGTAAGTCAAGGCTTTGGAGTTCAGTGCAATTCAAGTCTTTGGAGTTGTGTGCAATTCAGTCAGGATGTCTAGGTTCTTTTGTCTGATTTATATCTAATGGGACACAGTCAGTGAGACAGAAGATTTTGAGTTAGAATCGCAGAATCACAGAATGGTTTGGGTTGAAAGGATCTTAAAGCTTGTGGCAGTCCAAACACCGTGCCATGGGCAGGGACACCTTCCACTATCCCAGGTTTCTCAGATTAGGCTGCAAATGGCTTCTGGGCCCCTTTATGGGAGAAGATAAATATTTTGTAATCTATTTGTAAAGGTCCCATATATCTGTAGGACAGAAATATGCTGTAAATAGCATAGAAATCACCAGTATGGTAAAAACAATTTAGCATTCTTCTGTGTTAGGTGTTACTGACAAATGCGAGAATTTCTATTTCTGTCATTCAAAAGTGGCTTTATTTGGAAAAAATACCCCAGTGTCTAGATAGAAATGATCAGGTCTTTTTAGGACATTAGTATTTAGGCAAAGTTGCATCTCCTGTCTTTTTACCCAGGTGAAAATGCAAAGCTGCCATTTTAAAGGACAAATGGGTTTGGTATGTACAGACCTGTGTGTCTGCTTGGGTAATTTCAGATAAGGGAAAACTGCTGATCTTTTAACTGATACCATTGGATTTTAAAAATCACCTCACAAAGCACATTTACTCTTTGTATGTGGATATGATAAAGATTCCACTTAAACAAAAAGAGCCAACATAATATCTCTGATAGGCAAAAAGCAAGCAACTTGAGTCTATTACCAAAACCTAACTTAACATAATCATTTGAGCACAACATACAAAAATAATTCCAGGAATTCTGTATATGAGGCACTGCTTTACTCAGGTGCTGGCGGACTGCATACATCACTTCGTTCATTTGCTCCAGTCTTCTCCAAATTCTGCAGGAATTTTTTTGAGTGTGTCTGGGAGGACTATATCAGTTTATGTTACACAAGCTACTGCAACGCTCTTTGCCGTAAGATAAATTTGTAATTCCTAAGGCTGTAATGTCTGCAGGAGGATTATTGTGTGTTCATGTGATTGGACTGTATAGTGGCTGGAACAATATGGAAATGATGGAAGAGGCTGATACTGTGAACAAAATACCGAATTACTGGTACAGGTGAACTCCTGGTAAAACACCAAACTCTACAAGTGTTACTCAGAACAAAGGTAAAACTGGAAGCACAAGGTTCATATCCAGACTAAGGTTCAGCTCAAAGTCTCCCCTCTGTTGGGTACTGGGAGCTTGATTTGGCCAGGCAGAAGGGACATTGTGGCCATCAGCTGGGTGCAGTTCCTCTGAGGGGTGGCGGATGCCCCATCACTGGAAACACTCAAGACCAGGTGGATGGGTCTCTGAGCAACCTGCTCTAGTGGAATTGCATGAGGGTTGGAACGAAATGACCTTTAAAGTTTCCTTCCAACCCAAACCATTCCATTATTCTGGTGGACAAACAGAGTTTGGGCGGTGATGGGATCCTTCCCGTGATGGGACCCTTTGAGGTCCCAGGTCTGAGGGCTTCTTGAGTCAAAGGTGGCACAGCAATCTAAAGAACATCCCTCAGCTCTGGGATGTCCATCCATTTTGCATGCCAAGAGACAGCTGGTTGCCCCTCACCAGCCCCTCACGTGGCCCTGCTTTCACTGTGGGGCCATGGGACATCAACCTGAGCAGCTCTGTGAGACCTGGGCTGAATTCTCAGCCTTCCTTTATTTTTTTCCCCCTGGTCTTGCAGACATTTCTTCGCAGGGCTGATCTTTTATCACTGCAGAGGAACCATCTGAGGAGATAGAAGCAGTGGCCACTGGTTCACTGTCAAGGTCGCTGGTGAATGTGTTCTCTGTTCAGGGTTTGTGATAGCCAAACCTGGCATTGCTTTGGAGAGCTGCTCGGACATTGTCCTTCTTAGCCAGGCAGGTAAGAATGGAGCAGCACTGCTGGCATCCTCTGTGGAGCTGCTGTGGCCAGGCTGGAGCATCACCATCCATCTCCAAGGATGTTTCAGGAAAAGTGCTGTGTCAGCATGTCCTGTTGTTCCCAATGCATAGGAAATTTGGGGGATGCCCAGAAAATACATCTCAGTTCTACAGGAGCCTCCCAGATATGAACAGGTCCTCCATCAGGACCCCAAAATAGAAGTGCACACACATTTTCTGGGAAATCAGGGCAAAAAGGACACATTTCAGTGCATTTCCATGCAGCCACTCAAAGATTGCTCACATGGAAATACCTAGGTCACTTGGACTGGAGTCTTCAACACGCAATGACTTTTAACAGGCAACATCTGACAGTACCAAAGCCCTTTGCAGCCCTGGGTGAAATTATGATAACAAGAGAAAAAAGCTATTACTGCCACCATGCTTTCATTATGCAAATGATATTAAGATAGGCTGTGCAGATCGCCTGTGGCTATGCTATAATCTCCATGCAGTGATTATAATGTGTCAAACTTAGTCATTTTGATTATGACATGTTAATTACATGCCATCCTCATGCAGACATGAATATTACTCGCAGTCAAACAAAACACAAATTGGGGGCATTGTTTTTTTGTTGTTGTTCCATCTTCTTTTTTTTTTTTTTTTTTTTAGTTGTTGTTGCTGGAAATTTTGATGATTAAATGGATTAAAAGATAAAGAGATATGTAACATTGTAAACTCATTAAACATTGGCCAAGTTGTCCCTGGCTGCCTGGGTGAAGTGGGGGGATTCTATCATAAAAAGAGTCTGCGGCTTTATTGTTGGATTGTTGGGTTTGTTTGTTGTTTTTTTTTTTGTCCCAGCCGGGTCGATGTTTAAAAAATATGTATTTTATAAACTGGAGATCTGTGTGGGGTTGAAGAACATTTGAGTTTTTAACTCTTCATGGTGCTCATAAGAAGAGGGTGAAGATGCATCCCCATCTCCATCATAATGCAGTGTCCATAGGTCACCTTACTGTGGATGTTTCCCATGATCATCCTCAGCTATCTTAATTTCAGAGGAATCTTTCTTTTTAATTAAATAATGTTCCAAAGTTTTCTGAGGACAAGCTCTTTTTTTTCCCTGACAGATCCTGCGTAATCCTCCTCAAGGAAAAACACTTTTTTTTTTTCTTATATTTTCCAGCAAAAACCACGTTTTAAAATGTTGCTATTTTGAATGTAGCTCAATGTAAAAAAGTAGTTCCAGGGGAGATAATCGAATAAAATATTCCCCTGTGATAAAATATGCTATTAAATATAGAAACAGATCAGATATCAGATCTTCCCACTGAGATTCCCGGGATGAGGTATCTAGGTAAGAGGCTGAATAACTGAGACACCTCAGTAAGTGTGGAAGGGAAGAAAAAAAGAAAAGGCACCTCACAAGGGAGCAACACTTAACTAGACTTATAAATAGCTGGGATTGCAACTTGCCTGATTAATTTGGGGAAATAAACCTCACTGAAAGCTTTTTTGCAAATTCATCAGATTTCCTTACTTTAGCCCTTGCCAATGTTTAAAAATAAAATATTGGCATCAAATCTAAGGCTTTGGCTTAGGTAATTAAATGCTTTAAGTTACTGGCTCATTAAGAGGAATCTCTCCTCATATTGTCTCTTCTGAGTCAGAAAAAAAATGAAGAAAAAGAAAGAGAAAAAGAAGAGATGATAGAAACCAAATAAAAATGTGCACAATTGATTATTTTTTAGCTAAAACTTGTATGATGTCAGCTGGGACAGCACTGAGAAGAGGAAGGAGCCAAAGGATATCCAGACTTAGGACAAGCTTAAAATTTAGAACTGCTTCACCCGAAAATCAAACTCCATCTAAATTCCTTGCAGAAAATTCAAAATAAAACTGTTTCTTCAGGAGGGACCAACATCACTGGAGAGACCTGTTATGGATGTGACAAGCACAGCAGGGCTGATCTTGATTTTGGGTGTATTTTGGAGCATCTGGGGTGTAGGTTGTGATCAAATACTGTGATCAATAATTTTTAACTTCATGCCATAGTCACCACTTCGGCAGCTCCGAGATGAGTTGGCTCCTTGCTTTTTTTAAAGTGCAAAATAAATTTTAAATAAAATAAAAGGCATCCCCCTAAACATTGTGCTTTTACAGAGGGACATTTCAAGGCAAGTTTTACACAGGTTCTGCCCAGAGGGAAATTAAACTCTACATGTAAATGGAGATTACACACAAAGGAATCTATTACTTTCAATATTTCTCAGCAGGAGGGTTCAGAGTTATTTAAATAAGTTTAGATATTAAACCTAAAGTAGCCATTAAAAGAATGTGGATTTGTTTGCCTAGTTTTTATAGAAATCTTTTTTCCTTTTCCAGCTGACTGAAAAATCCATTGCTTGCATGATGGTGAATATTTTTAATGCATAAAAAAAATCAAAGAACTTTCAATATGACACTTCCTTTGAATTTTTAAGCACCAAATTACAGAATACTTATTATAGTAAAGTGTCTTCTTTAGGAGAGATTAAACTGCAAACATTTTCTTTACCTTTTTTCCCTTTTTCCATCTATTCTTTAGAAGAGAGCTAATATAAACACTGACATTAAACCATATTGGCTATGTAAGGCACTTTGATTGTCATTGAGATTATTTTAAAAGTTATTTAGGTCCCCACGTTACATCTTTGCAACTGCATGGAAAATGTTTTACCATGTTTCTCTTTGCAATATTTCTTTGGGGATTCATAAATATTGATTGTACCGTAAAAAATTGATGGAATCTTGAAACAGACTGCAGTCTTGGTAGCTGGGGAATTTACTCAATTTTTCTCAATAGCTGCAGTCTATAAAAAGAGGAGATTTTGCAAATTGTTTCTCACCTTGTCTTTTTAGTATTTAATAGCTCTCAATTCTGTAGCCTCCTGAACCATGCACTGGGTGCGTTTTCCATCAAAGCTGTATCAGGCCTATTCAAAGGGAATTAAAAGGCAAGGTGTAACCAAGGGGTTAAACTGCCTTCACGGCTGGCAAGCCTAACTTTCATTACTGGTGGCAGTGTAGAGCCATCCTGGTGCTCCTTGTGCTGAAACTTTCGTTAAAAAAAAGAATCTTTAAATGTTAATGGGTGCATGCAGAGGAAAAAGCAAAAAAACTCAAACCCTAAACAAACACCACCCCCCCCCCCCCCTCAAACAAACAAACAAAAACACCAGCTAAAACCTCCCTGGGATTTCTCTCAGTTAAAAAAAAAAGAAACAAAACCAAAACCAAAAATTCAAACAAACAAAAAAAACCATGGATGAACAGGAATAAAAGGGGCAGCTCTCTGTAGCAGTGGTGTGCTTTGCTTTCCTTCAATCAGGTTGGGTGAAGCCATGGGATGTTTTGCAAGGTGATGCCTGCTTGTGCTGTGGACACAGGTTTTACTGGAAAGCTGTTGCAAAGGTCTTTCTGGGGTCAGATTTTTGCAGAGTGCCAAAAAAGGGGCTCACTTTCAGGTCCAGGAGCCATCCTGTCCTCCTCTATCACTCCACTAGGTCAAACCTGAGATCAGTGAGAGATCTGGAGAATGGATCACCAGAGAAAAAATCACTGGTCAGTGGGCAAGAGTAAAGCAGAAATAACTAGCCCTTGTGTTGGAAGAAATAACTTAGAGAAGCATTTTTTGTGCTGGAACTTCTGCCCTCATGTATGTGGTTCCTACGTATTGGCATATATATCATATATATATATATATATCTATATCTTATGTATCACATATAAGAAACTGTCCTGCTGCTCGGGGAAAACACTGTAGTTATTCAAGAAGCTCTTTTTTAAGTAGGTCTCGAGGCATCCACATGAATGATCTGTAAGCTGTCCGGCAGGGGTTCCATCCAGGTGTCCAGCATAAAGGTCCTCAGAATTCCATCAGGGACATCTGGGGAAAACATCAGGATAAAACACTTTAATTATTCAAGAAGCTCATAAAACTCTCTCTTTTTAAAGTAGGCCTCCAGGTGTCCAGAAAATAAGATCCACAAGGTGTCCATCAGGAGTCTACCCAGTTGTCCAGAAGAAATAATCTGCTCAAAGACCAGCAGATTCCATGTACTTGGATTGCACCCCACTAGCTACCTACTGCATCAGAATTTAAGCCAGTGCAACAAAGCAAGCATTTCCCATCTGACAACAGATGCTTTTCCTCTTGGCTCCAAAACCCACTCACCGCAATTCACAAGACCCGAGGAGATTTTGACAACCTTAAGCCAGGACATGTTCTGTAAAGAAAGCAGCACTGCTAAAAGGGTTTCTGCTCCTCAGGGTCCTTTGCTGCTGCTTTTGGAGTGCAACAGCCACTTACATTAACATTAATGGGGGTTCAGTGTGTGTAGGAACTGCGAAAAAAGCCTGCATAAGGATTGGGCGTGTTGCAGTAATGGGCCACAAGGCCTGGTTTATGTGCACTGTACTTTAAGGTTTCATTCTCACAGAATAGGAAACCCAAACAGCTTAGATAATAGCTGCTGTTGGCTTCAGCAGGAGCAGGGTTGGCAGTGGGAGTGTAATTATGGGGTTTTGTGTGGTTTTGAGGGCTCACCAGCACACACCTGGCCTGCATGTGGTTAGGCCCTGTTTGCGGCCTTCCCATCCACTGCTCATCTCTTGCTGTTTTGGGACCTGATAAAGTCTCTTTGCAAAGCCACACACAGAATCCCAAAATGGTTTGGATTGGAAGTGATCTTAAAACTCATCTCATTCCAATCCCCTGCCATGGGGAGGGACACCTTCCACTGGATCAGGCTGGTCATGATCCCCGAGTAAGACACAGCAATGTCTTCACAAAACCTTGTGACATTAAATATGATTGTGCTATGCTGCTGGGGTTTAAAACAGCAAAGGTAGCTGAAAGTCTGAAATTTAAGGCCAGGAGTTTGCTGTGATCGAGAAGTGAAGAGGAAATGTTAGTGAAGGCAGGTGGGACAAGAGCGAGGGGAGGTAACTGCAGGGCTGTGCTTGACCTCGAGGTTTAACAAGGTGGTCATTCACCCTTTAGCCATGGGTTTGGCTGTGTCAGGGAATCAGGGGTGGACAGGCACTGTCCCCAGTGCCAGAGAGCCCAGGCAAGTAGAGAATAGCCCATCACTGGGCTGGGGCTGTCTGCTGTGCCTGAATAACCCCAAGGCACAGAGACAGAGCCTGAAACTGAGGTTATGCATGAACCATTACAGCAGACAGTGTGCAAGAGCAACTCCTTGACTCTAAAACTGGCAGAAACCAAGTTCCTTGGAACAGGTACTTTATGAGCAAACAGCAGCAGCAATGACCAGCCCAAATCCTACCCCAAAGGCATTCACATCTGGTAAGAAATGGAGAAGATGATACCCCAAAAAATGGACACACAAGGCACCGGATAACTGGGAACTGATAACCTATAGCGCCCTTAAAGAACCAACTCGAACTCTAGGAGAAATTTCCAGAATGCTATATTATTGCTGTAACTTTTGTTTTTCTTGCAGAAATATTTGTTGAGATTATTTATATTATTAATATTATATATTATTTATATATTATATAATATTACAGTACATATTATATTATTATTTATACATATATTAATATTTGGATGAGAGGACATAGCCTCAAACTGTGCTAGGGGAGGTTCAGGCTGGACATCAGGAGGAATTTCTTCACAGAAAATATGATTACACATGGGAAGGGACTGCCCAGGGAGGCGGTGGAGTCCCCATCCCTGGAGGTGCTCAGGGAATGACTGGATGTGGCACTCAGTGCCCTGGTCTGGGTGACAAGGTGGGGATTGGCATATAAATCCAAACCACTGCAAGGCGATGGTAATCACAGGAGTGATGTTGCTATTGGGGCAGCTCACCATAATGAAGCAAATGGAGAGATGTGAAAGACCGTGAATATGGGGATTAGAGGAGGAAATAATTTATTGCAGCCTCTACAGGAGTCTCCCTCAAGTATAGATTGAACAGTCTGACCCTGGGGAGCAGTACCATTCCAGCAACTCATGGAGGCACAAACATGACACAGTCATAAAGAGCAAAGTGCAGGTGTGGTGTTCCCCAAAGCAGAACCCAAACTTGTTGCTCCAGCCTTCCCATCCAGACTTGAGTCTCCTCCCAAGCTCTGGTAAAACCCTAGTAATCACTTCGTTCTCCACCTTTTCTTCTGCCAGTATTGGAGATGCTGTTTTTCAATGCTTTGGTCTCCTGTTACATCATGATAGGCATAAGGAAGATCTCTTCCTCCATTGTATCCACCCCCTCCCAAGCTCAGTGATGAGGACAATCCTCAACATTTAACATTATGCTAATCCCTGCCTCACTTGGAACCTAGCCAGTTCATTTTCATGCTACACTGCTCATTTCCAGCTTCTAACGTAGTTTTAAAGTTGCATTAAATAAAGGATGGATGTAAAAATCAAATTAATTACTGGACACTCCATGCTACTTAATTTTAAAGCTCCCATTCCGCCAGTATTTCTTGTAATCACAACAAGCTGTGGAGTGCCAGGATGGCCGTATTGCTCTTAAATATGTTGATTAGAGAAAAAATATGAAATGGGGATAAGTGTTGGAGCATTGATTTGCAATATTGTTTGGAGCTCTTATTTTGACTCTACAGTTTGCAGCTGAGGGAGCTGGGAAAGGAGCTCAGCCTGGAGCAAAGGAGGCTCAGGGGGACCTTGTGGCTCTGCACAACTGCTGCCAGGAGGGGACAGCCAGGGGGTCAGGCTGTGCTCCAGGGAACAGGGACAGGAGGAGAGGGAACAGCCTCAGGCTGGGCCAGGGGAGGGGCAGGATGGATATTGGGGAAAATTCCTTCATGGAAAGGGTTGTCCAGCCCTGGCACAGCTGCCCAGAGCAGTGGTGGAGTCCCCATCCCTGGAGAAATTCAAAAGCCATATGGATGTGGGACTTGGGGACATGGGTTAGTGGTGGCCTTGGCAGTGCTGGGGAAATGGCTAGACTGGATGGACTTAGGTGACTTTTCTGACCTTAATGATTCTGTGATTGTATGACATGGTTGTTAGGAGGCAAAACAAAAACATCTTGGATAACAGGTCCTAGGCTTCAAAACACATTTTATGTAAAAGTGAGGGTTTCTCTGATTGCTAAACTGGGATGAACTGTTGCACTCAAGCTCCTTCAGGCAGACAGGTGCTCTGACCTATTTTTTCAAGAACTTGTGGCATTTTAAAATTATATTTTATTTTCTATGTTTTTTCTATTTCACCATTTTTTATGTTGCATGTTTAATCACTACAAAATTCCAGTATTGTATTTTTGAAGATAGACAGACAGTCTGAATTTGCCAAAATATGGGTTTGTTTCACTACATATGCAACTTTCAATAATGAGTGCATATTTCTGTTGGGTGAAGTGCCATAGATGACGTTGGTTGCCAAGCCATAGCCTTTTTTGTTTCCATTCAGCTCTGTTCTATAGCTACATCTGGACATCATTGGTGAGAGCCTCCCTTCTGTTGTTACAGAGCACCTTGTTTTTTACATTTTTTATTTGAGCTACTTTAATCCTTGTTTTCCTATGTGTGATTTTTTTTTTTTTCAGTATTGCTGGGTTTGTGCTGAGGGTCTTTCTGCAGACCCTGCTGCCCACAGAGGTATAGGCACAGAAGGTTTGTCCTTCTGCAAAGGGTATTTTTCTGTTCCATGGGTTTTTCACACTTTGCTGGGGTGTGAAGGGACTGACCCTGCCCCTGTACTCTCCTGTAAATAAAAAAGCAGTGTGGTAATCTCAACACATGCTCTCACAAACGCTGAGCAGGAGGATGATGCTTCAGTATTTCAAAGGAACCTGAGAGCAGAGCATTCAACTAGGGGCATTTGAAACTAATGCAAGCTTATTTTTATCATTATGTTACTATTTTATTATTTGTTAAAATATATTATTTAATTTATTTTCCTCGCAAGAAGGGGCAGTATCTAGAATTCAGATTCTGATGGTTGAAAAGGACACAGCAATGGCACAGAAGGGGTTACACCTGCACAGCCGTTCTTCATGGTGCAACTTCTTCCAGGACCCACACAAAAACTTATTAAGCAGCTGCCTGTCACCTCTCCTTAATAAATAAGAATCTCTTTTCAGCCTCTTTGTCTCCTTCACCTCTGGGGCCGGCGTCCTGTAAACACACTGCCAATTAAACCTCACGTCTAGCAAGGCCACAACTAATGAAAAGCAATAGAGAATTCACTGCCTTTTAATGAGGAAAACATTGCTTTTTACAGGGAACAATTTATTGGGCCAATTCCCCCCGTCCATCACCCTGGGGAACTGCTGCCTTTTTTACCCCCTGTTTGTTACTTTGTCAAGCGCGTGTAAAATTGCACGCTGAACACAGAGGTGAAGGCTCTGACTCAATTTATGGTGTGACATCTCTGATCTTGCTCCCTGGATCAGTAAGCGATCCTGGCAATGATATGCATGGAAATTAATTACTGTGCCCGGCAGCGATACAGCAGGCCCCTGCCGTTGATAATAGATCAGTTTGCAGGAGTTTGTTAGAGGGGCAGCCGTGTCTGCTGCTGTTTGCTCACAGGCAGACAATGTCAGCTCAGTGCAAACCACCACAACATCCTCACGATGTGCAGCCCTGGGAGGGCACAGAGGGGCTGCCTCAGTACCCCTGGAAAAGGCAAACCAGGAAAAAAAAAAAAAGAGAGAGAGGAATGCAGTGATTTTAGACATAATTTTTTCCAGGAGCGAAGAGGAGGTGTTATGTAAGAGTACCAAAATGTTTGAGCAAGGGGAAACTTCTACCAAGCCTAGACTATTAAAGTGATATATATTTAAAGGGAAAAGGAAAAGATGGATGGAGAGGTCAAAATGAAAATAGAAGAAGTTTGGGAATAAATTCTGGTTAAAAACCTACAGGTTCATGTCATCCATGGCTGTAAAATGTGTTAGCTCTGCTAGCTTTACAGCCATTTTCCCTAGGATTTGCAGTTTAAAATACATTCACAGAATCATAGAATCATAGCATGGTTTGGGTTTTGAAAAACCCTAAATATCCCCTGTTTCCAACCTAATATCTTGGCTGAGGTATTTTGTCGCCTCCTCCTGTGCAGATCATATTTTTTTACAGGTGGATTCAGCAGGTTTTATTTGGCTTAGCTCATCCATTGCTCAGGACAGGAAGGGACACTCAGAGCCTCTCAGGGTGGCCAAGAAATGGCATCCTGCTGAGCTGTTTTTGGGGAAAGGGGGAGAATTGTCCCAGAGCAGTTGTAGGAATCCCCTCCTTGCGGAGCAGTGTGGTCAGTGAGCATCCTTGAATTCCTTCACAGGTCCCTCCTCCACAGAGGGAGTTGTGAAACCAGCTGGGATAAATGGAGGGACGGGGCAGATCCTCAGTCCTGTCCTATAACACCTCCCCCTCCCCTGGCTATTTTTGTTTGCTATTTGATATTTTTTTGTTGTATTATTTCTTAACACTTTAGTGTATCTAGTGTGAGATACCCTTTTCTGCTTGGTCCTTGGATTGTTCAGATGGAATTAATTTAAGATTTCCTTTATTTCTCACTACTTACTTCATGGTTTTGTACACTTCTAGGCCCAAAAGGGGCCCATGTTGTTTTTGGGACTAGAAAAAAAAGACATTATGATGATGATAAAGTCCCAGCACTGGGGTACCAAGGCAAACAGGGATGATGACACACTCGGTCCAAACACAGCAGAATTCCTCACAAAGTCATCCCAAAAGAGTGGAGGGCTCCAGCTCCAGTCTGTGACTTTGGAGTCCCTATTCTCAACCCACTCACAGTACTTGGTTTTTCTGATATCAAATATTTCCCTTTTGTAGCACCGATTTTCAGTTCACCCTCTTTGAAACAACCATACCAGTCTGTAGTGGCAAGAAAGACACTTTACAAATGTTTATTAAAAAAGTAGGAAACCAAAACAAATGGGTAGTAACAAATATCTTGCTAAAGGAGACAGATGGAGAGGAAACAGGGATACCCATCAGCTGGTTTTGATGCCTCAAGCAATGGCAGTTTTTGTTGCTTCCGGATCCCCACAGTTCTCATGCTGTCACTCTCCACCCACTGCCACTTTGCTTTTGGTGGGGAAACATTTCAGAAAATAGGAGGTGATTAAAAGAATAAATCATACTTTTGGACCTACCTGGGCATCTTCTTTGACCCAGTTTGCACACACATCGAAGAACAAAGTTTGGTTCTTCCTATTTACCCTGGATAGTGAAATCCAGAAACCGCCTGAAATGTATAAAAAGCCCAAGATTATTTCAAAGCTCTGGAAAAAAATAAGGAGGAGGGAGAGCTGTGAAAGATCATTTCTTTCCTAATGTGACTGTTAGATTTGGCTGGTTTAGCAATTAAACTTTTCCTTTATTTGTTACCCCTACAGACCCCTGGTTAGAATAGGATCCTGAAGTTGAGTCCGCCAGAGCATTGGGCTTACATGATTCAATTAACCTTTAAGGTAGCTCTGGAAGTTGGTACTCTAGGAGATCCTTTTGTTAATTGGCAGCCTGACACAGACAATTAAGTTTGATCAGATGAAGAGGGCATCAGGGACATCATTAGCATACTGTACTGAAGACTACGTGGTGTGTAAAAGTTGTTTAATTTCTGCCAAGGAAGAAAGCGGGGGGCTGGGGGAGCCCTCCTTGCACATACAGCATTTTGCTTATTAAATATTTCATTTCCCTTGCCATAAGCTGCAAATGTTCCCATTTTTTACCCCTCCTTTTTGGTTTCTTCCCACTGCAGTGAAATCCACTGAATGATCATTCCTCTCTTATTAAAACTTCTGCATTTGACTTGAAGTATTGCATTTAAAAAAACACCAAAAAAACCAACAATACAAACAAGCAAACCAAAACCCAAACCAGCATCAAAATCAGGAGATTCACTTCAGAGATGGTCACAAAGCCCATGGTGGATGCACTGTGACCAGGGTGTGGTTAAAGTGGTTAAAGTTGGAGCTGTGCCAGGTGAGATCTCCAGGGACTGATAGAAAAACATAACTGTGGCTCTCACCTGCAGCAGGTCTTATAATGAAGGTGGCTGTGCATCTCTGGGATGCAGGGGGAATGCTGGGATGAGGATGGCTTTGCAGGGACAGGGGGCTCTGGAGGAAGTGAACCCACCACTGATGGGTTTGGGTTTGTGATTGAGAGATGTGGTTTCTTTGCATTTCTCTTGCCTGGTATTAACAACAGTCTCTCTGTTGGGGCATTATTAAAATGCACTTTTTTTTGCAGGCACCACAGCAGAGCAGAATGGAGGTGAGCCAAGTTATGGCCATCTGCAAGGTTTAGTTGCCACCAACGTCTTACTGAATACAGATATACTACACCTTGCTCACACCTGCTGCTGTGCAATCTCTTTTGCTCCTTCTCCTTTCTCCAGCCCTTTTTCTGAGAGCAAGAGTGAAGGCATAGAAATGTAGAGTGGTTTGTGTTGAAATGGACATTAAACACCATCTCATTCCTCCCCCTGCCATGGGCAGGGACACCTTTCACAGGACCAGGTTGATCCTCACCCCATCCAACCTGCCTTGGACACTTCCAGGTGTGGTTCAACCACAGCTTCTCTGGGATAAGATGTGCCAGGGCCTCATAGTACAGAATTTCTTCCTGACATCTGATCTAAATCTCTCCTCTTTCAGTTTTAAACCATTCCCCTGTGTTCCATCAATACCTCTCTGTATAAAATTTGCTCATCCTCTTCTTTCATAAGTACCCCATAAGCATCTGGAAAGGAAACAAGGCACATAAAACTAGTAGGCACTTGATATCAGGATTCTCCATCCTCATATCACACAGCTCTTTGCTTTCTCATTAGCCTTACACAGTTGCTTCAGCAATTACGATATATATTGCATAATTCTTATAGCATTAGCCTTGCTACATAAGTCATTAATGTGCTAAGTTAGTGATAGCAGCAAATGTAGACTCTTGTGCTGTGTGATGCTAATAATATCTATGAGATTTTAGTCCTAATCCAGGGAGACATTTTCAGCCCTCTACTGCCGTAGCATTGTGTAATGGAAAATTAATGGGAAGTTGCAAATGCAGAATGAGTGTCTTTTTCTGTTTTGCTGGCTTGCCATGCTCCTCCTAAGGCTGCTGCACAAGAACAAAAGAGCTGAAGAGTAATCCAGACCACTATCCACAGTGACCAACACTCAGTGCCTTGGGGAGGACACAGGAACAGCATGAATTCACAGACTCCTCCCTGGGATGCTCTTTCAGCCTCCAAAACCTTTTGGCTTTGAGTCCTTACGTTCTGCAGGTCCAGCACCCAGCAGGTGCCCTAGAGCACTATGCTCCTAATAGTGGTACCTGTGTATTTTTATGTACTGTTCTATTTTATTGATATATTATAGGTCTTGAGGTATTTTTCTTCTGTAAATTTTTGAGCTCTTTTGAATTCACATAACTATTTCAATACTTCAGCTGGCAAATAACAGAAACAGGGAGTTGGTATCCTTAAGTCTCCCATGGCAACTTGTAGGTGGCTTTAATCTGATGGCAAGGGCTAAGAAAATGTGAATGCTGGACTTTTAAGGTGTTTTTAACAATTCTGTGCCAAAAGAACCCAGCATTGTTTGGCACTTACTGAGAGACTCAAGGCACTTGTTGGTAGACTCAGGGCAGCACTGGGCTTGGACAAATCAAGTCACAATCTGCAGGTCTCTCTCTGTCAAGGAAAAATGGAGATCATTCTCCAAAGCAAACTGTCTCCTGTGAGCACCTCCTTTTAGGTGGGAGGACTCCAGGCAAGTCTGTTTCCTACATGGGTGTCAAGTCAGTTATGTGCACATGGCCTAAGTCTGCCCATTTCTCCCTGGCAGTTAGGGATTCCCAATTACTCCATAAAGTTTTCCACCTCCTTTCCCCACAAAAACAGAGTCATAGAATCGTTGAGGTTGGAAAAGACCTCTAAAATCATTAAATCTGAGTTTTAGTTCACCAAACAATGCTGAGAAATTACTTTTACCAACCATTGGTAGCAAAAATTTCTTAATGCAAAAATCCGTGACTCTGCATCTCCTAACAGAGGCAGAAGGGAGAGGCAAGGAAAGGGACAGAATGGCAGCAAGTGATGAGTTTTTTGAACTGACATGAGTCTTCAGTTCAATAAACCAGTGGGAGGGTATACCAGAACATGAAATGGTGGAAAAAACATTTCTATGAAGAAATGGGAATTGTGTCAAATTCCTCTCCAGAACTTACCTGTGGAGCAGGACTTTGCTGCATCCTACATGTGTCATGGGCAAGCTTGATGCAAACTCAGGGACAAATAGATGATTCCTGCTCCATCTCCCAGTCAGGAGAGTATGAAAAAGGCAAAGTGAAATTTGTGCTGGAAAAAAAGGTGCATTGAAGGCAAATGAGTGCACTAGTGGGCTGTGCCGAGAGCATTGGCTATCGATGTGCAAACTGTGAGCAGGAGTGCCCCTTGCACCAGGACTGAGGCTGGCCTAGCTCTGCAGAACTGCAGAACAGGATGTTTTTGAACCATAAAAGAATAATACTTAGAGATGGATTGGCTGTACAGTTTCATTAAGATGACATAACATCTTGGATAGATTATAATTTTATAATACCTTTGCATGCCACTGCTATTACTACTATGTTGTTTTATGACGATGTTAATATACAGATGTTGCTTTTATCTGTTTTTTAATTTACTTTGTATATCCCCTACGTACATTTTGTTGTAAGGTAGTTTATTTTGTAGCAGCTCATTTATTTTAAAAGTTGGAGGGTTTTTTTATATCACTGCTAGCATGCTAATGACATTTATACATGTGTTCTCTTTAATCTCTCCCCCAGTTGCCTGCTACAGAGCACAGATATTATAATTTCTCCGATTTTTCTAAGTGCTGAAAACTGTTTTATTAGGGGTTTTACTCTGAGGTTTAATTTTTTATTTTGAGGTTTATTAAGTACTGTATTTCTGTGTGGTAAACCTTGTGTTTTCGCTGATACTTTCATCACAGGGTTAGTGCTGTCAGTGTAGAGGGATTTGGCCATGTTGCCCTCCATCTGCCCTTCATTTGATGCTCCTGAGAAAGCTCTTGAAAAGAGGATTTTTAGGCAGTCATGTGTCCCCTCAATTTAGGGGTAAGGCAAAGGCAAAAAATTTAGGCTAACCTCTAGCAGTCACATCTAATTAGGACCTGGATTTTTAAAAAAACCACATTCTTCTAACAAGTCTAACCTCAGCCCAAGGAGTAGGATGTTCCTGTGCTTGAATACAAATGCCACATCCATTCTGAAGGGGAATTTCTCCCAGCTGGGATCAAGATGAGCAGGATCATCAAGATTCCTTCCAAACTAAATAATTCTGTGATTCTATAGCTTTGCATTTGGGGTGTCAAATACAAAGTCAAAGTCAAACTGGAGAATTAGGAGTGGAGGCTGGCACAAAAAGAGGGGGAGACATGTTCTGGATTTCTGGACTTTGATGAATGGTGCTGGTAGCAGGTTCTGTGTTAGTTGCAGTAGCAAAGGGAAGTCCCATCCCACGAGGGCATTTATGCAGGGCTGAGATGTGAAGCAGGGCATGTGCTTGTTGGGGGAAGAAGGAGAAGGGAGCAGCATCTTTCTGAGCAGCTTCCCATGCTGGACTTCTCAAATTATATCTAATTAAGTCTGCTGCCCATATTGCCATCAAGTTAACAAGTGAACAAATTGCACTGACTTTGGTGGGACGACTCCCTCATTTTGTGCTGCCCTGCAGTGTGACTGCTCTGTCTGTGGCTCTGCTTCACTGAATTCCTGGTGAAACTCCTCCCAAAACAGGGACAAATGAGCATCCAGCCCTCACCACAAACTTTGACTCTGCTGCCTTGATGTAATATCCTGCCAGAGCTTTCCAGCCTCCTCGGGGAGACATTCTTGCATTCCCTGAAATTTGTACATTGGGAAAGGCCTGAATATTTTTCCCATAACTTGGTGGGATGGAGCTTGAGAAATGCTGCTGTAGATGGTTTCATGTTGTCAAAATGTACTTGCTATTTGATGATGTGGGCTTCAGAAGGCCTGCTGTTCCCAATTGTCCATTGCATATTAAGGATGGTTATAGCCAAGAAGACTTCACTATTTATTTGCTCCCTTTTCACTGTGACTTTATTATGCATGAGCAGCTTGACTGTGATACTTCTTTTGTTTTACATTTTGCATTCATTAAAAACCAGTCATCTGCATATTTTGTGAACCCTCAGGGGTCTCTTCTCCCCTTGATGCATGCGTGCCAGTCCCATTAGCATGGATAGGAATTAGGAGCTCATGCTGAAGAAAAAACACAGGCACACCTCCCTCTGTTTCTCCTCCTACTATTCAACTAGGATATTAAAAAAGAAATCATTACAGAGGATATTCACTTTGTGTTAAAAAAAAAAAAAAGAAGGAAAAAAGAAAGGAAAGGAAACTTGACCATGTATCTCAGGAGATTCTTCTTATAGCCTAAGGCTAAAGACCTCATAAACAGAGGATGTAAATAATTTCAGCATCACTGAAGTTTATGACTGTGTCTTTACCAGTAAGTAAAGGGGGCCACACCCACTCCCCAACAGGGAGGACAAGAGGTGTGGTATGGCTTTCATCCACACCAGTGCTCTCTTCCTTCCCCCGTCCTTTAACATGAGAATGAGGTCTGACTAAGCTTTCTGGCCCTGGTTTGATCACTAAATGTCACCAACAATCATTTGATCCATTTCTGTCACCCTTAAAATAGTTGCAGACTGCACTGCGGTCGATCCTCAGTGGCTTCTGGCTGGTGCTGAGGATGTGGATGAAGTCACAGGAGTTTTCCTGCAAGCAGTCACTGGGAGATCTTGGGGGTTCCTGACTGACCATCCCAAGCCTGGTCCTCACCAAATACCAAACCAAGGGATCCAAGTGCCCAGTGAGGTTCCTGTGGTGGAAGGGGAAGGCTGTAAAATGGGAATTTTACAGAGGGCTGCCCTCCTCCTTCCCCTGCTCCTGTTGAGCAAGGGTTCAGGCTGTGCATTCTTGCTCCCTGTGAACAAAGAAGTGATTTATTTTTTTCCATCTCACTTAAAACTACTGGTGCATGGTGGCCCCTGGTACAGGGATCCCCTATTTTCCCTGCCTCGTCTCTGAGGGTTAAAGCAATCAGGCTTCTCCACCCAGACAAAGTTTTGTATAAAACCTCCCCTGCTCCTCTGTGTTTCAGGTTTGGCAGTTCCCCCTTCCACAAAAATGTGGATGGGAAGACGCAGAGAGAGATATGAATTTATTTTCTGCATTGTTAAAGCTTCAACATTGCCCTCAAATCATCCTGACACAAAGGCAATGCAGCTCGGTTCACCAACCAGCACATTTTGCCCTGAGCAAAGACACTTTCCCATGCATGGAATGATCTCCCACTGTTTCCCATAAGAGCACAGGGCTGGCTGGAGGAATTGAATCAAAAGCTTTCAGAGACAACAACCTGCCTGAAACAACTTGAAACAAATGAGGGCTTGGGATGCAGCTGGACAACGATAGCTGGGACCATGTGCTAATTGTGGGATTAAGCAATAATCCTGTTTTATTGTTGCTGCCATGGCTGGAGCATCCCATGCTCTGCTGAGCACCCTCCTTGTTGTAGCAAGGCTGCTCTGAGGGCCAGGTCTCTCTGCCAGTGTGTTGCATCCTGGCCTGTGATGGATACTGGAAGGCTCAGGCACAATGGGTGCTCAAGTCAATCCCATAGAGCCTGTGTTTTATGGATGATGCTGGGTGGAGGGAGAGGGATAAACCATTTTGGAAAATGAGACATTCTGTGTAGCACAACTTCCTGGCTGTTTGTGCTCTGACTGTGGTCCAGCTGCTCTCTGAAATTAACACCATCTCAAGTGTCAGAGTGGGCATCTGACTGGAGAAGCCCAACTCCCAACTGCTTCTCAACTATTTATCTCTCTGTCTTCTTTCTGCTGCTGTGGCTTTGTATCATCAGCACCACATTCTGACATCCAGCACGTCCTGGGAGCACGATGCCCAAGGAGGTTGTGGATGCCTCATCCCTGGGAGGGCTCAAGTTCAAGCTGGATGGGGCTTGGAGCAACCTGGTCTCGTGGCAGGTGGCACGTGCCCGTGGCAGGGAGGTTGGAACCAGATGGCCTTTAAGGTCCCTTCTGACCCAAACCATTCTATGACACTTTGATCCAAAAGTAGAGAAATTAATTAGCAGGAACCCAGAGCAAAAGGGGACAATTTCCTAGGATAGGAGATGTCACTCACCTCTTGCTCAGGATCTATCTCATAATTTAGGCTGCTTGGAGAGAACTATAGAGAAAGTAACAAAATAACAACCTCCCAATTCCTGTTCCGCTCACTTGTTTGGCCCATTGATTTTTCTGATTGACAGATTTATCAGCTGACACCTGGAACAAAGAAACATTTACATCATCATGACAAGTTATGGGGTTGTAAGCTGTCTTTAGGCAGCTCTACAGCTTAGGGACTCCTTGCCATACTTTTCATGAAGGTACGGAGAATTGTTACTCGCCTTTTAGGAAAAGGCTCTTCCCCCAGAGGGTGCTGGCACTGCCCAGGCTCCCCAGGGAATGGGCACAGCCTGAGGCTGCCAGAGCTCCAGGACAGTTTGGACAATGCTCTCAGGGATGCCCAGGGTGGGATTGTTGGGGTGTCTGTGCAGGGCCAGGAGCTGGACTGGATGATCTTTGTGCCTCCAGTTTAGGATATTCTGTGGATTTTTGCACATCTCCCCATTTTGGATTTCTATTCTTGTCTTGATTTACTGCAGCCCAGCTGCTTATTCTCAGCCTGTATCTTCTCCTGGACAACTTTGCTAAAGCCTCTCCCATTCAGGGTCTCTCCACACACATGCTTCCCTTTGGTTCAGAGTTTCTGGTTGTATCCCAGATTGTGCCTCAGCTCTGAGTGATGACCACATTGCAGAAGCAAGTCTGAAGAAAACTTTAATCCAGCACCCCTGGCTCTCTCTTGTTCCACTTAAAGAAAACAAACGAAACCAGAAAGGATGGGAAATGGTTTTACTGGAGCAGCATCAGCATCTCCATTTGTGAATCAGTTTCTTGAGAGAAGGAGGCTCCATTTAGCTAAGAGGTGCTGTCACCACCCTTCATGTCTACAGCCCTCCACGCAGAGCTGTGACTCAGCAGTCTGCAGCAGTAAATCAATAATGGCCCCTTAAAAGAGGCGAGCTAGTTCATAACAGAAGTCTGAAATGAGGAAAGGAGATGGGTGGAAGACCAGAATTTCCATTCCCAAAATAAAGCATTGCAGTCATCCTGAATATCTGGAGAGCGCACAGAAGGCCAGAGGCGTTCTCTTTGTTAAATATTTACCACACAAGTTATTATTTGACAGAACATTTCTGGGACTTTATCTAAGCAGGATGAAGTAAGTGAAATATTTGGATGGGTCAATAGGACCATTTGCCAGAGTGGCTTGTTCTTAAATGGGGATCAAAAGCCGACCAGAGAGAGCTCTGTAATGTTTGACTACTAAAAACATTGCTCCAAAAATGCAGCACTGTTCTGGCTCCAAGGGACCAGAGTATGGCTTGTCTTGTTGGCATTGCCAGGAAAGGATTTCCTCCTCATTACCAACTACACAAACTCCTAGACATGAACAGGACAAAGTGATGAGGTTCTGGATGTGTTGGTAGGAACCTGATGGTGCTGAGGAAGGGATCCATGCTGATGTGAAAATATTCCCTCAAAATTACATTTACTACTTGTAGAAATGACCTGCATTTGGAACAGGTTTAGTCTACCACAGGTCCAATCATCTTCCCTTCAAACACTAGGGCTCAGGTCCAGCATTACCCAGATGACATTTGAACCTTCTCCCCAGCACTCAAGACTTCACTTATAGCTATAATTAAATCACAGATAACTCAAGGCTATCCAAGTATGCAAAGCCACCAGAAACTGAAAGAAGACTGTTCCACTAATCCTTGTGAAAACTTTGAAGAAAGTGCCGTTCTGTAGATGCAAAACCAGAGTAAAAATATTGTTTTATGAGATGTAAAAAAAATAGAAAGGGTGAAAAACTCAGTTATTTCAGATTTCACTTCAAAATGAATGAGGATTTATTATCTTTCCCAGATGTTTTTAAGGAATTTTTTACTGGACTAACTGCAAGCTAAATTATTCCTTATAACTTCTTATGGGCAGCAACTGTATTGCCAATGAAGTCATTCAGGACTAAAATAAATGTTCTGGGCACAGGTTGGTGTTGGACTTCTGCCTCTCAGCTTTTTGTGTTCATCTTCACTGGAAGAGCATGAGACACTGAAAAATCCTTGAATTAAGGTAAACACTAAGGCTTTATCAACATTATTATCATGCTGAATCCAAAACACAGCTCTGTACCAGTTGCTAAGAAGAAAATGAACTCTATCCCAGCTGAAACCAGGACAAAACTGCTAATAAAATTGTGAAGAGTCCCATGAAGGAAAGCCAGCAGTTATTTTTGCACAAGATTACTGTGTGAAGCAGAAGTATCCACTGGTGAAGGGAAGAGCAAGTGAGCTGGATCCAGGTGGGTGGTGTTGGTTTCTGCTGTGTTCAGACTGCAGAGAGCTATGGAAACTCAGAGGTCAGTGAGTCTGAGCCTATTACCTCTAAAATATCAACACATGTTAAGGCTAATTCAGTGTGTGTGATCCTTCCCCTCCCAGCTCTCCAGAATTTCCATTTTTTGAGCCACCTGAGCTAAATAGTTGCTCTGTGCAAATTACCTCTCTTCCATGAGCTTATCTGTCTCCCGTTGAGCTCAGGCAGACTTTGAGTATCCAGTGTGGTTTAAGGAAGCCAGGCGTGACAAATAAGGACGAGTTGGATTCTTTCCTTTTTCTCTTTTTTTTAAATTATTTTAAATTATGAAGTGCAAAACACTTCAGCAGCTAATTCTGATTCACAAATACACTGGAGGAACTTGTAACCTAGGAACGCTTGGTGAGTGGGGAGAGAGGCACAAAATTTGTCATGCCTGAGGAGACACTCAACTCCTCAGCACTTCCAAAATTTGCATCACATTGGGCAGGTGCAGCCCAAGCTCAGGGAATCCTGACCTTGCTGGGGAATTGCTGCTTTTCTTCCCACTGGTTTAAGTAATTTCAGATGTCTAAGTAGCATCCAAAAATTAAGAATGCCATGAAACATTTTTTGAGGTCTCTCTCCATTCAGTGAATTTAGAGGACCAGCGCCCCCTCTTTTGACAAATATTGTTGGTGTTTTTATCATATATCATAGAATCATAGAATAGTTTAGGTTGGAAGGGACATTTAAAGGTCCTCTAATCCAAGCCCCCTGCAATGAGCAGGGGCACCTTCCCCTAGGTGAGGTTGCTCAAAGCCCAACCAGACTATGGATGTTTCCAGGGACAAAGCATCCACCAGCTCTCTGGGAAACCTGTTCTGTGTTAGTATCATGTCAGAAACAACATTTGATCAAATATTTCCCTTTTTATTTGTGATTTCTTGGATTGCACCAACCCTGGTTCTTGAGCAGCAGGACTCCTGAAACCTGTTTTCTCAAAACTTGCCTTCCTAATGTTTCTGTTATGTGCCCAGTAATATGGTTGGCTTCATGTTAAGCCTTACTTCTAGAAGAACAGACCATGATTGAGTGTCCTCTTGTTTTTTTTTAACTGTGTTTTCTTTCCCCAAAAAATTTACAAGAACTTATTCAATATATTTGATATATTTCTGATTGCTAACCTTTTGTTATATTTTGTTGAAACTGTTTAACAGCTTCAGAAATTATAAGCCTCATTTCCTGAAGCAGCATATTTAAAAATATTATGGTGAAAGCATGCCATATTTATTTTCTTTAATTTGGCAGCAGGTAAGGATTGGGAAAGGTGAAGCATAGTTTCCTTCTGTATTTCTCCTGGAATTTTATGCTTACTTTTTTTTTTTTTTTTAGCTATTTGTATTTCTGACCATCTTTCTCCTCACAACAGGCAACAGCAAATGTCATACCAAGCAAGAGCAGGATTTGGTAACCCTTTTTTTTTTGGTCCTACAATGCCTCCCAGTTTGCTGATGTCTGCAAAATTAAGACCTTTACACGATTTTTCATAATCTAATAGTGGCCATGCTGGCTCAAAGGTCCATCTATCTCAGAATCCAGTCCTCAGCCAGCTACATCAGGAAAAATTTTCTATTTTTGGATTTGGTCTGTTAATGTTCTGTGATGTTTTTGCCATGTAATCCTTAAGGAAATCACAGAATGGCTAAGGTTGGAAGGGACCCCTGGAGGTCATTTAGTCCCACCTCCCTGTTCAAGCAGAGTCACACCAGACCACATGGCAAAAGATTGTGTCCAGTGGTTCTTGAATATCTCCAGGGAAAGGAAACTCTACACCCTCTCCAGAAAATCTGTTCTGGTGCACAGTCACTGCAGAGGAAAGAAGCTGAGTGTCATATTCCGGTGGCACCTCCTGTGCATCAGACACTTCTGCAGGTGAGGCAGTTGTCCTGCTACAATAGCTTTTGAGTCTGTTGCTCACCCTCAGCCACTGGTTCCTACGAGTTTAAATTTTTGGGTTGAGCTGAAAAGGCCCCACAGAATCTCTGCTGAAGAGCAAAATTAGAAATTTCCTTATCCCTAGAAGTGTGGTTTCAGAAATCAGGGTTTTCAGGCTGTTAGTGGCATTG
Organism: Lichenostomus cassidix; assembly: GCF_008360975.1. NCBI lineage: Eukaryota > Metazoa > Chordata > Aves > Passeriformes > Meliphagidae > Lichenostomus > Lichenostomus cassidix. The sequence continues at coordinate 72,998,512 of NC_139511.1, read as the reverse complement.
CTTGTTCATCAGTTATGTGGAAAACTCAAATATTTAGCTGAACTCTAAGGCTGATGTATCTCTGCAATTACCTTTGTAATAGAAACATGAAATGGTTTGGGATGAAAGGCACCTTAGGGGTCATCCTGTTCCACCTCCTGCCATGGGCAGGGACAACTTCTACTGGACCAGGGTGCTCCAAGTCCCATCCAGCCTGGCCTTGGACACTGCCAGGGATCCAGGGCCAGCCACAGCTTCTCTGGGAAACGTGTGCCAGAGCCTCACCACCCTCACAGTGACAGGCATGAAGGAGGCTCCCACCTCTCCTGGCATTCACTCTTGTTTGTCTTACAGGATGCAATGATTAAGCCTCTGACACCAGGTTTTACTACTGGACACATGACAAAAGAGTCCAACCAGCACCAAAACAAAGTCATGGACAGACGTAGGACTCAATACCCATGACCATTTTTTGCTGTCTCTATCATACACCTTTTCCCCACCCAGCATCCTCTTGGGGTGCAACTTGGATGGAGAAGAAAGGATTGAATTAAATCCAGCACTCAGAACAATCTCTGACAGAGGTGGAGTCAATGTGCATTTTCAACATCCCAGTCGATGTGTACTTTCACTGACATGACAGGTTTGTACAGCCTGGATTATTTGCCAGCCATAATTACAAGCACAGAGATGACTTTAAACTCAGGACCCCTCGCTCACTCTGTTGTGTCCTGGGCAGGCAGGAGGCATATTAGGAAATCGCTCAGATAACTTTAAAGAGGATGGATTTGTGATTATGGTGTTTTGACCCACCTGGTAGCCTGCCCTTGGAGCTCTACTTAACAGGTCTTCCCTGTGTCTTTTCAAGCAGTTAATTTTGTGGCCAAGTCCCTGAACTCTCTTCCCATTCCTTTTTCACGTGTAGGGCTGTTTGCTTCTCTGCCATCCAGTCATCTTGCGAATGCTTGCTCAAGGACACCGCGGAAGATTTGTGCTAATAATGAAAAGCTTGAAGGGGGCAAGAGATTTTGCCCAGGAAAAATAATGCCGATCAAGTCTATTGTGTCTCTGTCCCGTTGAGAAGGAGGAGCTAATAACAGAAAGGTTAGCTAACGGGCTGGCTTGTAGGGGTTGTGGCTACGTGAATTAGTGCATTATATTTGTCTAAGTAAAATTCTTGGCTACCTTGTAGGGATTCAGGGTTTAGAATATTTGCTTCTGCTTTTTGAGTTTACAAAGAGGGTTTTCCAGTCTTGCCATCTCCTTCTGTCACAGACTGGTAGCCAGGAAAAGAGACTGGAATATTTCTGCACTGGTTTTTTGCTTAATATCAGGACATTTTCAGCAGTCAAAAGAGAATATATTTCTAGGTTTGGGGGTTGAGGCTGTTTTTTTTTTCTCTCCTTTGTGTGTTTGTTTCTCTTTGCACCACAACTGCACGAAGGGGCCGGGAGGATTGTGCATTACATAAGAGTGGCCCTCCACGCTTTAATGTGGGTCTGCCGTGCCATGCAGTGAACATAATGTGTCCTCCCAGGGACAATTTGCATAAAGGATAAATAAGAGAATCACAATGTGAAGTTTATTCATTTTTAAATCCTGCAGCGTTTGTGATTGAAGGCCCAAGCTCAGATGTTTTCCTGATGTGTACCATTAAGAGTCAGGGCTTTGCCTAATGTCTCTTCTGTTACTGCAGGGAGATGTAATGTGCAGTATTTCTCCACACTGGAGTATCATTTTCAGTGTATACCACTCGGCTAGGGAGTGAGGAACTGCAGGCTGCATTATCTTGTACCGGGCCCACTCTCCTTAATTTGCTGTAACTGAGCCAGCACATTAAATACAAAACATATTGATGTTCTCTGAGAACCCTTGAGGGTCTTTACCCTTCCTTGTCAAAGGAACTGTGCAATCCAGGAGGAAAGAAAAAAGGCATTTTGCCATGGTGAAAATAGTTGCACTGCTGGCATGCCGTGGCTGACACAATGCTGCACTTCCATTTACTTCACTTAGAGGGGAAAGTCATAACAAAAGCCATTTTACCCCCCAACTCCAGCTCAGGGTCAGCAGAGGGAAGTGATCTGAACCTCAGCTCAGGTGGCATTGGCAGCAAGGGTGTTAATACAGCACACACTTAAATATGCTGAAGTCATAGAGTCATAGATGATTTAGTTAGGAAAAGACCCTTAAGACTATGGAATCATAGAATGGTTTGTGTTGGAAAGGACTTTAATGATCATCTAGTTCCAACCATTAACTTGACACTGCAAAACTGTGTCTGCTCTGATGATCTCACAGGTGAAAACTGGTGGTGAAAGGGTCTGGTTCTACCTGGGCACAACAGGCAGGAGCCTCTCCAGGACATCCCACCAATTCTATGATGCAGCTTAGCAGGCCTGGGACAATGTGGTGACCCACGTTCAGATCTGGTTTTGGTTCTCCTGTTTAAGGGCTCTTCCTTTTTTGGGCCTGCTGCCCAGAGGGGAAAAAAAAAAAAAGAATCCAAATCATCAGTGAGAAAAGCAAGCAAGAGTGTTCATGACCTACTAGATCTGCCTTTGTCTCATGACCAGTAAAAAACACAAAAGCAAAAATCCCAATGCCCCATGTCAGCTTACAGGCATTAGCCCCATATGTCTGCAGATGGTTGCCTTGCATTATCCAAAGTGGATTTTGTGCGTTTGAGGACCACAATTTTAGCACAAAGCTTTCAACACGTTGAAAGGGAGCAATCGAAACTCTAAAAACTGCCTCTTCATCACCAGTGAGTTTGGTCTTTCCTCATCTTTAAATCTGAAATCTCTCCGGATAGAGTTGAGCTGCTCTTGCCCTGTGTCTTCTGAAGGTGATTAACAACATCTCTCTCAACGACACCAGAATTGAATGAAATTAGCTGGTTTGTGGATTTGCATCCTGTGACTGACAGACTTTACTAAGCAGCAAGGAATAAACTCAGCTAAAATGTTTTCAGTATTTGGAAGAATTTGTAAGTCTCTCGTGTTGGCTCTCTTGAGGTTCTCTAAGATAAAAATTTCAACCTTCCTGTACTTAGAAGGTCTCTGCCCTCAGCCTGCTCGTGCTCATGAAATTTGTAAAGACTGAATAATCTTGGAGATTTCTATCTTATTATCAATTTTGGGTGAATCAAAGAAATAGAACAAAAAATGTATCACGGAAACACTTGGAGACTCACATGCATAGATAATAATTTATAGTGGCTCCCTTTAGAAATCAGTTAACTGTAACAACATAAAATTAATACTATTATGAAATTTCTTTGAAAATTATGTACAGTGCAAATGTCTTTACTGCTTACTCAGTTTATTGTGTAAATTCCATGGACATTCATCCATTTTTACACTAAATGATGAACTTTTTATTGCATTATCTGAGAGCTGTCATTCATCCCGAGTTCTGAAAGCTAAACCTAAAAGTGGAGGTTTGGCACTGTACCCTACCATGGCCTTGAGGAGGGAGTTCAGGCTGGGTGTTTTGTGTACATTTCTCTGTGAATAGCAGCCCAGGGTTTCCCAGTGTCAGACTGGGTGATTTCAGACCCCACAATAGAGGGTGGAGCATGGATAGACCATGCTGCCACAAACCCAGACATGAACCTACTTTCTGTTAGACCACAACAAAACCCTGTAAAGAGCCTCATTTGCAAATGTGTCCTTTGAAGGGAGGAAAGCACCAAAACAAAGCCAAAACAGAATTTCTAATCCTGAATCATTGTTGGTTTTTTTTTTCCCCTACAGAAAACTCATATCTGGCTCATTAAGTTACATGATATTTGTCATGGGTAATTTTTATTCCAAACCATTTTATGCAGCTCTAACCACAATCCTTCTGATCCTGTGCAATCATTTGTTGTCTGTAGTATCAGAAAGCATTTGTGTGGTGAGATAATACCCCACAGCCATCGGTTGTACAGGGATTTTGGGCTGCATGTGTTGCCATTTCCCTTTTGCATGCTTTTCAGTGTGGAGGGAAAGATTTTATATGTCAGAAAATATTTTGTGAAATAAAATAGAGGAGTGTGGAGGGAATGTTTGAGGCAAGAAAGTGCTATAATTTACAACCAGTAGTAAGGAGCAGCTCTTGGTTTGGATTGTTGGAAAGAATTTTGTGGCTGATCCAACAGACACCATTCCTTTACTTGGATCAGGAAGACTGATCTTTCATCTAGCAAAGAGGGACTTATTCCCTGCTCATTCTACTGGCAAGGCCCTCCTGAAGCCAGTTGGTGTCATGAGGGAAACCAGAAGAAGTAAGCAGGAAATAAATTCTTGCAGACAAGATACTGACTTTGTGTCCCCCTGTTCTCGCCTGCTCCTGGTGGACACCCAGCTTCTGCACCACCCCTTACCAGGCAGCAGCTCCCAGCTGCCCCCAAAGCACCCCCAAAACCTCTGCAGAGATAACATGGGTTTGCTCAGTGTTGGTGGTGTACAAGAGCAGGACACCAATGGCAGGACCAGCCCTGTAACAGCAGTAACACCTCAGCTGTTTAATTCACTGTTGGCCTCTGCACCCTGGAGAGGCTCTGCCTTGCTCAGCAATATCCCATTAGAGCAGCCAAATGCCATCTCCTGTTGACACCAGTTTTTTTACAATAATCAGGTCCTTATTTTGAAAATCAATTCATTAAAATCCTGAGGTAAGCTAATATTGTTGTGGACTGCTTGTAGAACATAACACAGTGTTCACTGATGTCTCCATAAAACTAGTTCCTTAAAGTCCTTTTTTATTTTTATTTTTTTTATTTTTTTTCATTTCACCATGGGTTCTGTAGGACATTTTCATAGAATCCCAGAGTGGTTTGGGTTAAAAGTGACCTTAAATATTGTCTCATTCCACCCCCTGACATGGGCAGGGACACCTTCCACTATCCCAGGTTGCTCCAAGCCCTGTCCAACCTGGCCTGGGACTCTCCAGGCTCAGCTCCAGGCTGTGTGTAAAGCACCTGGCAAGACAGAGAGCTTGAGTCCAGGGCTTCTGCACAGTGCTGGGAGGGAATTGCAAGAAATAGTTTAAAGTCAGCATTGTTTCTCCTCCTTTGGAGAGTAAAAGCAGCAGAAAATTATTATGTGAACTGGCTTGGTCAGAGGAGATTTCTTGTTATTTGTGGTAAAATTCATCTGTGGGAATTTCACAAGTTCTTGTGTAAGATGGGAAGTAGCAGCACTTTATTAACTCAGGCAATGAGATCCCTTACACAACGAGGAAGCTGGTTTTGAATCCAAAATACAGGATAACTTTTCTTCTCCCTGCTCCAACTGATGCATCCCAGTTCTCTCCCTAGCTCCAGGACCTCAAGAACACTTCAGGAGTGAGCAGGACTGTGATGCTGAGGCATCTTTCCATCCAGACAAGGGATCTACACGCTTTGCTGTGCTTTGCAAAACTCCCTCCATGCTGAACCCTTATCCCAGGCCACCTCACCCCACAACCTCCTCCCAGAGCCACCAGTTTCAACATATGCTCCATGTGATGCTCACCTGGGGAAGTAAATGTAAAAAAGACCAGTGAAGAGCTCCAATGCAGGCTTAAATTGAGGGGATGATTCATCTATCCACTCCTTCCCCACAAAATACACCCCAGCTTCAGCCTCTGCCTCTGCTTTCTCCCTCCCCATAACCTCAGCAAAGCCCTAACCCTCATGGTTTAGTCCTATCTAGGGGAGTTTGTGTCTGTGTATGTCTGTGTGGTTTTTTTTTTTTTTCCAGAGTGACTTGTTTGTGCTGTCATCAGCCGTTGTTTTGGTAAATGGTGAGTTAAACAGATATATCCAAGCGTAAAATCTAAAAAATGTTCCCTGTGGGCGCCTGGGGGGTGTTGTTTGAAATCAACTACATATCAATTGAGCGGCGGCGAGCGGATCCGATGATAAATTCCAGTCCACAGACGCCTTATAAATTACATTTTTTTGTTCACGATCTAGCCTCATCTCAGCTCCCCAGAGGCCCTTAGACTGAGAACTATGATTGTGTTGGAGAAATGTTTGCTCAGCTTGAGCGATGCCATTAGTGTTACATGTGCCAGGACTCTCTCCCCAACACCCCCCACTTCCACCCTCCATCCCCCCAATCCCAGCCCAATCCCCCTCCCTCTTCCTCCCTTCCACAAAATGCAATATGTGCCTGGTAATTTTTCTGTTCATTATCTCATTGTTTTCTGTAAGTACAAGGTTAGATTGAATTACTGCAGGCTCTATTGTCTATTTGTAATTCTCCTTCCATGCCGTGCTACTAATGAATGGGCAATTTAGTCAAATCTTGGTAACGGCTTCTTCTGTGCGTCAGCCACTTAATTACTCTGAGCTTTTCTCACTGCTGCTTTATTGCATGGAAGCAAGGCTGCTTCCAGGTCTTTGCTAGGGGATCTCCAGCTCTGATAGAAGGAAAAAATAACTATAACAATAACCAGCCCAGATTATCTTGATTCCTTGGCGTAGCAGCAACCTCGGCACACAGGACTTTCCCCTCCCGTGTGGTTTGTTTGCTCTGTAGTTGGTGGGTTTGTTTTGTGTGTGCACAGAGGAAGCTGTCATCGTGTAAATTAGGCAAAGTGCGTCTAAGGTGAAGGTGGTAGAGACCCTTCAACCTGATCTGTGATGAGAGACAGAAGAAAGGGCAAATTAATAAATGCACAGTACCTCGTCATGTGGGATATACCTCACTCCATGCAGATCCACTGAAACTGAGGTGCAGATCTCCATCTGTTTCAGGAACTCCAAAATAACTTGGTTTTGCTACCAGAGGTAGAAATTGTGCTCCCTCTGTTTGTTTGCAAAAAGGATCAGTTCACCTTTGGGTTTAGCATGCAATTCTCCAATCTGCAAATCAGGGGCAGGGCCTGGGAATAAATACATTTTAAAATCCATTTAATAGAATTAATCTTGATCCTTTATAACTAGCATTAGATAGGCATGTGTAGAGAGCTTTAAAACAGCCCCTTTGTATGATAAATACTTTTCCTTAATAAGAGGATACAAAGAACAGAGAGGAAATAAAGGAGTTTGAAATAAAGTATTGTGAAATATAAATAATAGTGTGACAGATTATCTCCATGCATGATCTGACTCGCCTATTTAAATTCCTAAAGGGATTCTATTCCTCTCTTCAGTGACTGAAATACTCAGAGGCTGATGGAGTGCAGGATAATGGGTAGGTGGGCTCGATGAGTATTTGAACACCACTTTTTCTGTGTGGTTAAACTGGACACCAATACTGAAACTACATTTTTAATAAACTGTGCTGCCTCTTTATAATATAAGTGTATTTCATTTTTTCACTTCTGCACAGGTAGTATTGTCTTCATGGAAGAAATGCTTTAACAGTCCCTCTCTCTTCCTGTTCCAGTTTATATCTACACATTGTTGCCCTAAAGGCAAACCTCTGGTTCTACTTTTTGGTCACATTTCTCAATTTTTAATTCAAAATTGAAACTTTGAATTTGTTCAAGGATTCATTAATTTGTGTCAAGTTGACCTTTTACAGAGAGTTTCATATCCATATAACAGACAGGTATAAACTTCCTATTGATTTTGCACAGAGGATCTGCATACTCAGTGATCTAAACAGACATTAAATATACAAAGAGTAAGTTCAACATATAAACATATTTTCTTTCCAGTTGCTATAACTGGAAAAGAAATTCCAATTAAAATTCTGTTTAGCAAAATTTTCAGGGAATGCATTTACCCCTCAAAACCGTTACAAATTGATGGGGAATATCTTACAAGCTTTGTAAGAGTACTAATTACTGTAATTATTAATGATCAGAAAGGTCTTTCAAAAGACTTTCCAAGGAATTTTTCTATAGGGAAATTTACCAATCCCTGTAGACAGATTGCTGAAAAGAGAGGCATGCTGAAAATCAGCACAAAGACATGGTGGGAGATTGAGAGATTTTGACTAATGCTTATGTTCATCCTTGACCCTTCAAGTCAAAATCTTCACCAGTGCAGGAGCAGTTGGCAGGTGGAGGGGGCTGCACCTCCCCGTGGCACTGGGGTGAGGCAGGCTGGTGTGAGCCAGGGACAATCTGCAGTGTCCAGCCAAGTTCCTGGCTGCCCCCTTGTCCCTTGGCTGGGACTTGATTTACCAGCACTCATAGAGGGACTCACTCGACCTTCATGACAGACATGTGTAGCTTTAGTCCCCCACTCTTCCCCAGACCAGACCACAAAGTGGCCATGGAATACAGATTGTCCACAGCAGGAGTTGGGTTCTGACTCACCTTGGGGATCTGCTCTCAAAAAGCTTAAAGTTCTTAGATTTGAGTAGAAATCCAAAACCCAGTTTCTAAATTATTGCAAACTGGATTCACTGCACAGATGCCACAGGTTTTGGCCAGGACAGAAATGTGAAACTGTCCCAACCTCCAAAGCAAATCCTTGTGTCAGTGAGTGTTCATTTTAATCACAGGAGGGTGACCAGGTCAGGCTGACAGTAGATTTTTTCCCAGCCCCAGGGAAGTGTTCTGAGTTCAATGTGACACTCACACCATCCTAACACTCTGCTTCTCTTGCTCTCTCCCCATGCAGATGTGCTCCCCAGCAGTGCTCCTTCCTCTCCTCATGCACAGGCTGGTCTTTGTGTCCACCTTGGAGGGGCTGCAGGCAGACAGAGCCTGTCCAGGGATGGAGTTCAATCCTGGATGCCACCAAAGAAGGAAATTTTGCACTGGGATAGGACAAGGATGGTGGTTTTAAACTGCAGGAGTGTTGATTTAGATGAGATACGAGGAAGAAGCTTTTCACAATGAGGGTGGTAAAACACTGGCACAGGTTGCCCAGAGAAGCTGTGGCTGTCCCTAGATCCCTGAAAGTGTTCCAGGCCAGGCTGGACAGGGCTTGGAGCTACCTGGGATAGTGGAAGTTGTCCCTGCCTGTGGGTGGAACTGGATGAGCTTTAAGGTCCCTTCCAACCCAAACCATTCTATGGTTCCGTGGCCATGGCATGGCATGGCTGTGCCACAAGGGGTTGTCCAGGTCTCACTGGGCCAGTGGCTCCATGAGTGGCTCTGCTGCAGTGCTTTGTGTGGAGGAACAAGGGGATTTCTGCTGGCACTTGGATCAGTGAGCACTGGATTTCTAACCACCCCTTGCTTGTGCCACCCACAGAACTCAAAACATCACATGCCTTCAGAAACACATATCATTAAATAACAGCTTATTTCTATTTGTGTTTACAGAATAGATGAAAATGGGGAGGCAGCCTGAGAGCAAGCTGGTGCCTCGTAGACCCAGATAGGCTCTTTGCCTGCTTTGTTATAATACTTCATTGGAACTGACACATTGATAGCCACAGTTTTTCTAGGAAGTGACCTTCATGCTGCCCATTGATTCCCAGTGGCCATCAACTCCTTGCAATTGGAATGACAGGCCAGGTTAAAGGTCAGTCCTTAAATAAAGCTTCTGGATTACTAAACACCTGAAGTTCAAATGAAAATGGAAATCCGCACCTCATTTTATGTGACATGTTACTGCTAATGACACTTCGGGATCTTAAACGGCTCCTGCTCTTTAACTCATGTGCACGTTTCACTCGATAGCCCCTTAAACCGGCTTTCTCTGCTGCTGCTGGACCCTTACAGGACAGGCAGCAGGGAAAAGCAATCTCCCTGGGATATATGGCTTCTGGGGAAAAAAGCTTTCTCAGGAAAAGACATCAGAACCAATTAAAACATTTGCCTTTCAAGTGATGGCCAGAAACAATCATTCCCTTAATTAAGATTCACAGTAAAAGGATTTTATTTACATGAGCTCTGGCATTAAAAAGGCCCCAGTTGTACAGTCGTGGAAGTTGGATGTGTTTTGTTTGGCTGTGCACAGTGGGGCAGTGCTGGACCCCTTGGCTGAGCCTGGCTATGGGGATGGGTGGTGGGGAGTCTGCACAGCAGAAGGGAAGTGTGGTGTTGTCTCCCCATGCCTTAGAGAGCTGCTGCTTCTGTCATCCTCATGCCAAGCCTTTCTCCCACAGCCCTCAGCCTCAGTGAGACCCAGCTCACCATCTGTGGGGCATCCAGGACTCCAAGCACCTTCCCCTGTCCCCAGAGACCTCCAGGCTCTCTGAGGATGGTGGTCTCAAATTTATGTCTTTATCTTCTCCTCCAAATTTTTATTTATTTCATGCACCTTGACCTGAGTGGGAAACATTGTTAGAAAGGACAGTAAACTTGCCGTTGCATCTTCACAAACATTTACACTTATTCTACAGCTTTTGCAAAGAATGCTTTGACAGATTCTGCTAATTTACTTCTATGTTATTATAAGATCTCTAGTTTCCAGCTGAGACTAGCACACCCGTGTGCCAGATGCAGTATGTGCTCCCTGCAAGATGCAGTACCCACCCCAAAATTCACACTGTCTAGATAATAACATGAAGCTATTTGCTGCAGGGTAGGTTCATCTTCTGCAGGGTGTCAGGCCAGTGTGTGCCAGAATCTGGTGGACACATCAGCATGGTCTTGTATCTTTATCCATAGTCTTCAGGGTTTAATAAATGACCATATATTAAGTTCAGGGTGTCTGAGGTTTCTTGCTGGCACTGCAGCTCCCTGGCATGGCGTGGCCTGCTTCCATGCCCTTGTTCTCATCGTCCAATGCAGGGCTGCCTCGGGCAAAATATTTTGTGAAGGGATCTCTGGAACACCCTAAATGCAAGTCATGCCTGGAAATCAACTGGGGCAAAGAGGGCCAATGTCTGTTCTGACAGTCTGGATGGTAGGGACCAGGTTTCCACGCATCTTTAATTTGCCTTGTAAATTTGCTTCAGACTGCACCAGGAGAGGTTTGGATTGGAAATTAGTGGAGACTCTTTCTCTGAAAGGGCTGCCAAGCCCTGGAAAAGGCTGCTAAGGGCAGTGGTGGAGTTCCCATCCCTGGAGGGGTTTAAAACCCACGTAAATGTGGCACCTGGGGACATGGGTTAGTGGTGGCCTGGGCAGTGTTGGGTTGGACTTGATAATCTTAAGGGGTTTTTCCAACCTAAGTGGTTCTGTGATTCTGTAATGTTCATAATTAAATTTCCTAATGCAATCCTATGTGTGTGCATCAGTTTGTGCTAGGTGATACTTTCATTGCTTTGGAGTATCAGCATTGGGACAAATGGCTGGATGAGGAAGAAACAGACTTAATCCCAAAATCTCACTGGTCCTCTACAGCCTCTGCTGTATACATTTAGGTCACCCAGATGAAAGTGTTGTTGGAAGGCAGGCATCTGGAATATGGATGGATATCTTTTGTTTAAAAACCAGTGTCAGAATGTAATTTAGATAATTCCACTGGCACGATCCATTTCTAATACCAGAACTCCACCAGTAGGCATTGCGTAGATCATGTGGATGTGGCATTTGGGGATATTGTTTAATGGTGAACACGGTGGTGATGAGCTAATCGTTGGATTTGGTGGTCTTAGAGGGCTTTTCCAGCCTTAATGATTCCATGATTCTCTGACCAACAGCAGAATATGCAGCAGGTTGTGATCACTTCTATTTCCAGGTCCGTGCTGCCTCCGTCACTATTCTGTTTGCATCCTGTGGTCATTTCTGGGGGGTTTCTGGTGCCTGTCCACAGCAGGAATGGTTTAACTGCTGTCCAGCTGTGTCTGTGGCCGAGGAGCTGGGGGCTGGGTGGACAAGGGGGCGAGTGGAGCTCTTGTTTCCCAGCGTGGTGCCTGCAGGCTGTGGGAAGAGGGAGCAGCCGCACCGTAACCGTCCAGGTGATGAATTGTCCCCTGTCCCTGCTGCTGTCAGCCTGACACCACTCACCAGCACTGAATTAATCCAAACTACAGCGTGCAGCATCCAGGGCTTGCTAATGCCCAGCTAATAAAGCAGGAATTGCAGAGCCACCAAGCACAGTTTCGTGCAGTTCTTTAAATGCACATTAATGGGCTGGGAACATTTAGACCAAAATGTGTGTTTGCTGACTATCTGCTTTAAGCATTTGTTAGCTTTGGTGGTGCTTCTTGATGTAAATCCTGGGATTTCTGGCACCACCCCCAGATTTCTGAGGGCATAATTTAAAATGTCTAAGAAGAAAATTAACTATATCTCAGCCAAAATCAGGACATTAACTTAAAAAATTAGGCAATCTCTCTAAATAACCCTTTGGTTCTGTTCATTTTGTTAAAAAAAAAAAAAAAATCTAGCTTCACCTAGTAAAATCTAAGGAAATCTCCTGTGTAACATGGCAATAATAGAACTTGTTTCAAACAATCTTCCAAAAAAATGTTTAAAATGTTTCCCCTGGCCAGAGACCTTATGCTGAATTTCAGCCAGCAGCAAATTTTTTGCAGCCAGTGTTATAAATCAAAACTGGGTTTCTAATGAAAGTGCTGACACAACTTTAACTGTAATGGTACTTTCAGGCAAAACTGTAAAGAAATTGGAGTCCTACACTCAATATTCTTGTGCCATATCCGGAATCACATGTTTTTGAACCTTCCTATTGAGTGTTTCTCTGTATCACAGAAATGCTGGCAATTAGTGTAATTGTCATGTAGTGGGGAGTGTTGATATCTGCTATACCTAGTGAAGCTCTACAGTTTAAATCCTCTCGCAAGAAATATCAAGAGAAAAAATGGTCAATATTTGTAAAATTATTTCTCTATGAACTAACAGCTCTGTGTGTGAGTAGCTGCCTAGATCACTCAGCATCCACATCTGCTCCCTGAGTGGACAACTGAAATATCCAAAATACTAAAAAAGAAAGAGTAGCCAGCTGTCAAAAACTGTTCTTGGTCCAACATCTAGGTAGAGCAGCCTTTTGCTCCAGCATTCTTGAAATCTGGATGAAAACTGGATGAAATTGCAGAATAGGCAAGGTGGTGTAATTTTGGGAAGATCAGTGGTCCCATGGAAGCCCCTTGAGGATTAAAGCTTGCTCAAGCACAGAGATGTCACAAAGGACATTGGGGCTGATGGAAGACTTGGGATGTTATGGCACTTCAAAGTGGGTTTCTTTGGAAATTGAATGAAAATTAGGATTCTGGGGAAAATTTTAAAAAGCTGAAAAAGCTGTGGTTGGGGGACTGTCAGAAGGATTCTGCTCAGAGTGATCCCACATCAAAAGGAATCTGAAAATTCCCCTGCAACAATTTAAAAATCCCTGACTCTTCCGAGCAGAAATACTTCTGAGAGAATAAGGTCATTTTTATCAAGATTCCACTGAAACACAAGAAATGTTTCCATTGGAAATCTGCTAGGTTCCCTACACAGATTGCTGCTGTGTTTCAGAGACTATAATGTACACATGTATTATCATTAGGATTTCAAAGGCTCTTTCCAAGTATCATCAAAGGAAGACCTTTGAAATAAATTTCTTTGCCTGTTCCCCATGAATTCTGTTCAAAGTCCAGTCAAAGGGCAGGACACCATGCTTCTTGAAATCCAGAAACTGGGAAAATGCTCAGAAATATAGTTCTAAGTAGCCTAAAGACCTTGTTAACCTTTCTTAGAGTGATTGGATTCAGGTGCTCCCTTTTGGAGTTTCTGGGTTAATGACACCTAAGACACAGAGATCACCTACCAGGACAATGCATGACCACTTTTGAAGATACTAAACCATTTGCAGGCATTAAAAATTACTGTCTAGCTGCTGATCCTGCAATGCAGTGTCCTACAGGGAGGATGGGAGCTCTTTATTGTTTCTTTCCTCAACAACAACATGACATTCACATTATTTTCTACAGAATGCTGGGTCTGCATTTATCTTTCTAAGTTACTTGAGTTAATGGTTTTATGGGACTGTTTTTCTGTAGGGTATGAACTAGAAGGGAATCTGGCTTGCTTTTCTGTTGCAAATTTATTTCCCTATTGGTTGCAAGAATGAAAGTAGGTTTGCCCTCTGCAACTGCAATATGTTTGGATTAAAATTCAGTGTTGTTCAAGGATGGGCACCCCAGAGGATTACCTTGGAACCCTCTGAGGTCTGTGGTAAAGACTGTGGCTCCAAATCTCAGCAGCTGGAAGTGGGCAGAGCTGAAATCATTGTCACTGTCCAGCTGGTGTCCTGGAAAAGAGTTGCTGGATACCTACTGGTGCTCAGTCTTTTTGTCCTTTGAAAACTATTGTTGAGTAAAATAGTGTTTCTCATCCCTTTACTGACAGCCACCACAGTTTTAAAAAGTGGCAGTAAAATGGGTGCAGGAATAACTAACATGAAATCATTTCAAAGAAAAAAATAATTCACACAGACATTACTTGGTAATAACTGATGTTTGGACTCAACTATCAAAAGGAAGGAATTAATTTATGATAGTATAAATCCCCACCTGTATGTTTCAGGGTTTGGAAATCATAAGTTTATAGATCAGATGGGATATTTCAAAGGTTCTCAACCAAAACATCTTGCTTCTTTGGAAGATTTTCTAACAAAAGCAAAGGAAAAGTAGAAATGGAGATGACATTTCAAGCCAAAAGATCCATGCTGTAATGGGCTGCAAGTCACCTGACCTATATGCTCATTTATACCCACTGTGAACCTTCCAGAGAAAAAATGAAACCTTTTTGTTTCAAACAGTGTGCAATGAACCATTTTGACTTTTTTCCAACTCTATTGACTGAATTCCCAAAAAGTTTTGTTGACTCCTAAGTGCATTTCTTCACAAGTAACCCACTTGCTGTTCCTGTCTCAGTTTTTATAAATATCCCCATATGTGTGATATTCTGATTAAACTCTATATTTTGTGTGGTGACTTCAGGCCTGTGAGGTAGTTTCTGAGTCCAGGGGCCTGGGACTCTTCATCTTTTGCATGTTGACCTGAACTCTTCCATCTAAAATGCAGCACAAAAAAGAGACGTGGTCTCATCATCCTCTTAGGACTATGTCCAGTATCAGCAGTAAATTCCAAAGCCAAAATAGCTGATATGAGGCAGTTTTATTAGATTATTTTTTTACAAACCTGTGTTTCTGCTGTATCTCTCTTGGTGCTTTCATAAAATCTCACAAAGACCTCTGGATTTTCCAAAATGATGTGTTCAGGATTCTATTCTTTGGCTTCCAGTCCACCATCAAAACTTGTGCTTTTATTTCTGTCACATTGACAGGAAAGAAATTTTAATACAGCACTGTGTACTTACTTTATCTGCTTGTCTTTACAAATCACTCTGCAATCCCGGGGTTTGGTATGAGAGAGAGAGAGAGCAAGAAGTAGTATTTATAGTAAAACATGGGTAGTCAATAGCATGTGGGAAAACAACTGAATCTGAAAATGGTCCCAAAGGTAATTTGCAAATCTGCTGAAATCCCGAACAAGCTTTGATTTAACCGAAGCTTGAAATGGCTTTTATTTACTGTCTATTGTGGAATAAATGACATCTCATAAACAGGCTTTATCCATTACCACAGAATGGCGATCACTGTGTTAGGGACATTTTATCCTCGTGATATAAAACAAGATATGCTATAGTGTGTTATTACAAATAGAAAAATCAATGCTGAGACACACACCTCTGAAATTTCATTTTTGCGGAACCCCATTTTCAAAAAATGTATTCTCTAATAAAAACGTCTCCATAACCAGGGGGATTTACAAAACACTGAGCAACAAAGAACAATAACAAACAATGAATAAAGTGGCTCCATCCTGAGTCTTTTTGCTGTACATTAGTCACACACTTGCATACATTTCTGAGCGCTGAGCAAAGCTCCCACTAGGCAGGGAAGCAAACCAGCTGAATTACCTTCACTTTTAAGCGCTTTATGGAGAACACACACTGCATGCCAAGTTGTGCTGGAGAGGAAAACTTTGTGGTAAAAAGACCCTGATGCAGGGATGGAGTCACCCAAAGAAAGACTTCCCTTATTTTATCCAAGATCTGGATCAAAAAGCTAGCAAAGAGCTAGGTTTTCTTGGCTGAGATTGGTGTTGGCAATTACTTCTCATTCACAACAGGTCTGATATATTTGCCCCTTTTCACTGTTCATTACTTAATGCTGATTCATAAGACTCTGTTTCTTTGATAAATTTTCACCTGAAAATGCCTGAAAACAGATTTTCCTCCAGTCAGTCAGTTATGAATTGTTCAGAGTGGCTGCTCCCACTGCACATAATTGACCCCCCAAATATGATAGTGTAACTGCAGTCTGACTGGATGCCTGTAAAACTAAAATTACATGAAGTAGTGAAGAGCAAATAATGAACAGTGATTGCATTGGTCTTTTTTTTTTCCTAATGCATGATTATTTGTCTCTGGAATTTATGATTCTTCTGAGATTTTGAGACTCATCAATCAAGTGAGTGAAACAGGGAGTGAGTCTTCCCCAATACCATAGTATATGAGCTGTAAATGATTGTGAAGTGACTTCCCTGAACACTCCTGAAAATGCAGATAAATTGCTTTTGAATTATTCAGTTGCCAGAAATCAAGACCAGAGAGCCACCTTTGGTGGGTCAACAGTATCCCAGGGATGTGAAGCTGAGTAAGGAAAGAGAGGTCCCTGGTCTTGTGGCAACAGGAATCCCATGGAAATTTGCATTTCCCACAGAAATGGGAGAGCCATCATCAAACGCAGCTGGCAAGAGACGCATTCCCACCCTCAAAAATCAAGGAACAGCTACTTCCAAAAAGGCGTTTGTGACGTTTTCTATAGCCTGACCTGGGCATTGCTTCAGTATAACTTAGCTCACATGAATTGGATTTCTCATTTATTTCTAATACTCTCTGTCTAAAATTATCCCATGGCAGTAATGTCCGTGGATGAGCACATGTGATGTGTAGCTGGGTTTTCAGGGACTCTGCAAAAGCAGATGTCAAAGACCAGATATATGACTCTCTCCTCCTCAGGCAGATAAGTGAATTTATTAGGATGACTTGCAAAGTACTGTGATCCTTAATGTAAGCAATCATGATGAGGTCACATTTACATTGAAAATGATCTCATAGCCCCTAGGGTTTGCCAACCAGCAGTGGGAAATAATCCTGGTCTATTGCTGTATGAAATAGAATTATAGAATCTTTGAGGCTGAAAAAGCCCTCTAAGGTCATTGATTCCAACCATCATCCAGCACTGCCAAGGCCACCACTAACCCATGTCCCCAAGTGCCACCACTCCAGAAGTCACAACTAGGGAAGTCATGACTAGGTGCTGCCTTGGGAAGCTGCATGAGCAGCTGAGGTGGTGATTCTGCTCTAAAACAGAGTCTCCACAGAGGTACCAAGGGAAGGTGAAGAGCTCTTTAGGCTTTCTTTCTGGTGCAGGCAAAATTTACTGGAGCTCAAGGGCTGGCTGCAATTCCCTGTGGGAAACACCAACTTTGAGAAATGCATTCAAGTAGATGTTTGCCTACTGCAGACAGAAATAGGAACATGTGGGGATGCTTTCAGGGTGCAATTAAGAACATTTGCTTGGACTAGAGAAATCCCTTCACTCTGTTTCTTTGTGCCCTGTGTCATGTTCTGGCCCTCCTGTGCCAAGGGTTCAAATGAGGACAACATTCTCAGTTACTTCTATGGCATTATGTTCAAACCCCTAAACTGATATATTTCCAATTTCAAAAATGTAAGGAAGAAAACATATATGAGACCAGCAATGACCTCTCAAAACATGGCCAGTGTGGGGAATTACATCTGCCCTGCCCCCTGGAAGGGGGTGAGACTTTTGTCTGAGGGTTGTAATGATGCAAATAGATATTATGCATTTGTTACAAATGCTATAAAATGCAATTTCTTGCCAGCTCCTCACAAATAGCTACTTTGACGCAGATTTGAAAGACCTTTCCATTGTTATTCACTGCATTAAAAATGTACATCTGTTCATGGTTCAAGTTCCTCCAGTTCCAAGGGCTTGCCTGCTGCCTGTGTTAGGGACTGGTTAGTGACAAACATGATTTGCAGTGACCCCTGCACACCTCAAACCACTTCATCTGTTTGCAGCAATTCAGGTAATATGGTGGGTGCTGCAGGTCCCCAAAACCAAGACACTCCAAGTCACTAGGAAAGGATATGGAAAAATCTGATTTTTCCCTTGCTATGCCAACGGTTGAACCTACATGTCCGCAGAAAGAATATGGAAAAATCTGATTTTTCTCTTGCTATGCCAATGGTTGAACCTACATGTCCCAGCACAGACAGTCAGCCCCATGAGGACTCCTGTAATGCCCAAAACCTTATGGGATACACTGAGCACATAGACCAGGAATTTATAATTATATAATCAATATTAAAGTTGATTTGACAGCTTTCACTATTGCCAGTCTACAAATATTTAGCCACTTGCGTGGTGATTCAGTAGCAAAAACCCCTTTCATAGTGTTGGGCAGACTAACAGAGGTTTCGTTTTTCCTGCAATGTGTCTCAGAAGATTCTCATCCCTCTGTATGTATCTCCTTTTGCAGCTCCTTTCAGGGGGAATAATTCCAAAGCAAGGTGGTGTGGAAGGGAATGTCAATCTATCCTCTCAAGTGGCAGAGGAAACAGTCCCAAGCTGTATGAGGAAAGGTTTAGATTGGACATTAGGAAAGATTTCTTCACTGAAAGGGTGTTTGGGCATTGGAACAGGCTGCCCAGGGCAGAGGTGGAGTCCCCATCCCTGGAGGGTTGAAGAGCTGTGTGGATGTGGAACTTGGGGACATGGGTCAGTGTTGGCTTTGCAGGGCTGGGGGAACAGTCAGATTTGATCTCAGAAGGCTTTTCCAACCTGAATGATTCTGTGGTTCAATGAAAAACTCTTTTGTTCGTGGGCTGACAGAGTCATATTTGTCACATCTGACCTCTGCTCTGCCCTTGTTTTACCACCTCTCAGTCTGGCTCGCTGTGTTCCAAAGGTATTTTTTTCCATTTGATGCTCATGAACAATCTGGGATATGTTTTCACCCAGTGCTGACTCCTTGCCAGCACTCACCAGACCACAGTGAGTCCAAATGAGATGCAGATCTGCAGATTGCATCTCTTGCTAGAGATCCTCATGCATATGGATCAAGGTGCCTCCTCAGGTGGGGATGAGCTCTGCTCAGAGAGGGTATTTAAGGAGCAAAAGCCTAATAGAAAACTTTGAAAGAGAGTCTAGTTGTAGAAACAGTTCTGCTTGCACCTCCAACATATAGTATCGCTCTTCATTTCTTTGTCATCACAGAGGACATTTGCATGAAAATACAATCATTGTTTTTAAATATTCACCTGTGCTTGTTGCTTGTCTGGGGACTTGATATCAGTGGAGTCCCAAGCCAGGGGCTGTATGGGAAATGAGTGGATCAGGGATGGGAAGAGGAGGTCTGGAGACACATGATGGTTGAGCTTGTATTTTGCTGCCAGACTCTTCAGGTAATTTGAATTGAGGTAACATGTCAGAAGGAGACAAGGAAAGAATCTATCAGGTTTGAATCTTTGGCCTTCTGTGGGTGATAACACAGGCATGATAACATATGCAAATACATATAAAAATCCTTACTGGTCCCAAAGCTTTTCTCCAGTGGTGGCCAGGACCAGCCCCATGGGAAAAGATATAAGAAAAGCTTGTTGAACTACTCATCCTACATTCTCTGCCTTCAACAGCTCATGGCTCTAGACACTCTGAGCCAGAGCTGATGTCCAGCAATAGGAACTTTATGTAGGACCCCACAAGTGGTTTTTACTTTCATGTTTTTCTTCAATGCCTTTTTGGACTATAAGAAACAGTCTGTATCAAGGGGTTTCCCAGAGGAGTTGTGTGGGATGTTGGGAATCATAGTGCTGAGGTGGGCAGAGAAGATGGTGTTTTTCTTTAGCTGGTCTTTTCTTCCAAGAAAGACCTTTATTAAAGATATCAGACTTACCAGATACTGAAAGCAGGCAGAAAGCCCACAGAAAATTCAAATATCCAGTGTTAAAAGAAGATTCAGATTACTCTGGCCTTGGGAAGATTATGAATTAGGCTTTGGTCTAAACAGGGCAGAATCTAGCTCAAAATAAGCTGAAACAGCAAACTCAAGTCATCCCTGGTGTCAGTTTTGTGTTTAAACTTAGTGAAGGTTTTGAGCACAGAAGACTCTTCATGGATCTTACTGGACAGGTTTGTCTCAAGAGATACAAAATCCTTCTGTGGGTAAAAGCAGGGTCAGATCTCCAGTAGTGTTTCAGAACCAACGTTCCTATTCCTCGTTGGATCAGAACGTGAGGAAGAGTGAGCAGTAGCCAAGAGACCCTTGTGGTCAAGGAATATATGCAGAATTTCTTGGCAATAAACATGTGAGGGACAACAGCATTTAATTACAGACTGTAAGCTCTCATGATAGCATACGGAAAGCCACATATTCAGAATTTTACTGTGAAACACAAGGTTTTTTGGATTGCAAATTGGTGCCTGACATGAGATCACTTTGTGCTTTATTTATGACCTGCTGTTAACCTCAGTGCCTATCCACTCAACAGGAAAGCATTCTGCTGTAAAACATTGAGTTCCTACTCCAAAATAGGTTGTTAGGCTTTGGAGTTAACACTCAGTTGAGATAACTGGTATGGGTGTTGGAGAGGTGCATTTCTACACTGCCTCATTTATGTAGCTTTAGGTTTTTTTAGGATTTTTTTCACAGTTTTTACAGATCCATGCACGTGTCAGATGACTCTTCCAGGAGTGGAGGGATTAGGATGAAAGAATATCCTGTCCAGCCTCCCAACTAGCTGTGATCCAACTAGGCGTCATGAGCCACAGATCACCAAAGCACCTCTTCCAAATATTAATTATCAGAAGAGCATTGTTTCAGTACAATATTATGTGTTATATTGCAGTTATGGGTAAATCACCAAAGCACCTCTTCCAAATATTAATTATCAGAAGAGCATTGTTTCAGTACAATATTATGTGTTATATTGCAGTTTTGGGTAAATCAAGGGCCAACCAGCTTTGCTTTTTTGACAGTCCATGAGGAAGAGGATGAGTAGGAATGGATGTCTGTCCTGTTATCCAGCCAAAACTGTTCATCCTACTCAGGACACCATCTAATAAACACTAATTCGCTAAAAAAACATGCTTACAACTTCCTTTAGTAAGCATCTATGACAAGCTTACCGTCCACTCAGTTTTGTGAGGAAGAGAAATGAAAGATATTTCATTTCATCACTGATTGCCTCAGCTGGTGTCACCTTTAATGCAGTCATGACAAGCGTCCTTCCCACTGCCTGGCTTCATGTTGCACAGCTCACTTTTTTAAAGCTGTTTACCACAGAAAAATGTTTAAATAGGATTCAGATATCCCTCGGCAAAGAGAAAGAGGAAAGGAAAAGATGAAGGGAAAAAAAAAAGCCTTTCGAAATATAAAACAGAAGTTGCTGCAGGCAAAGATGCCTTTGAGCAGTCTCAGGCTAAGACTTTCCATTTCCATGTAAAAATGTCTGTCGAAAGGGCAAGCTACATTTACAATGAGCAAAGTTTTATAGCTTACACAGGCGTGAGCACCTGCTAGGAAGATGGGGAAAAGATTCAATTTACCTTTGGGTTGCAATGCTCAGATTCCCATTTAAAAGTCTAAGACCCCTGATTATTTATTGATGTCTTTCTCTTCATAGCTGTCTGCATCTTTACAGGCTTGCAAGATGCAACAGTGTGGCCTAAAGGATTTTTTGAATTAAGTTCTTTTGAGTAATTTTTTCTCCTTCAGGTGTTTAGCCAATGATGCTGAAGTTTGACAGGTCTCCTCTGTATTTGGGTGGGTGATATATTTATATATTTATTAGCCAACAGTCAAATTAACTGTGCCTGAGCTGTCCTTAAACACTAGGTTATGACAGGGTTACTGAATTTTCTGCTATTTTTATTTTCAGGAGGAAGGGAAGGCAGCATCAGAGGGAGTAATGTTCTAAAGCAACCCACATTGAAGTGAATATGCTTCAAGTTCCCATAAGGCAGTGGCAGACAAAATTTAACAGCAAACTCTCTATCCACATTCCCTTCCCCTGACTCAGAAAGCATGAAAGTGGCAGCTTGTGCATTTTCTTTAACTTACAGGAGGCAAGGAGACTTTTACTGAAGACACCTAAAAAGACATTACAAGGCACCTCTGGCAATAAAATAAGTCTTTTCTTATTTCAGCAAGAAGAATAGAAACTCTGGCTCTTCTTTTTGCACAATAATAAGAGTCATAGTAAAAGAAAAAAGCAAACTGGTATTGCAATTAATGTTGATACTTGTAGCACACTGGAAAATCAAAAACCTTTTACCTGCCATGCTGGGTAAAAGCAGAGGAGCAAACACTAACCCAAGAGGTAGTTTATTTCCTGATTTTAGTTTTTCAAGGAAAAAACGGGCAGTAAAGGGAATCACCAACTGGTATATTGATCAAAGAGCAAGATCATCCTCTCCACTTTCCAGCATCTACTGTCAGTTATAAAGGTGATATTAACAAATTCTCAATTACTAGAAACAGGGTTTGACTGGAAAATGATAGATGTGGGCTGGACCCAACTCAGGAAGTTACCCCAGCAGAAGAATCATCAAGGGATTACATGCACCAAAATAGGGCTTTTATTAAGCAAGCAGCTAGAGCAGACAGTGCCATGGCCTTCTCCAGCCATAAAACAAGAATCCTCCTCCAAGGGCAGAGGAAGAAGCCCTGATGGGGACTGCCAGGAGCTGCTGAGGATGTGCACTGAGCTGGAGATGTGTCCTCATCCTTTTAACACTGCCCTTTCCTGGCATGCTGGGGACACACTGGAATCCTCCAGAGAGCAAGGCCATCAGTGACCTTCAGGTGAGGGAAGAAATCCTCAGCTATGAATCTTCAAAGCTGAGTACTGCAGAGGATCTGCACAGGCTGAGGTCTGGATGAGCAGCCAGTGCAGGAAGAGGCCTATCTGGAAATGAGGAATGGGCTGGAACTGACAGCATTAATCACAGGCCTCAAAGGATGTTTTTTTCCTGGACTTGCCCCACCTAAATTTCTCTACCCTGGGCTGGCTGCCTTAAATGACCTTTTAGTCAGCGGAAAGAGCCTCAGGGCATGACTCTGACCTATTTTGGACATCCTGAGGGAGTGAATCACAGCTGTACCATGCCTGTCCTTCCCTGGATGTGAGAAAATTTGTGTTAACTGCTCAGGTGTCTCATGCTGCTGAAGTCACAGCAGGACAGCAGCGAACCTCTGCACCAGGGAGAGTCTGACAGGGCTGTGAGCCACTCCCTTGCAGGGGCACCTTCCCCCTTGCTAAGGCAAAACCCCTCCAGCTCTGCTGCCTGCAATCCTCTCTGATGACAAGCACACCACAGAGGTTTTGATCAAGCTGTAATGGAGGTGTGATTGGATTTTCCATGGACAAAGACAGCTTTGGAAGTACACGAGTTGAGTTCTCTGGGTGGACTTGCTCAGCTGCGAGCATCCAGCATGTCTGGGGCTTCCTGAATCATAGAATCCTGGAGCAGTTTGAATTGGAAGGGACCTTAAAAGTTCATCTTATCTAACCCCTGCCACAGGCAGGGACACCTTCCACTAGACCAGGTTGCTCCAAACCCCATCCAGCCTGGCCTTGGACATGGACACTGTTGACAGTGATTGAATATTGCTGCCAAAGCTGACAAATAACATTCCAGCACAGGATATTTATGATCCTGATTGTGAGATTAAGTAACTGTCCAATCCATTTATCAGCACGCTCACAATTACAAAATAAGTGAAGAAATAATAGTTATCACAGTAAAATTGATTATCGCCATGCACACCATTATGGTAAATCACAGCCCAGGAAAGGTGGCAGATTATTGTAATTTGTTACTTGGTGAAAATGGGGATTTCTGGGAGGGGATTGGTGTCTTCACAAGTGGCACAAAAGCAGCATAAGAAGCTTACCCTGGTGATCTTCTGGTCTGCTTGCAGGATCCCAGAGATCCAGACATGGATTTCTGTGCACATCCAAGCCCAAGGACTTTGGAGCAGCTGAACCAGTGGCACCAGGAGAGGCAGATGAGCAACACAATTGAGTAACGTGAATCTGTGTGTGCAGAAGTGATTTTCAAAGGAGGTTTTTAGACACGTGATGGATCCCAGACCCCTCCAATGCCACTTGGCTCCTTTCTTCCCCAGATGGGAGTTAATAGGGATATGCATTAATGTAATGACCTCTTTATTGACACGCTTTCATTTCACTTCTCTTTAACCACCACGAGAGTAAAACCCAGAAGAACTGTTCAGAGAAGAGTGACTACATTTAGAAAAGTAAAACAAATACCATTATATGGAGTGCACTAACCCAGCTAATTAGTAAAATGATGTCATGGACACTCTATTATTAATAGGTGCACACATGACTTGGGTTGTGCTTCTACAGATGATTTCAAAGAGGTGTTCACAATCTGAATTGACTCTGAACATCCCTCTGTTTCTCATAAGACATTTATATTGCAGATATGTCTGTATCTGAACACACATTTCACTTGAAAATAGGTCTCAGAACTGACTGTAAAGGTCTCCTCTTTATGTATACATAAAAACCACATTAATGCATCTCAGTTATGAGAAGGGCAATTGTTCATATCATAAAGATGGGCTCTGAAAAAAATGAAACCCCCATCTGATTTGAGGAATGCATATATGTCAGGGGTTTATGGAAGACATCCCTCAGTGCATTTCTGAAGCACAGACTTAACTATCGACTGCATGAAAGATCTTGTGGTCGAGAATATTTTTGGTGGGTATTTTTCCTGGATGACTTCTTTTTAAAATCCAGCTGTGCCAAGCAGGAGAAATGAGGGAAATCTGATGTTAGAGAGCATGTGATTCAGCTGGATTTTGGCTGCATTGTTTTCTCTGAATGAAAGCACCAGGTTTATTCACCAGATTAAAAACCCTTAAACGGTTCCATTTTCCTGCCCTCGTGATCATTGCTATTGATTACTGTGTGTTCTTGAATCTATTTTGTACAGCCCTTGTTTAATATTTAAGAGACATAAGGAGCAGTGTGTTGTAATATTTAAGAGGTTAACTTATTGCAGAGAGATAAAGAAAAGGCACGGCTCCAAATGAGGTGGAAATTTGGTCCATTTTATTGATGTGCTGCAATATACATTTAGGGATATACACTGCACTGTAGTATAGATCTTTTTTTTTTTTTTTTTTTTTAAACGTGGTAAAATCCTGGTTATATCTGAGGCCTTTTATCTTGAGTAGAGGCAGTGCCAAGGTGCTCAGCACCTGCTGGGGATGTGGTGGCAATCAGGGCTGGCTTGGCAATATGTTCCTCCATGTGGGTCACAGACACACCATGATGCATTACAGGTACCACATAGCTCATGGTTATGGGGTCTAATTCAGGGTCTGGGAGGAAACATCAG
Organism: Lichenostomus cassidix; assembly: GCF_008360975.1. Classification (NCBI taxonomy): domain Eukaryota; kingdom Metazoa; phylum Chordata; class Aves; order Passeriformes; family Meliphagidae; genus Lichenostomus; species Lichenostomus cassidix. The sequence goes on along the minus strand of NC_139511.1, from coordinate 72,973,287 downwards.
CAGAAATCTGGTTTGGCAACAAACAACGTGTCCTGCTTTGGTGGTGGCAGTGCAGCAGTTTGTTTTGCACCCTCCTAACCTGCATATGCAGGTCAGACAACCATATCTGCCAACAGGTACTTCTATTTCACGTGGCTACATAAGTTTTGCATGCCTTCAAAGGAGGTGGCAGAGTTGAAGGGCTGTCAACTCTGCTAATTTAGTAAATTCAGATTAGCAGATTTTTTTCCATGTTCATTCAGGATCCATGAATGTGAATCTTTTCAATGCTGTGGAAATGCTTAGGCATAGAATCATAGAATCACAGAATGGTTTGGGTTGGAAGGGACATTGCCTTGTTCCTCCCCCCTGCCATGGACACTGTTCCTAATATTCTAAAATCATGAGTTTTATTTTACTTAGGCATTGTTAAAACAGGAGGACTGAAACCTGACCAGATCCTCTGCAGAAACAGAATGAAATCCAGGTTTTTTAGGGCTGTAACTTCTGACTTTAAGAGAAGCAATTATGATTTGCAACAAGAAAAGAAAAATAGATCCTACCCAGAGAGAAGAAGGAAGAAATAATTCAGAAAAATCCACGAAGTCTATAGATGCTCCCAGGCCCGTAAGTTGTCATAGAACAATTTTTAGGTTCAAGGCCAGAATGACTTAGAATCATAAAATCACAGATTGGTTTGGGTTGGAATGGACACCTTCCACTATCCCAGGTTGCTCCAAGCCCTGTCCAGCCTGGCCTTGGACACTGCCAGGGATCCAGGGACAGCCACAGCTTCTCTGGGCACCCTGTGCCAGGGCCTCACCACCCTCACAGACAGGAATTCCTTCCCAATATCCCATCTCTCCCTGCCCTCTGGCACTGGGAAGCCACTCCCTGTGTCCTGTCCCTCCATGCCTTGTCCCCAGTCCCTCTGCAGCTCTCCTGGAGCCCCTTTAGGCCCTGGCAGGAGCTCTGAGCTCTCCCTGGAGCTTCTCTTGTCCAGCTGAACACCCCCAGCTCTCCCAGCCTGGCTCCAGAGCAGAGTTGCTCCAGCCCTGGCAGCATCTCCATGCCTCCTCTGGCCTGGCTGCAGCAGCTCCAGCTCCTTGTGCTGTTGTTCCCAGGGCTGGGGCAGCTCTGCAGGTGAGCTCTCACCTGAGCATAGGGCAGAGGGGCAGAATCCTCCCCTCCCTGCTGCCCACACTGGGCTCAGCCCAGGGCACAGGGGGTTCAGGGAGCCAGAGGACATTGCCAAGACATGTTGACCTTGGCTGAATCCAGAATCCTCAAGGCATGGGAGAAGCAAATTTGATCTATCAGCTTGTGGCTACATGCCTGCAGCGTCTGTTTGTGTGTACAAATATTTAGTACAGACATGGCAAAACCTAGTTGACATTTTCAGTGTATTTTAGATGCAGTGGGGTTTAGCTGTGCCTCTGTGGGCTGCTCATGCCCTCCATCACTGGAATGGGGGAGCTGCCTGAGACATTTATTCATGTTACTCCTTGGGAATTTAGGGAAAGCGATTACTGTCATTTGACAGAGAAGTGATCAAGTAGCTTGAGGACAGATTTTAAATGGTATTTAAGAGACTTGCTTAGTTTTCCATTGAACTCAGAGGTAATTAGGCACCTCAGATTTAAGAAATCTGGTCCTTGGTGGCTTGAGTGAGGTCTGCTTTAATGCTGGGAACCAAACCTCTATTTCCCATGCTTAAAGCAGGTGCTTCAACCATGGGACAGGCTCTTCTGTTCCTTGCCTGTGCTGTGTAGGAGTAATCTACAGATTTTTAACCAGATTTTGCTCCTTTTTGGGACTGGAGGATGTTAAACATCAACAGAAGTGAGCAGATGCAGGTGAGCTCTAGTGCCTGGTACTTGGGCACCAGCTTTCACAGCTGCTCAATAGACACTTTTTACCTCATATTTTTTCCTGGCAAAATGTTGTCCATAAGACTCACAGGTTGCTGTGGAGTGATGTCAGGTAATTGGTATATGATTAAGGGTAATTATTGTCTAATGGTATTCAGGTTTACAACACAAAATTGTGTTGCTTAGGTTGAGGACCATAGATAAGAATTCTAAAATGATCAGAAATAAAAATGAAAAAGGTAAGTCATCTTCTTTGAGACGGCAATGAACCAACAATCCTTAAAACAGCTCTTGTAGGGAAGGACCTGTAGGTTGGTATAAGGTTGTACACCGAGGGATGTATCAAATTCCAGGGAAAATGGCAGAGAAGAATATGTGGAGATTTCCACCTGGAGATCTGATCTGTGGGGTGAAGTTTGCAGTTCTGCAGTTGTGGTGGCAGTCAGCAGGGACTGTTTCCTACAGCAGGGATTGGTTGGAAGTGTTGGGGGCAGCTGAAGAAGGAGGTGGCCCTGGAGGGACCTCACCATGTCCCAGGTCAGCATCCATCCTCTCATGCAATGCCCAGGTATGTTGCACAAATCCAGGCAAGGAGTGGCAGGTGGGAAATCACTCTAACTTTTGTTTTCAAACCCTCAAACTGCCTCCTCCTCCTCCCTGGGCAAATCTCTGCAGCCTGCTTGGTGTGTGCAATCAGACTCTGTCATCCAGGGAGAGCCAGCATCCCACAGGAATGCGAGAGATTTGCAGTTAGATAGATCCATGCCTGGTGAGTTACAACCACTCCTCGTGGCTGCAGGATCACTTATGGGACAAAAAGTCCATCTCATGAAATGCTGTGCCTGTAGAGCCACACCTTCCCTCCATGGGCAACGCCAGCCAGGAGCACTGTAGCTGCTGTGGTGATGTGCTGATGTGTCTCTGGTGTGTATGGGAGGATGTAAATGCTCTCTTTTGCTGAACTCAACCCACACCACCCAGGGCAGCAGAGACTTCCAGCCATTTCTCCTGCAATCAGGCTCCAATATGGGTTGTGTCATTCCCACCCTTAAGCAAGGCTTGGGGTAGGTTTGGTGCTTTGTGTTGTTTCCTTCCTCTCCTGCAGATGAAAAAAACCCACTGGAGCACTTTAATGAAACAGTTTGTCCTTATTAAATTGAAAATAGAAATACACCTTTCACCCTTTGGAGACTTAACCAGAATGGCACAAGGCTGTGGAGTTTTATTATCTTGGTCTCGGCTTAAAATACTAAGAGGAGCTTCTTTAAGAAAGTTTAAGAGAAGTTCTATAAACCATGTCTATATATAATCCCTTTTGTAAGCATCTAGGAAACTGCAGGATGGAAAGGTTGCCTGCCAGACCTCAGAAAGCAAATACTAATTCAGCAGTCTAGTCACTCTGTCAAACATTTAGTGTATCAGGGTTGATTGTTCCCTGGTAGGTATAGCTCTGGTATATCCGCCAGGCCTTTTGTCATGTTAACTGCAACCGATCAATGGATTGAGGTCAGGACTTCTGATGTAGGTGCAAGCTTAGAGGGAAAAAAGTCTCAAAGATTCATTTTTTCTCGTCTGGTAGCACTCCGGTCACTTATTTTTTCTCAGTTAGCCTCTGCTGCTCTAAAGTGGATATTGATCAGTGCTTTAATGCAAACCTGTCAAATTAATTTTGCAGAGCTGGGATATGACTGGCCTAAAATTGCTTCTGCATCTGTTCTCTGCAGCAAGCCTATGAATTTTAATCATGACCAGAATGGGCTGTTGGCTTTTTTTGTTAGAAACTTGAATAGGAAAGGTTTAAACTGTAAATGCCATGAAATGATGCTGTTTTGTTCTTTTCAGAAACTCATGTGGCTGAGGTCAAAGAAATTATTATGTCTGTGTATTCTTGTCAGATGCTCAGGGAGCTGTGCAGGGTTTTCTTCTTTTGCAAAGCAAAGCAAAGGTATGTCGTGAGCTTGTTAAACATTCCCAGGCCAATGAGGGAACAGCAGGCTTCGTGTCTCCTGCAATGCCAGATACATTAGTATTAATGTACAATTTCCTCTCCAGCCCCCACTCTATGATCTGATTATTCCTGATAACTTTATCTCGCAGGTTGGAGAGGGAGACAAACTGGGAGAACAGCATTTATTTCTTTACTAGAAATTAAAATAAATAAATTCAGAGCATTCCACACACTATTACAAGGTGAGTTTGGCTGTCCCTGGAGTAGCAACCTTACGGACTGGGGGAAATGCAGATGGTAACAGAGGTTTTTCTTCATCATGCAAAACAGGAGATTCCTCTTCTCTTCATCAATTGAGAGTGTTCAGGGCTCTGTTGTGATGTCAACATCACGCAAAGTAAATAATGAATTTTAAGCTTTGCTCTGCACAGACAAGGCTTGTTCATAGGAAAAAAAAGACATGTCAAGTTTAATCTGCTCTGGAAAACCTGCAATCAGGCAGGACTCATCCTTCACAGCCCAAACAGTGACATTGACCATAACAGTTTGATTTTGTGCTGGCTCTTTCACCAGGTGATTTGAAAGCATTCAGAGTATTAATTATTAAGTGCTGCTTGATCCCTGAGAGGTGGTGGAGAATTTGAAACTGATTTTGGCACTGGAAAAGCTGGCGTTTGAGGTGGGAGTTGGAGCAAACTCACTTCCTGTGGTGCTGGAGCAGACTGGGAGCTCTCCAAGGGCAGGTCCTGGGTCTGAGTTGAAGGAATAGCATCAGCTGGCTCATGTCTGAGACCTTACACCTCTCCAGCTATTTCAGAAGACAATTTATAACTACTGCCAGTGATGTCGGCCAGCAACAAGATCTATGCTTTTCCCTGGTGAAATAACTGGCAAAACCTGTGTTAGCTACAGCAGCGCAGAACTGGAGTGGAAGGGCTGATCTGGGGAACTCCTGACTTGGTTTTCTGCCCCATCCAGGTGTTCTCTGGCATCCACCAGTGCCTTAAACCTTGTACCTTGTAAGGGCCAAGTCCTCTATCGATGTATTTCTCAGGAAGGATGGTTGTATGAAGGCTGTCAGCTTTTGAGTTTAATTCTTCTGTCATTCCTGTGCCTTTACCATCCATTTAAAGAAATCATTGTATTTTATCTGCACCTTTGTAACACTCCAACACTGCAGCCAGGCCCAGGGCTCAAACAGGGATCTCTGGAGAGCAGAGGTGATGGTGGGAAAAGGGAAAGACCTTTGGCATGTCCATCTGAATGAATTTATGAGCAGTCTGCAGTGTGTGTCCTGGTATATGAGCACAGTGGGAAACCAGTGAGAGTTCCAACAAAGCTCATGGCTGCCAAAGCCACACCAGTTTTGGTCTCTAGAAGATATTTCTTCATGTTTGGTGTGTCTCTGCAATTCTTTGAGGGAGGCCATGGGACACACCTGAGGTCCAGAGGTGGAGGTGGAGACTGAGTCACAACCAGGTTGCACCTCTAGAGATCTTTGTCATCTCCTAACTCCGTGGCAGACCAGGGAAACCAAGACCTTTGCAGCTCCCCAGCATGCTTGGAACAGAAGCATTATATAAGTTGGGTGGTCAGGCTGTACCCCAACCTGAGCACATCCCATGAGATTGTCAGGAAGGGCAACTTGAATGGTCCCTACTGGTGCTATTAGAGAAATTAATAGCACCACTAATTTTGCAGAGGAGGATGTTCCATTTTGGACCACATGCAATTATGTTCAGATGATGTCTATTGTAATATTGATTCCACAAGACCAAAACAAAGAATTCATATGCACTGATTTATAAAACACTTCTTAGTTTTTGCAATTTTTCATTGTGAGGGTGGTGAGACCCTGGCACAGAATGCCCAGAGAAGCTGTGGCTGCCCCTGGATCCCTGGAGTGTCCAAGGCTAGGTTGGACAGGGCTTGGAGCAACCTGGGATAGTGGAAGGTGTCCCCTGCTCATGGCAGGGGGTGGAATGAGAAGCGTTTTGGGGTCCTTTCCAACCCAAACCTTTCTGTGGTTCTGTGCTGAGATATGAACTGTGACACCACCAGTACTGCTTCCCAGCTGTGTCCCTCACACGAAACACCTTTGATTTGAAGTCAAGTTTGGAAGTCTCCAGAGGTGAGCCCTCACTAAGCCACACAGATGGAAAGGTCCATGGGAGATCCTGAGAGTTTTCCTGCAACTCAGTGGAGAATCCATCTCACTGGGGAGCCTGCAGGGAAAACCAACTGCTGTGAATGGTGCCAACAGCTTTTTGTACATCAAAGGGAAAGATTAAAGGCTGTGATGATGCTCTGTCTCCTCCAGTGTCAGTGGCAAATTTCCCATGAGCTTCCCAGGTGGTGAGATTTCAACCCCAGCCTGCAACTTGTTAAAACTAAATAGAGACTGTGACTTGCTGTCCGTATTACATCTTCCCTGCCTGCTTGACAGAATTTGAACAAATAATGGGCTTAAGGTTGTTGGCTAATACAGACATCAGAGAAACTTCTGTTCAAGTCAAACTCAAGGAAATTTCTTCCTAACTGTTTAGATTAAATGGAAGAAAATAAAAGTTATAGGTCAAGTCAAGAGAGAATATTTTAGTCAACCCAAAATTAGTCGTTTATTTTAGAAATTATTTAATGTCTATAAAATCTTCAGGGTTTTCTTAAGAGACTTAAAAGTGCTTTTAAAATGAAAAATGAAACATGAAAAATGAAATAGCTTTTCCAAACAGATTGTTTGGGCTATTTTTTTCTTTGTCTGTATGTGTGGTGCAGTTTTTCCTGACATCATGAATAATTTTGGACCTTTCTGTAAAATTATTTTTTGTCAACCATGTCTACTCCAGCTATAGAATTGACTTATTTCCAAGCAGCAAAGGTTCATTTTTTCAGTCCTGGAAGATGGAACTTTGCTCTTCTGGCAACTTCAGCAAGAGAAGGCTTTAAAAAGACAGTTGGTGGGAATTGCTTAACTTTTTTTTTTGTTGTTTGTTTGATCTCAAAGAAGTCTGTTGGAATTTACTCTAACATAGGGTCCAACAGACTACTTTTCTTTTTTGAAAGGGATTTGCAATTCTATAATGATTCACTTTTTTTAAAGTCCTTTGCCCTTGGCTTGTATCTTCAGCTACCACGTTTGCAGACCTCTGTGTGTTTCTACTGCTTGGTTACACCTTGACCCTTGGAAATTCCCTGTTGGTTGAGTCAAACATCACACATGCAAAGCCTGAGCACTGTGATATTATCAATGCTGTTATCTGAAGTCACAAAAGCAAAGAGCTTTTCCCCAGACTGACAGATGCCAGAAGTGACTTGACTGCCCAGAAGGGCCAGGCTGCTTCAGAGGAGAGCAGGGTTGTGCTGGAGAAAGAAATGGAGTGGATAGAAGATGCCACTGTGAGCCTTCAAAACTGATCTTAAACTACCAGAGTGAAGGGAAGCACCAGACATAACCTTATGCTTCTGTTTAAAAGTCATTGCCTTTTGCTGTAGGACAGGAAAGATGTTAGAGGAGCAGATGCTGCTTCCCAGTCAGAAGTGACTTTCCTGTAGCTGGAGGAGACTTTAAGAGAAACTGCAAATGATTTCTTCAGTAAGAGCCCTGTTCTGTGCCATACCAGACAGAAAAATTTGTGAAGCCCTCCGCAAGCAAGCACAAAGTTATCCACTGCCCTTCAAACCCCAGTGATTCCACTGAGTCACAGCATCCAAAACAGAGCAGAGGCACAGCTCACTCTGCTCCCTCGGTGGCATGCTGCATCCTCGGTGGCACTGATGGATTCGGCTTCTTAGGGGCCAGATCCACGTATTAATTGGCATTGTGGTGGCGTTGGAAGCTGTCAGCAGCACCAGCTACCAGCTCGAAGGGTATAATTGTATTGTAAACGCCGCGTGTGAGGGTGATGGATAAGCGCGTCTCTGCAGCCTGACTGCTGGGATGTGCGGGGCAAGGCATCCTCTAATTCGCCACCAAGAGGGTCTCTTGCACTGAACAGCCTCTCTTAAATCAAAGTGTTCAATCCTGCTGAAGGTGGGTGCAGGGAGGGGAGAGCTGGAAGAAACAAAGTAAGACGATAAAAAAAAAAATCAATAGCGCTTCCCGATAAAAGAGACTGAGATTTGCACAATTCGCTTCCACTTCACGTCAGAGGTGCCAATTTGGCAAATTCATTTAAGGCCAAATTGAAAACTCAGCTGGTAGTCTGGGTTCCTGGACTGCAGCAGTGTCCATTTGTGGGGCTTTGGTCATTACTGTGTGTAGAGAACTTTGAGGCATTTGTACTGTGAGTGTCACAAAGGGCATCTCCAGCTTCCACCCTGTGTCACCTTGCTCAGCACGCTCTGCCACGTCCCCTCTCATGCAGGGGACTTCTGGCCATGCCACACACACCCCCACGCTCTGCTGACCTTGTTTTCTCCACACTCAAAGAGCAGTGTTGACCCCTGTCCTGCACTCCATCCTTTTAGAAAGAGGTGGATGGTGACCACGCTGGATCTCATGCCCAGGAGCAGCTCCAAGGAGAGGTCTCCATGCTCTTGGAAGAGCACCTGCCCTGGTGGTTGTTTACCAAGGAGGGTCACAGAACTGTAGCCTGGGCCATTGGGGGTTTTCTGTCATTAGCCCTCAATAACGCCCTTGTCTGCTGGGCAGGAGACAGATGTGAGGAGACACAGTGACCCATCAATCCTGCAACATGTTCAGGGTCTCTGCATTTCATGTCCTCTAAAGCAAAGCTACTGAAGGTCTAAGGCCACATGAGGTCAGATCTCTGAACATGAACTTCCATTGCCCTGCACAGGGCAAAGGGTATGTGAAAAGTTACCAAATCACTATGGCTGTTTAGCTTGGGGAAATAATTTGCAATATTTAATCTTGCTATGAACAATTTCAACGAAAAAAGATCAATTTATTGTGTAACTTCTACCTTGTTAGTTGAGCCAACATTTTCATTCATGGATATTTAAAGCTGGGGCGCTAGAAATCCACCCAGAAGAAAATAACCTATTTGATCCTTGTGAGTCCCTTTTAACTCAGCATATTCTGTAGTTCTAACCCTTTCCCTTCAAGTGAAAAATTCCAGTCTCCTTCAATACTCCCTCTAGTGCATGAGGCCACATACATTTTGCTTGCAGAAGTATAGCTTCAAACTCTTCTCATAAGACCAGATCTTCTCCAGTAGCACATGAGGTGTGTGTGTCACCACCCCACACTGAACTAATCCTGACTTCTGTTTTCATAGCATTTGTATTAGACATCATTCAGGTAGTTCGCTAAATATTCAGAAGTTTCCAGTTCTTGCTCTCTTCATACATGAAAAAAAGGAGTTATTAATTACTAATTTGAATAGGAAGAGCAAATTTCTTTGTTCTTTGACTGTATCCATCAGATGCCACAGGAAGAGAAGTTTCAGGGTCATGCTACGTGCAGAGCCAGTCAGCACAAGTCAAAGCTCAAAGCCACTGTGTGGATCCTGGAAGCAGCACAAGGTTACTGTGGTCTGGTATCAAGTGCACTCAAAGTCATGGAATTAATGTGGTGCTGGTCTAAGACCCATCATTATACAGCTAATGACCCTCCTTCAGAATGAGATTTGTTCTTTGTGACCTGGGGAAAATGAAGGAAAGTAGTGAGGAATTCCTGCACATTTCTTTCTTCTGGGAAAATAGAGCATTTTTATTAAAGTTTCTCCTTGTGGCACTACTGGGAAGATGTTGAAGGACTTTTGGTGTCCTCAGAAGACAGAAGAATTTGCAGTCTTCTCAGCTGCACTTTCTCACAGGATTATCAAATGCTGATCAAGAAACCCCAGAAACTCTGACTATTGGTGCCAAAACAAGATTCAAAGATTGAAAAACGTGAAGAGTTGGCCTTCATAGAATTAGAATTTCATACAACTATTTAGGTTGGAAAAGACCTTTAAGACTGTTGAGTCCAACCATTTTCCCAGCACTGCCAAGGCCACCACTAACCCATGTCCCCAAGTGCCACATCCACATGGCTTTTAAATCCCTCCAGGGATGGGGACTCCAACACTGCCCTGGGCAGCTGTGCCAGAATCATCTTCAGATCACACAAGTAGTGTTCTGTTGAAAGACAGAAAGTCTTTGAGGGTTTTCACCTCTCAGGTTGTGTGTTTACAAAAAAAGAAACCAAACCTTGAGCATAGGTTGTTTATTTACACTTCTTAAATGCAGTAGAAATCCTTAAAAGTAGAAAACCTCTCCCCGAGCCAAGGACTGTCTGCCCTAACACGTACAGTGCACAGAAAAACACCAAAGGTAGTTTGGACAGGAATCTGCAGACTCCAGCTCTCCAGCACAATGCTAGAGGGAAGTTCTACCTGGGACTTGATGGGGAGCTAGTGGGGTTGGGATTTGTTATGGTCTGGGAGGTATGAGTGATGTTTGTCCTACCCAGTTTGGTATCTCCTCAAAATCCTCTTTCTTCACTGCTAGGGCTTTTAACTACAGGCATGGAAGTGCCAGTAGGAAAGGCAAGAAACAGCTTGAATCTGCTCTTTGATATCCTGAAATCACACAGAGAATCTCTTTTATTCTTGCAGGCAAAGCCACCTTCTTCAGAATATTCACTGCAGAGATGGTATTCAACCAAATGCAAATGGATATGGCTTTGGATGTAAATGTCTCTGAGACTGCAAAGGGGAGGCTTAGGGGGAAATGACCACCTTAGTAACAGGTAAAATCTCTGCCAGGTCTGCCAAAGAGTTCACTTTGGCTCATGTGGCTTGGTTGTTGTGATGTTGAGACTGAATCTCAATTTGACCTCCTGAAATTGAATATTCACTTTAGCCTAGATTTGCAAAGCTGTTTGTTAATGCGCACATACAGGGCTGTTTTCTCCAGGGTTTTAAAGAAAAAACTCATTTCAATGTAAAATTCACAGGATCAAATTGAAATTTATTTTGAGGAGGTTAACATTACTGATTTTCAGGCTCAGACAATCACTTCCATGTCAGATTGTAATTACACTGTTTTGTGCATCAGCTGCATGCATGGTATGGAAAAAAAAAGTAAGATAATGCTGTTTCTTTCAGCTACAGAAAGGACCTTTGTACTGTCCTTCCCTTGAAATCCCCTACACTGAAAGGAAAAAGGTGATTTATTTCAATCAGTCTGACAGTACGAGCTAACACATTAATTGCATAAAGACTTTTTTCTTACCCAAAGTTTTGTTTGATTTTTACTCGCAATTGTCTGCTAGGTGTCTGCATAGCATTTTCTTTTCCCCGCAGCAGTTTTCACTGCCATAAAAATCTTGCTTCTGTTAAATAGCAACATTAAAATATTGTAGTGCTGACCTTAATGGTTTACAACATTCAGCTAAGGAGCTCGAGTCTCTAAAATAAGAGTAAAGCACACAGTAAAAATTTATCTAAGGAGAATTAAAGCCCTCAGAAGATTGACAACCATGGTGTGATTTCAACCCTTTCTGTACCTCCATGGGTTTTATCACGGATTCCTGTGTGGGTTGGAGGATTGCAAGACCTCAGTGCAGTCATGTAGGACTGAGGTGGGCAAGGATTTTGTCCCAGATATCCCATCACTGGCAAGTGGCAGATGTGGAGGTGTGAGCTGATTTCACACTGGTGGAGCATCCCTGCCCTGGGGTGCAGAGCTGAGCTCAAAACATCCCCGAATCAGGAAGGGGCAATGCCTTCTGCTCACTTTATCCCGGCCTACAAGGCTATGTAAGATGAAAATGGAGAACTAAATATCATAGCTTTAATGTTATTTAATATTTTATTAGGTTAAATGGACACACACTGTGTACTTTGTAAAATACTCTGCAGAGACTAGCTATTTTGGTACAGCATTTAAAGGATAGTACAGTGGGGCTTGTATCAAAATTTTGCTGCAAGACATTCCCAGTAATCAAGTAGTTTGTTTGTTGTGGGCTTTTTTGTTCTTTTTTTCAAGGAGCACCAGGTATAGAGGGAGAAAAGAGTTTGTTGTCAAACTGCATCGTCATTTTGGTCTTACAGACCCCCCCAGAGGATTCTCACCTACCTGTTCCCCCAAAATCTGGCAGGAGATTCTGTGCAGCCACATGGAGCAACTTATGAAGCCTTGGAAAGATCATCTCCAATTCCCCTGCCATGGTCAGGGCCACCTTCCACTACCCCAGGTTGCTCCAAACCCTGTCCAGCCTGGCCTTGGACACTGCCAGGGATCCAGGGGCAGCCACAGCTTCCAGCATCATTTAGGCAAATCATGATAATATTTTCTGTAAATTCAAAAGGAGGGGATCCACAATTATTTATTATAATAATCCAAAATGTGGATTATTCAGTTTGGCCCAATTGTCATGGGGAAGAGGGGAATTCTTGCAGAAGCCTGGAGGATCTTTGAAACAGAAAAGCTGCAATGTAGAGTGTGACCCTCTCCACAAGGCCTCATTTTAATATTAACACACAAGCCAAGGAGTCAACAAGAGCTAATTCTTCCCTCCAACAAATTAAATCTTAAGAGCTGTAATTTTTTATCAAGTTGCAGAGAATCAGCACTGTCATACAGACAAATTCTGGTCCTTCAGCTTCTGCAGCAGCTGAGCACCAAAAAAACCCAACTAAGCTAGATCCCAGGACAGCTCAGTTAACAGGACTCTTTCTAGTGTTTGAGCAAGGACATGTCATCATAACCCCAACCCAGGTCCCGCTGAAAATGATGGAAAAACATTCCAGGTGGGCTACTTATCTCCTCCATGAAGTGTTTCACAATATGGCAATGGTGACCAGTGCTGCTTGCCTTCACTAAAGAGCAGCCTGTAATTCATGATGAAAAAAACAGCAATAATATTGCTCCACATAGAAAGATAAAAGCCTTCCTTTGCAGCAATGAAACTCAGATGTCTTGAGCAATGTGTGTAGCTTAAGGGGTTTTTTTTGACAGTGCAATATTGTATATAATAACAATTACCAATGACCTCTATTAGGTTGTCCAGTCTCATTAAGGCAAATGCATTTGGTACCTGCCACTGCCAATTTGCCTCAACAGAGGTTTTATTCAGTGGATATGATAGAGCTGTAAAGCAATCTTTTTTCATTTAAATAGTTTAATTGAGGAATGCTATCAGATGTTTCAAAATTTAATGCATACAACAATTTGCTTCTCCTATCTCTTTTCAGAGTTTAGTTTGGAGAAAATGACATCTGATTCTTATAGAAAGAAGGCAATTACATTTTGGAGCCTGCCTGCCCGTATTGCATATGTTTTTAAACATAAAAAGAAATTCTTAATATGTAATTGTCAGGTAATAAAAAGGAAAATATTTTACTTTGCATTTATGAAGTAATTTTTCAAAAGCATAAGGGAATTGCATGTTAACGTTTTTCGTTTATTACCACACTCCTAATGCTGCACTGTTTTCACAAGTTTAGATTAAAAAAAAAAAAAAAAAGCAGATCTGATGCTTGTGTATTAGTATGGTAATACCCTATAAAGTAATTAGGACAGAGGAAACTACAAAGGTTTGTTGGTTCCAACAAGCCTACGCCCACTCTAGGGCATCACAGAAACCCACTGGGAGTTTCTTCACCAAATTCTGTGGGCCCCAGCTCTTAACTTCTTAATCTTCTGAGAAACTTCAGTCCTGGCTTATCCATTTCATAAACTGTTTTCTCCATAATTTCTCCTACTTCACCTGGAGTGAAGCCTTGAACACCAACATGGTGCCTTGAAACTTTTTTCCCTTTTGCAGAGCAATGATAGAATCATAAAGTAGTTGAATAGTTTGGATTGGAAGGGACTTCCAAAAGTCATGGAGTTCCAACCCTCCTGCAATGAGCAGAGACACCTTCAACTCGACCAGGCTGCTCAGAGGCTCATCCAGCCTGACCTTGAATTTTTCCAGGGGATGGGACAGACACCACCTCTCTGGGCAACCTGTGCCATTGTTTCACCACATGACATTATAAAACTATACCTATTCTTCCCTATACTTTATGGAAATCAGCCCTCTTTTAGTATAAAACCATCACCCCTCTCCCTATCACAGCAGGACAGGGCAGAGCTGTGCCAGTGTCACTGCATGGAGCTGAGCACTGCACTGATAGCTGAGCACTGCACTGATACCCCAAAAAGGTTCCCTCTCTTCTGCTGTGGACCATTTCCAGCTCCAGCTTCAGACTGGACCACTTGATCCAACATGCTACAGCAGATACTCTAGGTATAACTCAAGCAACTGCTCAGTGAAAAAAAGATGATTTTTTGTTTCAGAAATTAGCCTCAAAGATCCTACACTGCAGCACCAGGAACTCTGAGCTGTAACTAAAATGCTGCAGAGACTTCCTCTCATTTGTTTGTTGTACTTTCATTTTATAGAGTTGACCTTGCTTCTCTTGCTCGCCACAAAGCCAGTAAATGCCACCCAGCTGTCTTAAAGAAAATCACATTTATGGAGGGCTGGATTGCAGTTTCATTAAATACTCACCTATATTTATATTAAGTTATTCTTGCCTCATAAAAACAAATGCTTGCAGATAATCCCAGTTAGTAAAGAAGGACTGAACTTCACCAGGGCATGGTAAATCCCTCTCCCTCCCGTGGCTTCTCGGGTGGAACAAATCCATCTTTAAATCTCTGTCAAATTTGGTGCATAACTCAGCTAGGAAAATACAAACCCAAGTATTAAAAACAGCAAAGTATGTCATTCATGGGGAAGGGGAAGGAAAAGGGAAGGGGAAGGGGAAGGGGAAGGGGAAGGGGAAGGGGAAGGGGAAGGGGAAGGGGAAGGGGAAGAGGAAGGGGAAGGGGAAAGGAGAAACAAAAAAGGAAAGGGAAAGAGAAGGGACCTCCCATCTCCTTTGGACAAAGAACATTCCATGATCAGACAGGGAACCTGAGCTGGCAGTGCTGAAAATGAAATAACCTGTTTTCCATAGAGGGGGTGAATTATGGGCTGGACCTGCTAAGGTAACCCACCCTGTGCCTGCTCTTCCCTATAGGTCAGCGTTTGCCCATCAGGAGTGTCACAACACCATGAAAAATCCTCCAGAAAAGCCTGTAATCCTTACTCAGAACCACACATACAAATGTGGCTGAACTGATGAGGTGCCTGTGCCACCCCAGCCTCTCAGAGGAGTTAAGGGTCTCACTGAAAAGACTGTCAAAGCCCTGGAGCAGCTTGCCCAGGGAACTAATGCACCTCCAAAATTGTTGAAACACACCCACAGGCATGGCATAGGTCTAGCTCATCCCACCCGAGGTCAAGGTCACACCCTAAATTACTTTCTAGGGTTCCTTCCAGCCTTGCTTGCTGCATAACTTCAAGCAGGAGAGCCCAGACAGCAGCTGGCCAGGCATCAGGCTGGGTGGACACAGCGCCAGCAGCACCCAGGAGGCACGATGGCTGTTTTACAGACTGGCTGGTACCTCCTGACTTAGTGCCACTTAGTGCGAGATTAATGCCATGTGAATGCAGCTCATGTCCCCAGCTGGGATTTCCTACAACCTACTGCTGATGCTTTGCTGGCAGCAAGAGCAACAAGCTTTCAGTTTACTGTTGGAGGTCAAGGTAAAGTGATTTCAATTAGAAGAGGATCACGTAGGTCTCAATCCAATGCAGGCAGGTTGTGTAACACTGGCAGCGTGAAGAGGAGAGTCATTTATTCATTTCTTAGCTGCATGGTTTGGGATTTCATTTCCCCCTCTCTGTTCTTACAGTCTGCCTTGTCCCTTTTACCATTTAAAGGGTAATGCAAAAAGGCATTTAGGGTTCATAGTTCCTTCCCTTTCATCAGGAGGTGGTTTTCTCTGCCCCAATCACCCCAGTAATTAGCAGTAATGAACTAGAGGAAGAGAGGGGAAGCAAAGATGGAAAATGAATATTCAGCTGACCAGTTCCTTCCCCTGGTGGCATTTGCTTCTGTGTCATGCAGCTGCATTTCAAAACCCCACACATATTTACATGCCTCTAAGAGGAAGGGCATGTGTTTGTTGCCCTGTTAAAAACCAAGCACGTATTTACATGCTTTGCTGAATTGGGGCCATATACCCTTCTTTTTCCTTGACACTGAGGGCAACCCTTTGTTTCTGCTGGTCAAACAAAACAGAACACATACAAAAAAAAAAAGAAAAAAAAAAAAAAAGAAAAAAAAAAAAAAAAGGAGCCCAGGGAAAGAAAATGTATTTATTAAATGGTTCTATAAATAAAAGAGCTGAGAAGATATAGGAGGGTCTGATCTCTGAGGGGTGATGGCAAAGTGCTACTGATAAAGTGGCTACGATTCAGATCAATAGCAAACAAGACAGGCAGGTGAATTTCCCCTTTGATCTTCATTCTCTGTGCAGCTTGAGCTGGTCTGACGCTGCCACACAAATTACTGCTTTATGCAGGGGAAAAAAAGCAGTTTGCTTGGCTTTTTGCTTATTGCACAAGTGGATTGGGTGGCAAATGATAAGTGTTGCTTGTTATAATTTCAAAAAGCCACTGGAAAATGGTGGCTCCAGCACTTTGACTTGATGTGTTGACATTTTGTGTGTCAGCAGGGTATTACAGGGTTGGTACATAGATCAGTGCTAAATAGTCTTAATAAAAAAAGATTAAATCTGGAAGAAGGAAATAAAGCTCAGGGCAGGTTCACCTGTAAAGCTATAAATATACAGTAGGGAAATTTGAGGTGGCAAAATATTGTTGGGAGATGATGCTTTGCAAGCCAAAATTGTGGGTTTGGCCTCAAAAACTGTGCTGTAGCCTCCTCTGCCCTACTACTGACTTGGGAAAAATCACATCAACCTGTTCCTTACTTTCTCCAATGATCATGTAGGCTTGGCTGAGAAGAGCTTTGCAAGCTTAGCAAAGGAGGTGACTTGTGACATTCCTGTCACAAACCTGGAAGTCAGCAGCCAGGATGAGACCAGTTAGCTAAATCAAAGTGCACTCAAGTTCACTTCCCTGATGGAAACCACTTTTCCCAAACTCTAAGTGGTTGCATAAAAGAGGTTTGAACTTTTCAAGAATGGTGATATCATTCCTGTAGTAAAGAGCTGGTGAGTGGTTTTGCCTTCATGTTTTGGCCTCAGTGACAAGGGCAGGAGGGACACTTTGCAGGTCTAGCTTTAGTTCATAAAACAAATGATATATCAGATCAAATCACAGAATCATTTGGGTTGGAAAAGTCCTCTAAGACCTTCGAGTCCAATCATTCCCCCAGCACTGCCAAGGCCACCCACTGACCCACAATCCCAACTGCCACATCCTCATGGCTTTTAAATCCTTCCAGGGATTGAGACTCCTCAACTTCTTTGGACAGCCTGTGCCAGGGCTGGACAACCCTTTCCATGAAGGAATTTTCTCCAAAATCCAGCCTGCCCCTCCCCTTGCCCAGCCTGAGGCTGTTCCCTCTCCTCCTGTCCCTGTTCCCTGGAGC